>NC_044388.1:51317887-51618007 GCF_006542625.1 Nomascus leucogenys
CCTCAGGACGTCCTGAGAACAGGTGCCCAAGGTCAGGACACAGCTTGATTTTATACATTTTAGGGAGATGTGAGACATCGATCAATATGTGTAAGATGTACATTGGTTTGGTTTGGAAAGGCACGACAACTGGAAGCAGGGGCTTCCAGGTCATAAGCAAACCCAGAGATTTTCTGAATCAATAGAAAGGAATGTCTGGATGATGATAAGGGGTTGTGGACACCAAGCTTTTATCACGCAGTTGAAGCCTCCAGGCAGCAGGTGTGAGAGATAATAAACCGTAAATGTTTCTTATCAGACTTAAAGAGTCTGCTCTACCAGTAATTCCAAAACGGAAGAGCGCATAATGAGGCATGTCCAGCTCCCCGTCCCATCATGGCCTGAACTAGTTCTGCAAGTTAGCTTTGGAATGCCTTTGCCAAGAGGACGGGTCCATATAGAGGACTGAGGGCGTAGAATTTTATTTTTGGTTTACACACATAACACAAGCCACTCCATTTTTAGACATTAGGATCACAAATCATTCTTACAGATCATCTGGGTGGGCTCAGTGTGATCACAGGTCCTCATGAGAGAGGGAGGAGGGTCACGGCCAGAGGAGACGTGAGGACAGAGGCAGAGGTCAGGGTGATCCGGAGCCACAAGCCACGGAACACAGGCGGCCTCTGGAAGCTGGAAAAGGCCAGGAAGCAGATTCTCCCCGGAGGCTTGGGAAGAACTCACCCAGCTGACCCGTTTCGGAGTTCTGACTTCTAGAGCTGTACGGTGTAAAGTTGGGTTGTTTTCAGCCATTTGAGGTGTGAGGTAATTTGTGATGGCAGCAACAGGAAACGAATACACTGGCTTAGTCACAGAGTAGCCAATACGAGGCCTCAGCAACAGGACTGCGGCAGGGCTCACAGGCACCCTCAGAGACCAGCTAGCTGTGCCTGCCCCTAGTGCAAACACGCACTGCCCTAAGTTCTTCACGTGCCTCTCAGCTAACCCTCACCATCACACACTGAGGCCCTGCAGTAAGTACCCACCAAGATGAGGAGACTGAGTTTGTTCCAGATCTCCTAGGTGGCCGGTGTCAATGAAGTCAGGGTTGGAAACTGTGATTTGATTCCACAGCCTGCATCCTTGATCATGCCATAAAATCCCCTGATTGCTGCTAGCTCCTTCTCAATTTGGTGTCACTAATATAATTTATAACCACTGTTCTGTGAATAAATAATGTAATTCTCTGTTAATAAAAACTACATCTTTTTTTGTTTGTTTGTTTTGGAGACAGTCTCACTCTGTCACCTAGGCAGAGTGCAGTGGCACCATCTCAGTTCACTGCAACCTCTGCCTCCCGGGCTCAAGTGATTCTCCTGCCTTAGCCTCCCAAGTAGCTGTGATTATAGGCATGCGCCACCAGGCCCGGCTAATTTTTGTATTTTTAGTAGAGATGGGGTTTCAACATCTTGTTCAGGCTGGTTTTGGACTCCTGACCTCAGGTGATCTACCTGCCTCGGCCTCCCAAAGTGCTGGGATTACAGGTGTGAGCCACCGTGCCCGGCCAAAGCTACATTTCTAAAAAATAAAACTAAAAACTACATTTCTGTCACCAGGTCATGTGAAACAGCTGGACAGATCTCACCAAATCTGAAGGGTCCATTTGAGATGTAAAATAAGGGCTATGTTGAAGAGACGGTTACTTTAAATCTGGGAGCGTCCACAGAGAGGTACCATTTCCCCTGGAGCTGCTGAAACTAGGCTAGGGAGCTGTCCAGGGCAGCCTTGGCATGGACATCAAATATGAAGCCCAAATCCCACGTGGAAACTTGAGTTGGAGGTGTTGATTTGGGGCCAGTGGACACATCTCTTGGGGCAGGTCCAGGAGGTACGCTTCCATGGCTGGAAACCATGTGTACCCTGGAAGGTAGAAGGAAAAGATGTGCCTGAGAGAAACTTTATTACTAAATCAAAAGTTACTACAGGTTACTATCAGCTGTTATAATTTTAGCAAATTTTTATAAGTCTAACATTAATTATTTCTTTTTTTCCTAGACAAAGTCTTGCTCTGTCACCTAGACTGGACTGCAGTGGCACGATCTTGGCTCACTGCAACCTCTGCCTTCCAAGTTCAAGCAAGTCTCCTGCCTCAGCCTCCCGAGTAGCTGGGACCACAGACCTGCACCACCACACCCAGCTAATTTTTGTATTTTTGATAGAGGTGGGGTTTCGCCATGATGCCCAGGCTGGTGTTGAACTCCTGACCTCAAGTGATCCACTTGCCTTGACCTCCCAAAGTGCTAGGATTACAGGCGTGAGCCACCACACCTGGCCTAATTATATCTTTCTATTAAGCCTTACCTAATAATAGTAGAGTAGGATTCTCTTTGGCTGGGTCACTATTCAATAAAATATTAAAGTTCATCTATGTGCCTCTGTTTCCCAAAGTCTCTTTGCTGTTACTATCGAGGACATTTTAGGAAATGAAGAGACGAATCATCCACAATCCAATAACCCTGCAAGCTATTTTTCTATATGTTATCCTCTTTTTTCATATGCATGTATATTTTGCTCACATTTTTTAAAGCCACATAAGAAATATGTTTCCATTTGGAAAGTTAGAAAATATGCAAAGCAAGAATTACGGAAAACTCCATGCAGAGGTAAGGATCATCATGCATGTGCTGACTTTTATAAACAGGTGTATCATCTCCGATCTTGCTTCTTCCACATCCCCAGTGGACTGCACAGTGCCTCACCCTGCAGTTGTGTGGCTATACTACCTGAAGCCTTAGCAGGGGTCTTCTGAGTCTCTCAGGGGCACGGTGGGAAGGAAAAGGAGCTGAGTGGATGGGGCAGGAGATGGGAGACAATTATTTCAAAGAGTGCACCTCCACTGTCAGATGTTTTGTTTTAGCTTCCTGCTAAAATATTTTTTTAAAGGGAGTGCCTCACACTTAAAAAAGGTGTGAAGACCATTTTTAAATACAGAACAACAAACAGCCCAATCAGTGCAAATTCTTTTACATTTCAGTGAGTGGAAATGTCAGCCAAGAAAATGCCATCTAGTGATATTTGCAAAACAGTACCCTACACATAATAGGTCATGATTCTAGAACAAAATGTGAAAGTTCATCCATTGTCCTCAAATAATCAAGCCTCTGGGGAGCCTTCCAGGGCAGCAGCTGCTAGAAGGTTGGTGTCTGTGGTGTTTCCAGCACAGCAGGGTCTGGTCTGTGTCCAGGCTGCTTCTGCCATGCTCAATTTCACCTTACTCTTGAAGGAAATAAAAAGCTAGGAAGCCAGAAGGAACACTCACACTGAGGGCAGTGGCCCACCAGGGATGGCATTAGCAAATGAGACTCAATGAGGAAGAGAAAACAGAGTTGACAGAGACCCAAATACCATTTGAATTTGACTCTACCTGCAAGTGGAGCTTTGCCATCCAGGTGAGGCAGTCGTAAACCTAGGCTGGAGAGTGTGTGTGTGTGTGTGTGTGTAATCATCCTGTCGGAACAGGCAAAGGAATGAACTGGAGTACCCATCAATGTTGACTCTCCATTAAACTGCTCCTAATTCCTTACAATCACGTACTTCTGACCTCTCCTGTCTTCCCTCTTCCTCCCTCTCACTTCCTCGCCTTTCCTTTCCAGCCTGTAGGTACTGGTCATTATCTACCCCATAGCAATGACACACACATGCACACACACACAAGTGTGCCTTGGGGGTGTGTCCCAGCTCACACTGGTTAGGCCGACACTGGAAGGAGACAACAGGGTGACTCTCTTCTCCGCCCCCATCAGGTTCTTCCGGGTACTCCACTCCCATTTGCACATTAAAGATTGTAAGAGAGTTGGAACTTTGGACATGGATGGACCTCTCCCAATAAATCTAGAAGGCATTCATTCCAACAGCATACAAAAACAATACTGGTGGGTGCCCACGCCACAACACTACGGCACCATAAATATACTGCAATAGGAAAAGTTTGATTTCCAGCCATTGAACTTGACATTGAGATTCCAGCCTGGGTGCAGTAGGGTGAGCCTGTAGTCCCAGCTACTCTGGAGACTGAGGCAGGAAGAGCACTTGAGTCCAGGAGTTCAAATCCAGTCTGAGCAGTATAATGAGACCCCCTTCTCTAAAAAACAAATAAATACATACATTGGCATCAAACTAGTTTCCTTTTTACACATAAAAAAACAAGGTGGCTGCACTCCTCTCTCCCCACACACACTCCTGCTGATGAGTTTATTCCAAGAGCACTGATGCAGACCTTCCCTTACATTTTTGTGGGGGAAGAAAATGATCTGGAACTCACACCAGAGGGGAGGGCACATACAGGAATTCGCCGTTGCGGGTCAGCCACATGTTCACCCACAGCAGGAAGAGCCAGCTTTGGGGGAGCCAGTGTCTGCTGTCTCCTGTCAGAGGGGCAGTGGCGAGACCCTCAGGAAGCCCCAAACTTCCCAGGAACCCTCTTGGCAGGGCAGCCGGTTTCAGGCATCTGAACTCTATCTGCCGTCTGGAGAGTCATGAGTGCTTTTAAACAAATGTTGGATGCAATTACTTTGGAGTTTTAGGGAAACCGTATGGACGGCCGTCCGATGTGGAAAAGCTAGGGCGCCTGTCAGCAGTCCACGGCCATAGACCTGCAGCTGCCGGGATGCAGCTGGAGAATTAGGACAAGAGCTGCTGCCACGACTAGCACAGGTCAGCGGCGGGCGGAGGCGAGGACTGATCTGAGAGGCTCCAGCAACATTTACACCCAGGGAAGCCCAGTGGGAGTGGGGGTGTTCCACTGGAGGCACGTGGGACATCCCAGCTGCACCTGTAAGCAAGGACAGCCCAGGACATTCAAATATAAATATAGGTAGGGTCAGAGGACCTGGAACCAGAGCAACTCCATCTTGAACAGGGGCTGGGTAAAATGAGGCTGACACCTACTGGGCTGCGTTCCCAGGAATTTAGGCCTTCTCCGAAGGCCAGCACAAGATACATGTCCCCAAGACCTGCTGATAAAACAGGATGCAGGGCCCAGTGCAGTGGCTCACACCCTTAATCCCTGAATTTTGGGAGACCAAGGCAGGTAGATTGCTTGAGCCCGGGAGTTTGAGACCAGCCTGAACAACATAGCAAAACCCTGTCGCAACAACAACAAAAATTTAAAAATTAGCCAGGCGTGGTGGCACATGCCTGTAGTCCCAGCTACTCAGTGATGGGTCCTGTGCCAAACGTATAAAAACAAAACAACTAGCTTTTCTCTCCATCATTAAAAAATGGTAAATGCAAATATCGGTTTTGGAAATTCAATGAGGATAAATAAGCCCCTTTCACTTAAATAGTATACAACAGAGCAAAGACGAGGTAAAGACAAGCACACAGTAATTTCTTTCCAGCTATGTTTAAAGAGCATCATCCCATATCTCCAAGATTAGTTCCTAGATACAGTACTGAGAACCAATTAAGTAACTTTCACCACTAAAATCTTCAAACCAGCACAACACTTGTACATATTTTTTTCATGTACACATATGAAAGCCCATCAATGGTAAACGGCTTGAGAACAAAAATCACTAAAAAGTCTCACATTCTTTATTAATACTTAATCCAAGTGAATGTCAACACAACTAAATAATGGCCAACACAACTAAATTTTCACAATGGTCAACACAACTAAATTAGTTTCAGAATAATCCTAAGCAATACAATTTCATTAAGGATACAGCCAATCTTTCCTGAACATTAAAATGTTGGACCCATATCACAGTGTTTCCTCACTACCTAAAGGAAAGATCTGAAACCAATTGAAATTATTGACTGAATTGAATTACCTTGGAAATAAACACCATTTAAACATTTTCATTCTCACCCACTTCTTCAAGTAACAAAATAAATAATGTGCTATTTCTGCTCAGAACTTCCAAATGAGTCTTTTATTTTCTTCCTAGGAGCCTTAAAGATCTTGTAGCTCTCCCCATCATCAAGCAAAACCAACCAAAATTTCAATGGCTGATGTCCTTTATCAATTTTTGGATGCTTGACAAAGGGGCTTAGGAATTTTAGATAAATAAAACTAATGATGAATTGTTGGAAATGCATGGGAAACAAAATGACAATTTACAGAACAAAATAAAAGACTTCCATTGGAAACTTAAAAACATCAATGGTTTTATATCTGCATATATATGTAAAACTCAAAGGAGAACAAACAGCAAATAAATGAAAATTAGAAGCAAAAGGAAATAAACAGGAAACCAACCCCAATTGTTCTCCTACTCAGTTTACCTTAGAGGCTGAAGTGTTAACCTGCATCTTAAAGAAACACATAATGGATATTTTGTTCCTGATATACAATTCCATGTATTTAAGTCTATCAATAACATGATATATTTTGTGCAATTAAGACATTCACTTTGGGTATGTGACCAGTAATTACTTTGGTACTAGTACTATCTATGCAGAATTGCAAATATAGTGTGAAGCAGTGCAAACGTGTGAAATTTGGCTCCGTGGTAATCTGGCTTTATGCTTAACTACATTTAAAAAGAATTGCCGGGCGCGGTGGCTCACGCTTGTAATCCCAGCACTTTGGGAGGCCGAGGCGGGCGGATCACGAGGTCAGGAGATCGAGACCACGGTGAAACCCCGTCTCTACTAAAAATACAAAAAAAAATTAGCCGGGCGTGGTGGTGGGCGCCTGTAGTCCCAGCTACTCGGAGAGGCTGAGGCAGGAGAATGGCGTGAACCCGGGAGGCGGAGCTTGCAGTGAGCCGAGATCGCGCCACTGCACTTCAGCCTGGGTGACAGAGCGAGACTCCGTCTCAAAAAAAATAAAGTAAAAATAAATAAAAATAAAAATAAAAAGAATTGCCAAACTGGCAATGTATTTCTTTATAATATTTCTTATTTTACCTTCGTCAAGACTAAGAGCTTTAACTATGAACAATGTTAATTAGCCAAATGTCTTCGATTTTCTATCAGGTTTTAAAGAATATTTTATTATCTAAACTTTTTCAACTTTCTATTTTTTTTTTTTGGTATGTGCATGAAGACAGACACAGAGAAACAGAAAAAATTACATATGATTTACACAGACCATCTATAACATGCTTGGATTTTCTGTTTTGTCCTACATTTTCTCTCTGTTTTTTAATAATTAGTCATTTTACTTTAGGACAAAAATTCACCATACAAGATCCTTTCTCATACAAAATTATTATTTTTCTTTATAACCTTCCTTAACAAAACATCTGCACATACCTAACTTTCTTCCCATCTCTCTTCCCTACTTACTGGTTCCTTACTATGCTTTTCATAAATAACATTTTCAAGTCCATAATTTGAATTAACCTTTAGATAACTTCTAGATCAGACAAAATTACTGTCTCACTAAGAACACATCTTCTCTGGCACATTTTATATACAGAATTATATATTAACTATAATTCCTATCCTCAGTAACCTTAAATTTTAGTGAAAACCTAGGAAGCAAGAAGTCCTGAGCTGCCTATCAGATATTTGCATTTTATAGATGAGAACCATCTGACAGTTTGAAGGGGGCCCAGCCCCTCCACACCTCTATTTATCGTCAGGTGGGACAAGAGACTGAGAAAAGAAATAAGACACAGAGACGAAGTATAGAGAAAGCACAGTGGGCCCAGGGGACTGGCGCTCAGCATACAGAGGACCCGCGCCCGCACTGGCCTCTGAGCTCCCTCAGCATTTACTGATCATTATTTTTACTATCTTACGAGGGGAGTGTAGCAGGGCAACACGTGGGGAGAAGGTCAGCAGGGAAACATGTGAGCAAAGGAATCTGTATCATGAATAAGTTCAGGGAAAGGTACTGTGCCTGGATGTATGTGCACGTAGGCCAGATTTGTGTTTCACTTTACGTAAACATCTCAGTGTAGCAAAGGGTAACAGAGCAGTATTGTCGCCAGCTTATCTTGCCTCTAGCCACGGGGTGGTTTTCTCCTATCTCAGAACAGAACGAATGGGAATGGTCGGCTTTACACTGAGACATTCCATTCCCAGGGACGAGCAGGAGACAGAAGCCTTCCTCTTATCTCAGCTGCAAAGAGGCCTCCTTCTTTCACTGCTATCCTCAGCACAGACTCTACGGGTGTGGGCCTGGGGAATGGTAAGGTCTTTCCTTTCCAATGAGGCCATATCTCAGGCTGTCTCAGTGGAGGGAAACCCAGGCTTTCTCAGGCAGAGAGGTCCCTGCAGCTTTCTGCAATGCATTGTGTCCCTGGTTAATCGAGAATGGAGAATGGCGATGACTTTTACCAAGCATACTGCCTGCAAACATATTGTTCACAAGGCACATCCCACACAGCCCTAAATCCATTAAACTTAGATTCAATACAGCACATGTTTCTGTGAGCACAGGGTTGGGGCTAAAGTTACAGGTTAACAGCATCTCAAAGCAGAAACAATTTTTCTTAGTACAGATCAGAATGGAGTTTCTTATGTCTTCCTTTTCTACATAGACACAGTAACAATCTGATCTCTCTTTCTTTTCCCCACAACAATTTTTAGAAACATGTTTCCCCATATCGTAACCTCTTCTTAATTGGAAATGTCCCAGACATCCAATGAGCACCAAAATAATTTTAAGATTTTAAATTACAAAAAAAGACCACTTACAACATTTATCCTATATACATGTACTCAGTTATTTCATTTTAAACAGTTTACCTAGATTACTTCTGAAAACTGAGATATTAGACACAGCTAGTCATCATTTAAAGTTAGTAATTTCCTTGCAAATAATTTTTTTAATAGCCAGTGAACATCAGGTGCTCACAGAAGTAAGAACCTTAAAGTTAAATATTTGGATATTTTTGCCAGTAACTCAGAAGATTTAGCTAACAACATTAAATTAGTCTCATCAAAAAAGGCACACAAACCAAGATCATTTCATTTTGGCTGGCTGGGTTTATGGTTTTATAACCCTCTATATCAAACTGTGACACCTCAAAATATCTAGCAGAGACAAACATAAAACCTAGGCAGAAATGTATGCTGACAATTCTGAAGACATTTTAAAGCCAACTTGTTTAGTAAAGATTTTTTTTAAGTCACATAAACTTGAAAAAATACTTTGGATTTACTTATGAGCGCTCTTTCATTTATAAGCCAATTTGGTAGACACAACATATAACATAATAAATGTACATACATAAACACATCTAGACATATATACACACACAGAAACAAAAATCCAATAGCTTTTACCTCAGAACTCTAGTCATGAGATAGCAAAATAAACTCACTGGTTTCCATGGCTACACCTTTTTTCCTGGATAGGTAATCCAATGAAGGCTGTGAACCAAAATTTTGAGTAAAGCAATTTTCATGGCAGTTTGATTTTTAAAGGCCAAAACCTCCTCAGACTTCAAAGAACAGTGGGGGCAAACAGCCCCACAGAAGAACATCACCTGAAACCTGCTAACCAGGCCCAACCCTGCTTAGAAACGTCAACGCCTGGATACAGGGACCTCCATCCCACTTTCTCATTCAACAGCAAATTACAGACCCCAAAGACTATTGGGGCTAAACAGTATTACAAAAGAATATTAGTTTATCAAATTCAGATTTCCCATGACTGTATCGATACACACCAAACAATCCCCAAAACACAATCCAACTGATGCAGCAACAAACAAGCCCCAAGTGTCCAAACTGAAGCAGGTGGACCAGCTGGTGCTTCCTGTCTCCATTCGTTGGGCTTGATCAATCCGCAAACAAAAATTCCTTTGGAATTTCTCACTTGAGAGCAGCCAATCCTGCTGTCTGGTACCCACAAAAGACATTCACTTGGCTGGGCGCGGTGGCTCACGCCTGCAATCCCAGCACTTTGGGAGGCCAAGGCAAGTGGATCACTTGAGGTCAGGAGTTCAAGACCAGCCTGGCCAACATGACAAAACTCTGTCTTTACTGAAAATGAACCACAAGAGGTGGTGCGCACCTGTAGTCCCAACTGCTTGGGAGGCTGAGGCAGAAGAATTGCTTGAACCTGGGAGGTGGAGGTTGCAGTGAGCCGAGATCACACCACTGTACTCCAGCCTAGGTGACAGAGCAAGACTGCATCAAAAAAAAAAAAAAAAAAAAAAAAAGACTCACTTTCCCAGATACATACACAACACACAATTACACACAAACCCACAAGAGTGTGTGGCCCAGGCTGGAGTGCAGTGGTGCGATCATAGTGTCACTAGAAAAAGAGGTCCTGATCCAGACCCCAGGAGAGGGTTCTTGGATCTCATGCAGGAAGAAATTCAAGGCAAGTCTCAGGGTGCAGTGAGAAGACATTGTTTATTGAAAGCTATTCAGATACAGAGTACAGTGTCCTCAGAAAGCAAGAGGAGGAACTCATCATTAAGTTCGTCTTATGTAGCAGGTCTTGTCTCTGTAAAACTAAGCTAAGCCATGTCTATGTGTGGGTAGGTTGACAGCATGACAAAATTTATTATTCTGTCGATTTAAAGAAAACTATCCTTGTTTTTTGTTTTTGTTTTTAGTTTTAGTGTGTACGTACATAAAAGCATAAATATAAGTATCTTGAAAGCAGCCAGGCGTGGTGGCTCATGCCTGTAATCCCAGCACTTTGGGAGACCAAGACGGGCAGATCACAAGGTCAGGAGTTCAAAACCAGCCTGGCCAACATGGTGAAACCCTGTCTCTACTAAAAAATACAAAAATTAGCCAGGCATGGTGACGCGCGCCTGTAGTCTCAGCTACGAGGGAGGCTGAGGCAGGAGAATCGCTGGAACCCAGGAGGCAGAGGTTGTAGTGAGCTGACATTGTGCCACTTGCACTCCAGCCTGGGCGACAGAGCAAGACTCTGTCTCAAACAATAATAATAATTATCTTGAAAGCATATATTGCTACGGGCATTGGGACACCTTGACTTTCTGTTGCTGTAGGACTGTGTCCCTGCAGGTGTCTTTAAGCTGTTTCCTTAAGTGTAAATATCTTACAACTATGGGTGGTGACTGGAAAGGAATGTGCCTCGTTAGTCTCAAGATGAAGCTGAACTTAAAATGGCCTTATTCTGGCTCTTCTGGGCTCCCGCTTCCCTAACAATAGCTCGCTTTGGGCTCAAACTCCTAGACTCAAGCAATCCTCCCACCTCAGCCTCCCAAAGCACTGGGATTATATGGGTTGATTTAAATAAGATAAAAACATTGACAAAAGCTTACTAAGCCTTGATGTTTGATTGTCAATCTATGTCTAATGATAATATTTAAGATTTTATATATTTATATTTTTAATTATTTGAAACCAACCAAACCTCTTATTTTTGGAAGTTTTTTGTTTGTTTTTGTTTTTGTTTTGAGATGGAGTCTCGCTCTGTTGCCCAGGCTGGAGTGCAATGGCACAATCTCAGCTCACTGCAACCTCCGCCTCCCACGTTCAAGCAATTCTCCTGCCTCAGCCTCTCAAGTAGCTGGGATTACAGGCACATGCTGCCACGCCGGGCTAATTTTTTGTATTTTAGTAGAGATGGGGTTTCACCGTGTTGCCCAGGCTGGTCTCTAACTCCTGAGCTCAGGCAATCCATCCGCCTCGGCCTCCCAAAGTGCTGGGATTACAGGCCTGAGCCACCACACCCAGCCCTTGGAAGAGTTTTTTAAAGGTTATAAAATTACACTTCGAAGTGTTAAAAATGAGTATATGAGTTTTAACATCATTTTGTAGCAATAACATCATTTAACAAGGCAAAGAAAAACTTTTAAATAGGTGTTTTAAAATGATCACTCCACCCTCTTTCGAAAAGCAGTTCTTGATAAGATGCATCTTTACCTACAAGGGCAATCAATTATAGTTTTTCAAAAATATTTGCTAGGTATTCTACTAACAGCCACTTTTCACAGAACAGGTCATTACATTTGGAACTCTTGCTATTCAAAAAGAAAAAAAAATGTAAATATCAAATTAACCAACCCTCTTTTTAAAGATCATTAGCAGATGAAAGCAGGCCACTAAAGGGAAATGTTGGAGAATGCTTGCTGACCCAGGAATGTGTGGAACCCAGTGGACCTCAATTCGAAAAGCATCACATTAATTAGTTTGTCTGATTCTTCTGTTTGAAGGAGCTTGTGAGAGAAACAAGTGTTTCGAACATGATCCCACCTGGAAGCTGCCATTAGTGTGTCTCCTTAGTGCCTTGTCGAATGAGAAACCCTATTAATTCCAGGGGCATTACCTGGAAATATTAAATGACAAGGAGTTGGGTGGCAGTTACGGAGGCCTGTTTGTCTTCTAAATGTATCCATTCCTTTTTGGGGTGCTTTGATTGCATGCAATGCAGACAGGAAAATTAAATAGGAAATATAATCCTCATCTCCTCTTGGAATACGGCATGTCAGTAGGATGACCATACAACTAACCTTGTCTGGGACAGTCCCAGTTATACCTGTTGCCTTGGTGTCCTGCCTGGGTCAGCATTTGTCACAGGCTTTTCATTTTCAATGAAGTATTGTTAGTAACAGCTACAGGAGGGGGTTGGCAGGCCTTTACTTTGTACTGTGAACTCTCACTACAGTTACACTTGTCAGGGTCCGCTCAGGAGACAAAGCCACATCAGTTATGTGAACAGAGGAGAATACAAAGGATTGTTACTTAGGAAAAGGGGCACAGAAGCAGCATGTGACAAAGGGGCAGCTGTTACCCACAGGCCCAATGAGAGTGGATGAGGAAAGACTAAAGTGTTAGGAGATCTTTACCCCACCCCCACCCCACACACACTTCGGGCTGAAACTCAGATCTTTTTGAAGAGGATGCAGCTGCCACAGAAACATGCAGCTGCCGCTGGCAGAGGGCATGGGTCAGAGTGGGCTGCCAGGAGCTGTCTGCCATTGCCAGAGGGTGTGGCAGGCCAGAGCCATCTGCAGAAGCAAAAGGCCAGGTAGGGACACAGCTGCCTGAGGTTACAGCTGTTGCGACTGCAGAAATGGCTGCTGCGTGGAGAAAACATGAGCATGAGGCTAGAGATGGTCTGTGTGGGCTGCTGGACCCTGCACTGAGTGGTTACAGGAGAACCAGAACCTGGAAGGACAGGTGTCTTTCTACTGGGCTTTCCTGGCAGTGTCTCACTGGCGTCCTCTAGTGACGAAGCGTAGCATTGTGCCATCTAGGGAAGTGATGGCAACTCCAGGGTTACAGATGTGTCATGAGAGGAGGCTCTAGAGCCAAGAGACAATAAATTGGTAAGTGACTCAGCAGGTGTAGGATGCTCACTGTAATCTGTGGTTAAATCTGACAGGCAACTTGTGAGTCTGATCCTTTCCAGAAGTCTCCCCCTTCAAGGACAGGACATAAGGAACTCACTCACTGATAAAACAACTTAATCCTTGTTCACAGGCAGCTAGGGACAGCTACGTCCTTCTGGACTCTAGTACTGAGGAGATAATTATTTGGGACTGCTTTCCCCTGACAGCCACTTGGTTGTAACATGGCTCATGCTGTGGCTTTTGAGAAGCCATCATTTGGCAGGGTCAGTTGGAAACGTGGAAAAGTAGTTTAGGTACATAGTTTAAACTATAATTTAGGCATATTTAAAGAGGTTATATAAAATAGAAGCATATTTAAATAGAGGAAATAGAGGCTATAAATTATTATAGAAATAAGCCCAAACTCTCTTGCTACAGTGGTTTTGTTATTCATTATATAGGAAAATCTACAGCCATTTATTTATTCTATTGTTTGACTATACTTTTTTACTTAATTTTATTTATTTTGAGACAGAGTCTCACTGTGTCACTCAGGCTGGAATGCAGTCGCACCATCTCGGCTCACCACAACCTCCACTTCTCAGGTTCAAGCGATTCTCCTGCCTCAGCTTCCTGAGCGCTGGGATTACAGGCGCCCGCCACCATGACTGGCTAATTTTTTGTATTTTTAGTAGAGACACGGTTTCGCCATGCTGGTCAGGCTGGTCTCGAGCTCCTGACCTCAGGTGATCCACCTACCTCGGCCTCCCAAAGTGCTGGAATTACAGGCAAGAGCCACCGCACCCAGCCTGTTTGGCTATACTTTAATTTTTCAATTAATCCTTTTAGCAAACAGTGAGCTCAAAAATTAAGTACTGAATTTTCATATCACAAGCGGTGGAATGTTTAGTGTGCACAAAAGGTTGCTGTTTACCACCCACCAGTAGTACCATAGTGCTATCTCTGACCATGTAAAAACTGTAAGATGCTAATCTATAAGGAAATACTAGCACCTC
This sequence comes from Nomascus leucogenys, assembly GCF_006542625.1. NCBI lineage: Eukaryota > Metazoa > Chordata > Mammalia > Primates > Hylobatidae > Nomascus > Nomascus leucogenys. Next base: position 51,332,109 of record NC_044388.1, read on the forward strand.
CTTCAAAAGCTAGAAGTTATTTTAAGAAAATTCTGGCCAGGCGTGGTGGCTCACCCCTGTAATCCCAGCACTTTGGGAGGCTGAGGAAGGTGGATCACAAGGTCAGGAGTTTGAGACCAGCCTGGCCAATATGGTGAAACCCTGTCTCTACTAAAAATACAAAAATTAGCCAGGTGTGGTGGCAGGTGCCCATAGTCCCAGCTACTCTGGAGGCTGAGGCAGGAGAATCGCCTGAACCCGGGAGGCAGAGGTTTCAGTGAGTCAAGATAAACGTCACTGAACTCCAGCCTGGGCGACAGAGTGAGACTCAGTCTCCAAAAAAAAGAAAAAAAGAAAATTCTGTCCAAAGATAACAATCTATCAAGTGCATTGCAGAGGATATATTTATATATTAGTTTGTAAAGCAGGCTGTTCATGTGATCAAATGACTGCTATTTGAAGTTAATTTCTGTCAGTTTCAAAAAGTAAAGCAATACATGGAAGAACTGGCTCCACTAGCAGAAGAAAAACTTTCATTTTGTTCAAATAGGTTTCATCAGATGTTTCAAATTAAAAAGCAGTGTAAGTTTTTCATCTAATTCATGGATAGAATTAAAAATAGGCTTTTAGAAGTTCCCTTTCCCACAGGGAAAATATATATTATGTTGTGAATAAATGCTGTTAAAAATTTAGTTAAGCCTGGGCAACAGAGTGAGACTCCATCTCAAAAAAAATTGGTTAAAATGTGTATCAGGGAAGGTTTTCATACAAATCAAATTTTGATGAGTCACAACCTAGGAGTTGGTTAAGATGAACACACATTTTGAATTTTATTAATCAAGCTGTAATATCCTTCTTTTCAAAATAGCATTTGTAGTTATCAAAATTTATAAATTTTCTTTATATAGTTACAACTACAAAATATTTGTGATGAAGTTGCTGGGAAATACAAGTATTATATGATATTGATGATGTATTGATGGCAGCACCTGCTTTTCCTCTTTGCTGCCCACGAACAATTGAAATGTAGCTGTGTGTGCTCTTTTGGAGAACGATTTTAAATCAGCCTAAATGTTCTGTAATGTTATTAACCTTCTTTGAACTGAGTCCTCTAAATTTCGGGTGCATTTTGTTCAAAATCAGTTAGAAATATTTAGTCAAAATACTCAGAATGAAGCACCCAAAAATGTAATTTTGGAGGCTTTTAGTTACTTGAAATCACTGAAAACAAAGTTTGCAAACAGGAAGATATTCAAAGTTCTACAAAACCAAAGGAGAAACTAATAAAACAGCATCAGCTTAATAGTGAATAGGACTTCACTTTCTGAAATTCTATAATTGAATTTTGGCATATCTTGACTTGGAGGAAGAATCTTTAGATGGACTTCCTATTTTTAATTGGATAAATTTATAGGCTATATTAGAATGCAGTGAAACTGGGATGTCCAGAAAGTTTGCTGCACAAAACTTTGGTGAAAACTTCAAAAGGATTATTTAAGTAAGTCATTTGATAAGCTTTGTCTGATAAAAGTATTTGGAAAAGAAACACATTGTATGCAGGCAAAGATTGTAACTGTGGAAATATTCAGACTGAAATACTTGTACATTTTAATATGAGAAAAATTAGAATTGAGACAGTTCTTCATTTGTCATTTTTGCTCTGGGCTTACCACGTCTCTCAGCTCCTGAAGGATGTTTTCTCCATAAAAATTCCACAGTCTAAGAGCAGGAACAGCTACATAATTTACAAGGCCCATTGCAAAATGAAAATGCAGGATCTTCTGTTCGAAAACCATAAATAATTTCAAAATGATGACAGTAAAACATCCATTCAAGTGTCCCTGTGAATGTGGAGCCCTGCATGGCTGCATAGGTCACACAGGAGCTATGGTCAACAGACAAGAGTCAATTGACCATAATAGTAATTTTACATTTATTGACAATAAAGTGCATTTTATAAGAGTTTTCTTAATAAGATCCTATTGAAAAATACCTTATTGAAGAAAAATACCAGTGATGTTTGATAGACGTAGATTCAGTTAATAAATGAATTACAGTATATGAATATGGACCAAAAATAATGTCTTAGTAAGCTTAGGCTGCCATACAAAATACCATAAACAGGGCAGCTTAAACAACAGAAACGTATTTGCTTACAGTTCTGGAGGCCAGAAAGTCCAAGATCAGGATGCCAGTGAGAGGTGACAGCATAATGGCAGCTCTCGCTCGCTCTCGGCGCCTCCTCGGCCTTGGCGCCCATTCTGGCCGCGCTTGAGGAGCCCTTTAGCCTGCCGCTGCACCTGGGAGCCCTTCTCTGGGCTGCTCGAGGCCGGAGCCGGCTCCCTAGGCTTGCGGGGAGGTGTGGAGGGAGAGGCACGGGCGGGAACCCGGGCTGCGCGCCGCGCTTGCGGGCCAGCTAGAGTTCCGGGTGGGCGTGGCCTTGGCGGGCCCCGCACTGGGAGCGGCCGGCCAGCCCTGCAGGCCGCGGGCAGTGAGGGGCTTAGCACCCAGGCCAACAGCTGCGGAGGGAGCGCCACGTTCGCCAGCAATGCTGGCCCACCGGCGCTGTGCTCGATTTCTCACCGGGCCTTAGCTGCCTCCCAGCGGGGTAGGGCTTGGGACCTGCAGCCCACCATGCCTGAGTCTCCTCCCTCCCACCCCCGCCATGGGCTCCTGAGCGGCCTGAGCCTCCCCAACGAGGGCCGCCCCCTGCTCCACGGTGCCCGGTCCCATCGACGGCGCAAGGGCTGAGGAGTGCGGGCGCACGGCGTGGGACCAGCAGGCAGCTCCACCTACGGTCCCGGTGCGAGATCCATTAGGTGAAGCCAGCTGGGCTCCTGAGTCTACTGGGGACTTGGAGAATCCTTATGTCTAGCTAAGGGATTGTGAATACACCAATCGGCACTCTGTATCTAGCTTAAGGTTTGTAAATGCACCAATCAGCACCCTGTGTCTAGCTGATCTGGTGGGGACTTGGAGAATCTTTATGGGTAGCTAAGGGCTTGTAAATACACCAGTGGGCACTCTGTATCTAGTTAATTTGGTGGGGACTTGGAGAATATTTATGTCTAGCTAAGGGATTATGCATACACCAATCAGCACTCTGTATCTAGCTCAAGGTTTGTAAATGCACCAATCAGCACTCTGTGTCTAGCTGATCTGGTGGGGACTTGGAGAATCTTTGTGTCGGGCTAAGGGATTGTGAATACACGAATCAGCACTCTGTATCTAGCTCAAAGTTTGTAAATGCACCAATCAGCCCTCTGTGTCTAGCTGAGCTGGTGGGGACTTGGAGAATCTTTATGTCAAGCTAAGGGATTGTGAATACATCAATCGGCACTCTGTATCCAGCTCGAGGTTTATAAATGCACCAATCATTACCCTGTGTCTAGCTCAAGGTTTGTAAATGCAGCAATCAGTGCTCTGTGTCTAGCTAATCTGGTGGGGACTTGGAGAACTTTTGTGTCTAGCTCAGGGATTGTAAATGCACCAATCAGCATCCTGGCAAAACGGACCAATCAGCTTTCTGTATAATGGACCAATCAGCAGGATGTGGGTGGGGACAGATAAGGGAATAAAAGCAGGCTGTGCCTCCCCGCCCAACGGTAGCCTGTATCAGATATGTTTTAATGTTGTGGAAGCTTTTGTTTGCTTGTTCTTTTCAATAAATGTTATTGCTGTTGGGGCTCATGCTGCTAGTATGAGCTGTAACACTCATTGTGATGATCTGTAGTCTCACTTCTGAAACCAGCAAGATTACTAGTTCACCTGCAGAAACGAGCAACCCCAGATGTGTGCCACGTTATAGAGGTGTAGCGCTCACTGTGAACGTGTTGAAGCTTTATTGTTGAGCCAGTGAGATCGCAAACCTACCAGAACGAAATAAATGTAGAATATGTTGCCTATAACAATTGTAACATGGCAAGGGTCTGTGGCTTCATTGTTGAAGTCATGTGCGACCCATAAACCGACCATATTCCACACCCCTTCCCTAGCACAGTGGTTTTTGGTGATACCTTTGTTTTTGGCCACCTTGCTGTGTTCTCACATGACAGAGACTCTTCCTCTTATAAAGCTGTGTATTATATCACATTAGGGTCCCATCTTACCTCATTTAGCCTGGGTTATCTTTTTGTGGGCCCTAACAACACGATTACATGGGAAGTTAAGGCTTCAACATACGAATTTGTGGAGGGGGGATGGGCACAATTCACTCCATAGCAAGTAAATTATTCTGTACTTTTAAAATATTTATTTTTAAACTTTTTTATTAAACTTTTTTAAAAAACGTACTTTTAAAGAACTATTTGGCAATTTTAGATCCTCTAATAAAAATCGCAGTAAATTTTTAAAAAATTGACAAGTGAAAGTTGTAGAGACTTTTGCAATGTGACGTTTTGATATATGGATACATGGTAGTGAAACGGGGAAAGTTCCCTTGTTCCTTTCACAGGACGTGTGATGGGGGTGTGGCACTTCAGTGTCCTGTTCCAACCTTTAGGGGAGAATACAGACAGGCAGGCTGTGGGGCTCCAACCCCACAGCAGTGTCTAGGGGTGAATGTTTACACCTCCTGAAGCCCCACTGGGCATGTGTTACAGGGTGCTCTTTTAGTTAAGCCATCCATAGGTGGCTTGTGTTAACCAGTTCCATCAGACCCCTACCTTATTGCAAGGACAGAGGGCTTTCCGTATCCCGCGGTTCTTCCCTTGGTGTACTGGAAGAATCGGTTCACATGTGGGCTTGGAGAATGAGTGCAAGCTAAGTCTGGCGGCCCGGGCTGTCTTCCAACTGGCCCAGCCAAACTCCGCGTTGTTCTGCCGGTGGATGGCCTGCCTGCATGCCAGCGCCTGCTGATGCATCCCATTCCTCTCAACGTCCAGCCGCTCGTGTGTTCCTCCACTGAAGTACTCCTCTCGATGTCCAGCCACCTGTGTGCCTACCTGCTAGCGTCTCGGGGTTTTACAGGCACAGGGTAGGGGCGTGGCAGGCTAGGGTGGTCTTGAGAAATGCAACGTTGGGGCAGGAAAACAAAAATGCAAACTTCCTGCTCAACTAGGTCCGTGGGCACAGGCTCAGTGTTGGAGCCCTAGCCAGGGACCACGCCCTTTCCCCCCTCCGTGTCATTTAAAGGAGCACACCCTTCCATGTCAGTGGAATGGCTAAAACAAGCTAATTTCCATATGCATTACCTCATCTACATATTTTTTGTGATGAGAGTATCAGAGTAGGCTGTTAGACGTGAGCAGGACGTGCGCGGGCCCCCAAGAATGTTGGACATTTGTCAAGCCACGGTCAATTATCAATCTGTCCCTCTGAAATAATGAACAAGACATGGAAGGGACCCCAGAGCTGTCTGGTTCTCATTGGGACGGGCACAGAAGGGCATAAAACTATCTCTCTAGGGTAACAAGTGGCTATGACTGGTGCTGGGAATAACAGGAGTCTTGCAACAGATAGAAGACACCTGGAGTTAGCAAACCACAGTCCCAGACAAGGTTTTGAGCATGTGCAGTAATAGCAAAGTGTGAAATTTACCCGGTATATGACTTTCCTCTAGGGGCACTCGACCAGTAAGGGAGAATTGCATCTAATGGGCATGCGCACAACTTCAGTAACTATACTGCTCCTGCGTCTCCTCCCAAACATCCTGCGCCGACTGAGAGGGCTACTGGGCATGCGATAATTGAGGGACAGCCCGCGAGGCGAAGAACAAAGAGTGGAGACAGCCTGGAAAAGAGTAAGGGGTATAAAAACTCTAAGCAGGCCGGGGGTGGTGGCTCACGCCTGTAATTCCAGCACTTTGGGAGGCCGAGGCAGGTGGATGACGAGGTCAGGAGATCAAGACCATCCTGGTTTACACGTGAAACCCTCTCTCTACAAAAAATTAACCAGGCCTGGTGGCATACACCTGTAGTCCCAGCTACTTGGGAGGCTGAGGCAGGAGAATCGCTTGAACCCTGGAGGCAAAGGTTGCAGTCAGCCGAGATTGCGCCACTGCACTCCAGCCTGGGCGACAGAGCGAGACTCCGTCCAAAAAAAAAAAAAAAAATCAAAGCGGAAGAAGCACTTGATTTTTGAAGTCTCCTGCTTGACCCTCTTCCAAGCCTACTTTCTCCAATAAACTTCCACATTGCTTAAAATAAACGTTCCCGTGCCTGTCTCTCATTTGAATTCTTTCCTTTAAAAGTACAAAGTGGGCCGGGCGCAGTGGCTCACGCCTGTAATCCCAGCACTTTGGGAGGCCGAGGCGGGCGGATCACAAGGTCAGGAGATGGAGACCATCCTGGCTAACACAGTGAAACCCCGTCTCTACTAAAAATACAAAAAATTAGCCGGGTGAGGTGGTGGGCGCCTGTAGTCCCAGCTACTCGGGGAGGCTGAGGCAGGAGAATGGCGTGAAGCCCGGGGGGCGGAGCCTTCAGTGAGCCGAGATCGTGCCACTGCACTCCAGCCTGGGCGACAGCGAGACTCTGTCTCAAAAAAAAAAAAAAAAAAAAAAAAGAGGTGACAGCATGCTGGCAGTCCTCACGCTTGCTCTCAGCGCCTCCTCTGCCTGGGCTCCCACTTTGGCTGCATTTGAGGAGCTCTTTAGCCCACCGCTGCACTAGTAGGAGCCCTTTTCTGGGCTGGCCAAGGCCGGAGCCGGCTCCCTCAGCTTGCAGGGAGGGGTGCAGGGAGAGGCGCGAGCGGGAACCCGGGCTGCGCGCGGCGCTTGCGGGCCAGCTGGAGTTCCGGGCGGGCTTGGGCTTGGCGGGCCCCGCACTCGGAGCAGCTGGCCGGCCCTGCCAGCCTTGGGCAATGAGCGGCTTAGCACCCGGGCCAGCGGCTGCGGAGAGTGTACTGGTCCCCCAGCAGTGCCAGCCCACCGGCGCTGCGCTCGAATTCTCATCGGGCCTTTGCCTTCCCGCGGGCAGAGCTCGCGACCTGCAGCCCGCCATGCCTGAGCCTCCCAACCCCTCTATGGGCTCCTATGCGGCCCAAGCCTCCCAGATGAGCACCGCCCCCTGCTCCACGGCGCCCAGTCCCATCAACCACCCAACGGCTGAGAGCTGCGGGCACACGGCTGGGACTGGCAGGCAGCTCCACCTGCAGCCCCAGTGCGGGATCCCCGGGGTGAAGCCAGCTGGGCTCCTGAGTCTGGTGGAGACGTGGAGAACCTTTATGTCTAGCCCAGGGATTGTAAACACACCAATCAGCACCCTGTGTCTAGCTCAGGGTTTGTGAATGCACCAATCAACACTCTGTATCTAGCTACTCTGGTGGGGCCTTGGAGAACCTTTGTGTCAACTCTGTATCTAGCTAACCTGGTGGGGATGTGGAGAACCTTTGTGTCTAGCTCGGGGATTGTAAACGCACCAATCAGCGCCCTGTCAGAACAGACCACTGGGCTCTACCAATCAGCAGGATGTGGGTGGGGTCAGATAAGAGAATAAAAGCAGGCTGCGCCCCCACCCCAGGCAGTAGTGGCAACTTGCTTTAGGTTCATTTTCATGCTGTGGTCAGCCTTGTTTTCCTCTTTTGCGATAGCTTTTGCTGTTGCTCACTATTTAGGTCCACTGTGTCTATGAGCTGTGATACTCAGTGTGAAGGTCTGCAGCTTTGCTCCTAAACTAGCATAAACCACCAGTTTATCAGAAGGAAGAAACTCCAGTATGTGCTACGTTAAGAGCTGTAACACTTAGCGCGAGGATCCGTGGCTTCATTCTTGAAGTTAGTGAGACCAAGAGCCCATCAATTCTGAACATGTAAAGGTCTAAGATCCCTACGAAGTCAGCACTCTCCGGTTCACCATATAGCTGCAGACACGCGGTTAACAAGAACATTTCAAATCTTCGTCATTTTCAAGTGTATGTTTTTACTTTACGAGCAACGTGATTTACAATAAGTAACTTTAAAAGATAAAACCTAAGTTGAGTGGTGGCACATGTCAGTAGTCCCACCTATGTGGGAGGCTGAGGTGGGAAGATTGTTGGAGCCCAGAAATTTTGAGACCAGCCTGGGCAAAGAAACAAGACCCCATCTCAAATTAATTCTGTTCATTTTCCCCTTTCATTTTCAGATTTCCCGTTTTGGCTACACTTCAGATGCAGCACATTATATGGAAGTACACAGCAGATTCACCCCCTTATCTGCAAAGGACATGTTCAGAGATCTCCAGTGGATTCCTGAAACAATGGATAGTACTGACTCCTATATATACTGTTTTTTTCCTTACATATTTATATGATAGTTTATAAATTAGGCACAGTAAGAGATTAACAACTCAAAATATGAGTTATATGCAATATAATATATGCAATAAAGTTGAAATATGGTCTAACTCTGTAAAGTATTTGAAGAGATTTGTTCTGAGCCAAATGTGACCATGGCCTGTGACACAGCCCCAGGAGATCCTGAGAACATGTGCCCAAGGTAGTGGTGGTCGGGGGGAGCTTCCAGGTCACAGGTGGATTCCAAGATTTTCTTGTTGAAAGTTCATCTAAAGATCTGAAATCAATAGAAGGGAGTGTGTGGGTTAAGATAAGGTGTTGTGGAGACCAAGGGTCTTATTCTGCAGATGAAGCCTCCAGGCTTCAGAGAGCAGGCTTCAGAGAGCATCTGTTGTAAATGTCTCTTATCAGACTCTCCTGGATCAGGAGAAAGACCCGGAAAGGGATGGAGATTCTCTACAAAAATGTAGATTTTCCCCACAAGAGGCAGCTTTGCAGGGCCATTTCAAAATATGTCAAAGAAATATGTTTTGGGGTAAAATAATTCAATTTCTTTCAGGGCCCGTTATCGGTCATGTCGGTAGCTTATTGCTAGAGTCTGTTTTGTCAGTGTTAAGGTCTGTTTTAACGTAATGCTGGTCAGCTGTGCCTGAATTCCAAAGGGAGGAAGGTAGAATGAGGCATGTCTGAGCCCCTCCTCCGTATTTCACATCGTGGCCTGAACTAGTGTTTCGGGTTTACTTTAGAATGCCTTTGGCTGAGAGGAGGGGTCCATTTGGTTGGGGGGCTTAGAATTTTATTTTTTGGCCAGGCACAGTGGCTCATGCCTATAATCCCAGCACTTTGGGAGGCTGAGGCAGACGGATCACCTGCATTTGGGAGTTCGAGACCAGCCTAACCAACATGGAGAAACCCTGTGTCTACTAAAAATACAAAAATTATCCGGGCATGGTGGCGCATGCCTGTAATCCCAGATACTCGGAAGGCTGAGGCAGGAGAATCGCTTGAACCAGGGAGGTGGAAATTGCAGTGAGCCAAGATCACACTGCACTGCAGCCTGGGGGACAAGAGCGAAACTCCGTCTCAAAAAAATAAGTTATGTAAATATGATCTCTCTCTCTCCCTCACACCCACAGTACTGTACTCACCTATTTTTGGACCATGGGTAACTGAAACACTGGAAAGTGAAACCTTCAATAACTGGTAACTACTGTGTAGGTGCCATATAGGATTCCTAATGAATCCTAATGAATTGTGGATTCCTAATGAAGAAAAAGGAGTTAGGCTGGCAGGACCAGGGGAAAGCAAAGAGACAAAGCAGATAAGCTACAGGTTCTCTTTTCTTTATGGCCCAAGACATATGACCCACCTGTGCAAATAATGTACCTAACTCACAAACTTCCTGCTTATCATCAAACACTTCAACTTATCATCAAACACCTCTGCTGACAGAAGAATGCAAGCAAGCTCCCTACTGCCTTGGCGTTATCAATCAGCCCGAGAACCATCCTCTAAAACCCTCAGCAAGCCTTTGTTCCCTTGCACTGAGCTCTCTTGCTGATTCTGCCCATTTTGACCTTACGACGTATATCGTACTTTCTCTAATAAATCTGCCTTTCTTTACCTACAACTGTCTTTTACCTCAGCACCTATGGCCCTGGTAGGTGCTGCTCACCCATGACAGGGTTCGCATACTGAAAAAAACACAAGTTCTGACTATGTTTTCAGAAAAAAAAAATGCAGGTTGTTCTTTAATCAGATTTCCGCTGAGCGCTTATCTGTTTCCTCTAAGAATAAGGGGGAAAGGAAGTGTTATTTCTAAAAAGGATATTTTAAATGACCTCCAAGTTCACTGAGAAGCCATAGCACTTACTTTCAACTTTAATTTCCCTTTGCAGCCCGTCACCTTTTAGCAAAGTCTCATGAGCGTGCATCTGGCTGCCCTGTGCAGAGAGACAGGGGCTGGGGGGCAAGCATAGGAGGGCCTGAGGAGCTAAATCCCCAGCTGCCCTTGACCATCAAGCGGGTGTATTTTAAGAGCTAAATTAGGAGGTTCTGGGTTTTAAGTAAGAAAGGGGAAATTGGCCAGACGCAGTGGCTCACTCCTGTAATCCCAGCACCTTGGGAGGCCAAGGTGGGTGGATCACTTGAGGCAAGGAGTTTGAGACTAGCCTGGCCAACATGGCAAAACCCTGTCTCTACAAAAACAATACAAACATTAGCCGGGTGTGGTGGCCCAGGCCTGTAATCCCAGCTACGTAGGAGGCTAAGGCACAAGAATCACTTGAACCTGGGAGGCGGAGGTTGCAGTGAGCTGAGGTCGTGCCACTGAATTCCAGCCTGGGTGACAGAGTGAGAGTCTGTCTCAAAAAAAAAAAAAAAAAAAAAAAAGAGGATATTTTACTAGAAACATACATAAAGTTACTGTGTTTCCAAGTTTGCCAAAAATTGAACTTAAACTTGTACGCGTGGCCAGATGAAACGGCCAGAATAGACACGATTACTAGCCTAATGGCTGGCCTGTCCTTCCAGAAAGTCTCCAAAAATGACACAGAAAAGTGAAATCAAACTTCGTTTCATTTATTCTTCCCTTTAAGATATAGTTTTCTGTCCCAAGTGTATAATTTTATAGTTGTGAAATTCGAGAATAATGGTAACATAATTGCCCTTGATTCTATAAAAGTATCTAAATGACTAAGAGAATAGGTTAATTACTTAGACTGGGAACACTTTTGGAACGATAAAAAAATTCATCCAAACTTTTGTCTACAGATTAAAAACAACAACAATAGAGCTGATATCCACCTCAAAAGGTTGCTTTGGAAATGTAATTTTATTCAGTGTATGTAAAGCCTTTTGCATTTGGCAGGGCTGACTGAAAAAACAACCCTATCAATTAATGGGACTGTGGCTTGTGTCTATCAGCTGCCGTGTTCTCCTTTAGAATGAGACAGCTATTTCTGCATCAAGGGATATGACCCTACGATCTTGCTTCTTTATTCTATAATGGAACAGATGGCATGCATTTTATCATGCTGCATCCACTTCATATTACTGGGTTAAGCTTACTTCCCATACATCATTCCCTTCCCATACATAATTTCCAAACACAACCTTACCAAGCTTGTGCTCGTCAATATGCAATGAACTAAAGAGTGTTTCCTCCCTTTTATTTCTTGCATCTGTTAAGATTGGAATGATTTGTGCCCTGAGAGCCACATGCAGTATCCACGTGGGAACTGGATGTGTGCCCTGTTCACCCAGATGCAAACGGTCTCAGCGCGTGAGTGAATGGAAGCAAGGCCCAGTGTGTGCGCAATCTAGGCGGGCCTGAGCCAGTGATTCCATTCTCCTTCCCCAAGACTATCCACCGCAGCTTCAGGAGGAACGCTAAGAGGTCCAAGGCCCTTATTGAAAATGAGTGCACCCAAGGATCCTGCCACCATCTGCATGACCACGGTCAGCCGCCTGGCCGGGCTCAGAGGGCCATCCAGCCCAGAACCATGTCTGCACAGACTGGCGAAGGCTGACTCCTTTCAGGGAGAGTGAATCGAAATGAGAAGAACAGCATGAACCCAGGGGAGAGAAGGGTAAGGGTGGGAGCCATATGAGGAAGAGCAGGTGAGGATACAGTGAGCTGCAGAGAAAGAACAGATCTCCCTGGCACAAACAATCCCACAGGATTTGCGTATAATAGAAACCCTTACTTCCCTGTACACAGTTGAAAAATATTTTTCTGGCCAGGCACGGTGGCTCACGCCTGTGAGGATCATTTGAGGTCAGGAGTTTTAGACCGGCCTGGCCAACAGGGCGAAACCGCATCGCTACTCAGAAAAATACAAAAATTAGCCAGGCGTGGTTGTGCATGCCTGTAACCCCAGCCACTCGGGAGGCTGAGGCATGAGAATAGCTTGAACCCAGGAGGCAGAGGTTGCAGTGAGCCGAGATTGAATCATGGCACTCCAGCCCACATGATGAAGCAAGATTCTGTCTCTAAAATCCCCCCAATGTCTTCTTGTGCCATTTCCTAAAAGATGTAGAGGCATTACTCAGATGGTTGTGCCTTATACTGTATTATAATCAAATTAAGAGTGACAGATAACCCTTCAAAGGTGATGTCACAGACAGCTAAGGGGCGGTAACTCAGCAGGGACCAGGGAGCTTTCCAGAGCGTGATGTGTGATCTTGGTTGTTTTCCTCCCGTCAGAGATCAGTAACACATATTGAGAGGTGACAGCGTGCTAGCAGTCCTCACAGCCCTCGCTCGCTCTCGGCACCTCCTGTGCCTTGGCTCCCACTTTGGTGGCACTTGAGGAGCCCTTCAGCCCACCGCTGCACTGTGGAAGCCCCTTTCGGGGCTGGCCAAGGCCAGAGCCGGCTTCCTCAGCTTGCAGGGAGATGTGGAGAGAGAGGCGTGAGCTGGAACCGGGGCTGCACGCGGCGCTTGCGGGCCAGCTGGAGTTCCGGGTGGGCGTGGCCTTGGCGGGCCCCTCACTCAGAGCAGCTGGCTGGCCCTGCCGGCCCCGGGCAATGAGGGGTTTAGCACCCAGGCCGGCGGCTGCGGAGGGTGTACTGGGTCCCCCAGCAGTGCTAGCCCACCAGCGCTGCGCTCGATTTCTCACCGGGCCTTAGCTGCCTTCCCACGGGGCAGGGCTCAGGACCTGCAGCCCGCCATGCCTGTGCCTCCCACCCCCTCCATGGGCTCCTGTGCCGCCGGAGCCTCCCCGATGAGCGCTACTCTCTGCTCCACGGCGCCCAGTCCCGTCGACCACCCAAGGGCTGAGGAGTGGGAGCACACGCCGCGGGACTGGAAAGCAGCTCCACCTGCAGCCCTGGTGTAGGATCCACTGGGTGAAGCCAGCTGGGCTCCTGAGTCTGGTGGAGATGTGGAGAACCTTTATGTCTAGCTCAGGGATTGTAAATACACCAATCAGCACCCTGTGTCTAGCTCAGGGTCTGTGAATGCACCAATCAACACTCTGTATCTAGTTGCTCTGGTGGGGCCTTGGAGAACCTTTATGTCTAGCTAAGGGATTGTAAATACACCAATTGGCACTCTGTATCTAGCTCAGGGTTTGCAGACACACCAATCAGCACCCCGTACCTAGCTCGGGGTTTGTGAGTGCACCAATTGACACTCAGTGTCTGGCTGCTCTGGTGGGGCTCTGGGGAACCCTTATGTTGATACTCTGTGTCTAACTGATCTGATGGGGATGTGGAGCACCTTTATATCTAGCTCAGGGATTGTAAACGCGCCAATCAGCGCCCTGTCAAAACAGACCACTCGGCTCTACCAATCAGCAGGACGTGGGTGGAGCCTGATAAGAGAATAAAAGCAGGCTGCCCAAGCTTAGCAGTGGCAACCTCCTCAGTTTTTTTTTTTCCATACGGTTCCTGCTTTGTTGTTTTACTCTTTGGATGCATGTTGATTTTTATGAGCTGTAACATTTGCTGTGAAGGTCTGTAGTTTCATTTCTGAAACCAGCAAGACTGTGATCCCCCCAGGAGGAATAGGCAACTTTAGCTGTGCTGTGTTAAGAGTTATAATACTCACTCTGAATGTTTGCAGCTTTATTTCTGAGCTAGTAAGTCCATGGACCCGCCAGCAGGAAGTTAAATGTAGAACACACGGTCTTTAAAAGTTTAACTCTCACTGTGAGGGTCTGTGGTTTCACTTTTGAGGGCACTGAGACTAATGAAACCCACCAATTCTAGACCAGATAGGACCCTGAAAGTTCATCTTAACTCACTTAGTGATACCATCCTTCTACTGGGATAAAGGGAATGATACCTGAAGGATTAGAGACTATTCCATTTACCCCACTCCCTGGCTCTAAGCAACGATGTGGACTGTCTGTCTCAGCCCAACAGCTGGACACGGTAGCGGCTGCCACCTGCAGTGCAGAAACTGTCTTCTTCAGGCTGAAAGCGTCACATAAACGGATCCTGCCCCATATTCAGAGCCTTTGTTTCAAGTCCCCTTGTCCCCATTCTTTAAAAAATACCAGGAATGGGCTAGGCACGGTGGCTCATGCCTGTAATTCCAGCACTTTGGGAGGCCGAGGTGGGAGGTTCACAAGGTCAGGAGATTGAGACCATCCTGGCTAACACGGTGAAACCCCGTCTCTACTAAAAATACAAAAAATTAGAGTGTGGTCATGGGTGCCTGTAGTCCCAGCTGCTGGAGAGGGGGAGGCAGGAAACTGGCGTGAACCCTGGAGGGAGAGCTTGCAGTGAGCTGAGATCATGCCACTGCACTCCAGCCTGGGCGAGAGAGCGAGACTGTCTCAATAAAAGAAAAAAAAAAAAACAGGAATGAGCCAGGTGCGGTGACACGCCTATAATTCCAGCACTTTGGGAGGCCAAGGTGGGTGGATCACGAGGTCAGGAGTTCAAGACCAGCCTGGCCAACATAGCAAAACCCTGTCTCTACTAAAAATACAAAAGATTAGCTGAGGCCGGGTGCAGTGGCTCACACCTGTAATTCCAGCACTTTGGGAGGCCGAGGCGGGCTCGATCACCTGAGGTCAGAAATTTGAGACCAGCCCGGCTGACACTGTGAAACCTTGTCTCTACTAAAAATGCAAAAATTGTCTGGGCGTGTTGGCGCATGCCTATAATCCCAGCTACTCGGGAGGCTGAGGCAGGAGAATCGCTTGAACCCGTGAGGTGGAGCTTGCAGTGAGCCGAGATTGTGCCACTGCACTCCAGCCTGGGCGACAGAGCGAGACTCCGTCTCAAAAAAACAAAAAAAAAACAAAAAACAAGAATGCTGTGCAGAGCAGGGAGTATGAGGGACAAAACCAGCACTGCCTGGCCCTTCTTTCCCCTGCTCTCCCACTCATCCTTGCCACGTCTCCTGCTGCTCCTGAGTGCCATCTGTCACCCCAGCCTGGACACTAAGTGGAAAGAGGACCAGGAAGAGTGAGAGCACATGAGAGCACAGTCGCACCAGGTAAAGGAGGAGAGGCCAGCCTCCCACTGCCTGCAAAAGAAGTCCTTCCTGCCTCCCTGGAACACTGTGCGGCTCCATTTGAGCCTGACCCGTCCTTCTGCTCCTGAATGGCTGGGTGCAGGGATCGCATTTCCAGCAAGTAACTCAAGTGGCCCCAGAAACCTTAGCTGTCTTTTCTGTCTGCAATACTTCAGCAAAACAGAAAGGCACCTGGTGCTGACTCGTGAAGTCGCTGTAAACTCCGTTACTATAAAGGGAACACTACCATCATTTGACATTTTTGGAAGTGGGCAGTGTGTGTGTGAACAGGCATGTGACCCACCACTCCCCAGGGAAGCAGAAACACCCACAGGGCAGGGGACTGCTGTCACCCTCGTCTGGTTCACCTGCTCCCCCCACCTCCGTGGCAGGCTTCCGGAGAGCTTGCGGTAATTTTGGAATTGAGCTCCCTGCACCTCCCTGTAGCACCCCATTTCACCCCATTCTCTCCCTAGAAGTGGGATGAGACTCCACTACTGAGTAGAGGAGACAGAGAAGCACCATTTGTCTTCTTGTGCCCAGGAAGAGTCACCACACCACCGACCTCAAGGGCAGCTGTCTGCCCACAGTGAAGTTGTGGGGTCCCCATGGCTGTGGGGGGTGGGCAACACCTCCCCCAAGCAAGGGTGAGCGAAGTGGTCATTGCCGCCCCTACTAACATAACCCAGACCCAGAGCAGCAATTTCAGATCCTAGGCAACATCTCCCACGCAGACACACAAACGCACGGAGTGAACACGGCATCCCACAATTGGGCCCTTTATTTTTCAACTGCCACCACTGCACGGATAAGGTACTTGGGTTGCAGGCACACTGTGGAGTGTCAGGGGACAGAGAGGAGAGGGGCTGCACACAAAGACTGCCCTGTCCTCACGGAGAGGAAAAGCGGCCACAGAAGAGAATCCCGTTGGTCTTGCTGTGCTGGATGAAGAAAAGGAAGGGATGGTCCGCGCAGAAGCGGGGGAAGAATCTGGCGCACCGCATCATCATGATGGCAGCTGTGGCAGCTGCAGCCTCCGTGCCTTCCTCGTTGACCTCCACAAAGGACTTGTGCACGACCTTGGACAGAGATAGGTCTGTCTGGGACATTCCAGAGAAGTCTGCCTTGCCCAGCTCGAAGGCATCAGTCATGCCCAGGCTGCACAGGACACTCTCCATGTCGTAGCTCTCCTCCAGTTTAAACCGCGGGAGGGACACTTCCACCTCCTCTTCATCCATCATGTCCAGCCTCGTCCATTCTACAAACTTCTCGTAAGTGAGTTCTTTCTCCACCTAGAGGGAAAGAGTTGAAGACTTTAAGACCGAGGGTGCTGCTGCCCATCAGGGCCCTGTGCTATGCTGTGGATGCCAGACGCCAGCGGCAGCATGGCTATGGTCAGCAGCGGTCCAGTGTTAAACGGCTGACCGCAAACTGGGGACAGCAGCCACAGCAGACACCCCCGAGTGGCTCCTCGCCAGCACACCTCGCTCGCAGCTTAGCTGTTACCGTTCTCAAGTCGGTGGTCTCGTCCGGAAGCATGATGATCATATTCAGTTCCTTGCCAACATATGGAAGCACCAAGATTTGGGTAAATATTTCTCCTATATAGGTCTTCTTAAAAGTAGACTGCTTAAACATCATTTGCACAGGTTTCTCCTCATTCTACAAAGAAAACAGATAAACATTAAGTTGAAACAAGACCCCACTGACACATGGGACAAATTTGTCGGAGCCGGCCACTCTCTGCAGGGAGAAACGGAGCTCGGTTTCTCCCCAGCTTCCAGAACACCCAGCAGCGCCTGCTCTGCCGTCTTCACTACCTCAACCTCCAGAAACTGGGGTGCCCAGGGCCCAAACCCAACGTGTCTTTCCTCTCATTGATCGCATTCAGTCTCATGACTTTAAACACAGTATCATACCAAACTTACCTCCAGCCTGGGCCTCCGCCCTGTCCTTGAGACTCCTGCATTTTACTGCCCACCTGACACCTACGTTTGGACATAAAAGAAACTCCCAATGCCACCTGTAATGCGGCACTCCGTAGATCCTCCAAGTCGGCTCTGTCTACTACAACTCTGCCCATCTCAGCTGAAGACAGTGCCACCGTCCAGTGGTCAAAAGCCCTGGAGTGCCCCTGACTCCTGTCTTTCTCTCACACCCTGTGTCTGACTCACTGGCAAATTATATTGGCTCTACCTCGAAAATATAACAAAATCTGACCTGTTCCTTCCACCTCTGCTGCTACCAGCCTAGCCCTGGAATATTGTGATAATATGATTGATTGTTCCCGGCACAACGGCCAGAGGGACCCGGTAGAACCTAAGGCAGATCACATTGTTCTTTGGCTGGACACCCTTCCCTGGCTCCCTATTTACTCGGAGCAGGAGCTGAAAGTCCCTAAAAAGCCTGGAATTGTGATAAGAGCTTGTCCCCAGTTCCCTCTCCCTTTGCTTATCTGCTACAGTCACTGAGGCCTCCTCACTGCACTGCCAGCAAACCCAGTTCATCTCATCTCTATGCAGTAAGCTTGTCCTCCAGAACCCGGAGAGTGAACTTCTGCCTCTTTATGGTCTTTGTTCGAAAATCACCTTGGCAGAGAAGCTGTTCTTGATAGATCTAACCTGACACTACACCCCTACACCAAACACAGCTTCCTATCCCCTCCCTTGGTATGTCTCTGTACCATTTGCCACTGTCTAATATGCTCCTATTTTCTTATTTATGCTTGCTGCCTCTCCCCCAAGAAAACACAAGCTTCACCAGGGCAAACATGCTTTGCTGGTTTTGTGCACGACTGAAAAATACCTAGCACCATGCCTGATGCATAGACGACACTCAGTCAGGTTGGGCATGGTGGCTCATGCCTGTCATCCCACCACTTTGGGAGGCCGAGGCAGACGGATCACCTGAGGTCAGGAGATCGAGACCAGCCTGGCCAACATGGTGAAACCCCACCTCTACTAAAAATACAAAAATTAGCTGGGCGTGGTGGTACGCTCCTGTAATCCCAGCTACTCGGAAGGCTGAGGTAGGAGAATCACTTGAACCCGGGAGGCAGAGGTTGCAGTGACCCAAGATTGCACCACTGCACTCCAGCCTGGGAGACAGACCGAGACTCCATCTCAAAAAAAAAAAAAAAAAAAAAAAAAAAAAAAAAAGGCACTCAGTCAATCTCCGCTGAATAAATGATAAATGCATAAACAAATTAATGAGCTGGGATGCTGAAAAGGCCAGGCAACATTTACACATCTCACCAGAAAAACCTGCACTGGCCAGCAACCCCAGCCAGCCAATGAGAAAGACTAGAGGCCAGGAGCCACACCGCATCCAACAATCCTCCTCCGTTCCTAACTCCAAGCTGCTCCTGTGAGTTGAGGAAATACCCTGCAATAGGCACAGTCGAAGACGCCATATGGTCCCCAGTCTCTGGTGTAGCACATTCTTCTGTGTTAAATGGAATAAACAAAATACACTGCGGCAGCAGCTTTCTGCTTTCCCGTGGTAGAGGCTCGCCTGGGCTGGCCCTTAGCCTTTGGCTAGAGCAGTCTCCTGGGCCTCGGCTGCCCCACTCATTTCCTTGGCCAGCAGCTGGCATGTTTCTTCCATAAATGATCAGACAGGAACAATTTTCCAGTTTGTGGCTACATATACCGTCTCTGTCACAACGACTCAATGTTGTTACAGAATGAAATAAGTAGGTAAATAAGCATGGGCCAGGCGCGGTGGCTCATGCCTGTAATCCCAGCACTTTGGGAGGCCGAGGCAGGTGGATCACCTGAGGTCAGGAGTTCGAGACCAAACTGACCAACACGGTGAAACCCCGCCTCTACTAAAAATGCAAAAATTAGCCAGGCGTGGTGGCACACACCTGTAATCCCAGCTGTAATCAAGAGGCTGCAGCAGGAGAATCACCTGAACCCGGGAGGCGGAGGCTGCAGTGATCCGAGATGGCACCACTGCACTCCAGCCTGGGCAACAAGAGAGAAACCCTGTCTTGGAAAAATAAAAATAAAAAAATAAGCATGGCTGTGTTTCAATAAACCTTTTAAAAAAAATTAGGTGGTGGGCTGGCTTTGCTGTAGGCTGAAGTTTGCTGGCCCCTGCCTTCAGTAATTCCTCCCTGCACCCCTTCAGGGTCCAAAGCCTCCAGTCTTGTAATATAAAAAGATCTAACCTTAGTGACTGAATGATTCTCTAAATACACAATTATATAGACAAGTTTCAGTTTATATGGAAGGAAATGAAATTAAAATAAGAATCTGTATCAACTCAAAATCTGTGCCCTTGGAGGTACACCCCTGCCCTCAGGCTGGTACACTCAATACTGCAGCCCCTTCCTTCACCCTTCTTCACTGCAGAGCTCAGAAAGCATGACAGGATTCCACATCTCCCCAAACCCACAAGACCTATAGTTCTGGCCTACACCATATAGAAAGAAGCTTTCCCTTTCTGAAAGCCAGAACCACTAAGGGGAAGGTTTAGGCTCTCCTCCCCTCCCCTTGTTCCTCCCCCTCCCTGCCGCCCGGACTGCTGATGCCAGCTCAGCCACCTTGTGACCATGAGGAAGAAGGCCACATGCTGAGGATGGTAGAGCCGGCTCCCTGGGATCATCACCCCAGTGCCAGACCAGCCCAGGTCTCACCTGCCTCCAGACCTCCTGGCAGGGGAGGTGAGCTCCTAGGAGCTAAACCATGGTGAACTGGGGTTTCTGTTATCTGTAATCAAACAAAGCCCTCGTACATCTTATTAATCATGAAATTTTAAAGAGAGAAATTATTTTGCCAGGGGAAAACAGGACAGTTCATTTCAGAATAAATCTTCAAAGAAAATAATTCTTTCTGAATTGCGAGGAGAATAGACAATGAAAATAAATTTCTTGAGAAACTGAAGGCTCAAGTTCAAGTTAGCCTGGAAGATCTAACTATGGTCAATGATCAAGAATACACTGTAATTAATCTATTCTGTCTACTTTGTCTATGTTCAAAAATCTCTAAAGAAAAACAAAACAAGAGACAATGAAGAAGATTCAGTGAGAGGAAGATAGAGGGCCATCAGCAAATGACATCTTCCAAGGGGAGGTGGTTAATCTCAGGGTCTACATGTTTGGTTTGGTTGTTTTAAAACAAATATCTGTACTTATCCTTACTATCAAGAGAGGACTGAATATCACTCATTGGTTCAGCATTTACTAAGCACCAGCTACGTGTCTGGCACTTGTCAGACAGTCCTCTCTGCTCAGCCTCAATTCAGCAGGGTGAGTTGTTCCGCTCCTGCAGTGTGGCACGGAGGCCAGCAGGAGGCGCGGTAGCTTCCCGGGATGCCTCCAGAAAGAAAGGAGTGTGTAGGTCCTGATGGGAATGAAGCTAGAGGAAAGGAGGAAACGTCCCCTAGAAGATGGCACACCATATCTGGAGTCTGAGCTTTAAGACCTTGATCGAGCCTGAGGGCTGCAGCTTCAGGCTTGCCCTGTAGGTGGCAGGGCGGATGCCAGGAGCCCAGGGACACGAGGCCACCCGATGGATGGCAAGCAGGAGGGGTAGGGACAGAAAGGCCCCACGGGTGCAGACGCGAGAGGCGGGCCTGCAAGTAGGAGACGCTCGTGTGAACACAGGCGCTGCTCCTGTCACGGCACCTTACTCGCCTTGCTGACTTTAAACAGTCTCTCCTCAGTGTTCTCCTTGTCAAACTGTTCATTCCAGTTTCCTTTGAAATAGACAGCATTCACCAGAACCAGCCTTGTCAATGGATCCACTGAGCCCGGAGAGAGCAACTCCGCAATTTTACCTGAGCGGAAGAATTAAAGACCGCGTTAGATAGGAGCGGCTGCTGATTCTCAACACATCAGGAATTGGCTGGGGCCTTCTCCTTCAGCAGTCAAGTGCACGGATAGAGAGTTCCACTGTCCCCCAAATAGAAAGGGATACGTGTCCTGAAAGCAAAGCAACAAAATCTCCTGGTAAGAAAAATATCATCATTTGAATAAAACACACAAAGTGAACAAATACATGTTAATTGTGCAGGATGAGTTCATAACACGAGACAGGAAGCAATCATGGGTGCCTATGACTTAAAGACAGGAACTTAAAGGATTATCAAAAAGGTGGGCAGTCAAAAGATGTTCTTTGCAAGCTTAAAGAACAGTTAGGCCAGACACAGTGGCTCACACCTATAATTCCAGCACTTTGGGAGGCTGAGGTGTGAGGATCACTTGAGGCCAGGAGTTTGAGACCAGCCTGGACAACATAGTGAGGCCTTGTCTCTTAAAAAGGAAATTTATTAAAATTAGCTGGGCATGGTGGTGCTACTTGTAGTCCCAATTACTTGGGAGACTGGAGCAGGAGGACCGCTTGAGCCCAAGAATTGAGGCTGTAATCCCAGCACTTTGGGAGGCCAAGGTGGGCGGATCACGAGGTCAAGAGATTGAGATCATCCTGGCCAACATGGTGAAACCCCGTCTCTACTAAAAAATACAAAAATTAGCCGGGCATGGTGGTACATGCCTGTGATCCCAGCTACTTGGGAGGCTGGGACAGGAGAATCACTTGAACCTGGGAGGCAGAGGTTGCATTGAGCCGAGATTGCACCATTGCACTCCAGCCTGGGTAATAAGAGCAAAACTCCATCTCAAAGAAAAAAAAAAAAAAGAATTGAGGCTGCAGTGAGCTGTGATTGTGCTACTGCATTCCAGCCTAGGTGACAGAGGGAGAACTTGTCTCAAAAAAAAAAAAAAAGTTTAAGAACCACAGATGGGCCGGGCGCGGTGGCTCATGCTTGTAATCCCAGCACTTTGGGAGGCCGAGGCGGGAAGATCACGAGGTCAGGAGATCGAGACCACGGTGAAACCCCGTCTCTACTAAAAATATAAAAAAATTAGCCGGGCGTGGTGGCGGGCGCCTGTAGTCCCAGCTACTCGGAGAGGCTGAGGCAGGAGAATGGCGTAAACCCGGGAGGCGGAGCTTGCAGTGAGCCAAGATTGCACCACTGCACTCCAGCCTGGGCGACAGAGCGAGACTCCGTCTCAAAAAAAAAAAGAACCACAGATGGACCGGGGCATGACCCAGTGTCCCACAGCAATGCACGAAAACTGTAGACTGTACTACCCAAGAGGGAGGCAGCTTGAGATCCATACCGTGAATTTTTTATGTTATTTTTGAAAGGAAAAACTTAACATTAACACATTAACCCCCTCCTCAAAATTAAAATGTAGATTGGTCCAGAAGAGGTGTACCAAACACTGAAAGACATCACGGGTACACCAAGGAAACAGGGAGAAACCAGAAAGAACAGAACACATTGAGCATTTCCAAAACGTCAAATAATGGCAACTGATATCAGAAGCAGATTTTTTAAGTTTGCAGTTATTCAGAGAAAAAAAAAACATTCCTGTTTACCATTGACAGTCTTGTGAAGGAACTGACAATAAAATGGATTAAGATGCTATTATAAAAGTAGAGTAACAATACATTTTCACCTTCTGTCTTTTCAGCTACCCAGGTGTTTATGTGTTTTCTGGACTTCTCTACGGCGCTGATAAAGTCAAGCTCCTCCATCTCTGCTTGGTAGAATTTTTGGCAGGAATCTCTAAAAGACTAGGATAGACAGAGTGACATAACTGCCTGGCTACAAAAATGATGAACACCAACGGCCTACTTCTTCATTGCACCAAATCAGAAAATCTATAATTTTATGATTGACATACATAATTTACAAATAAATATGAAGACTTAACCTAAAATACAACTTCCTACCTTTAGCTATATTTAATTCTAGCTTAAAAACTAAGTCAAGCTCAGGTACTGTGGCTTACACTTGTAATTCCAGCACTTTGGGAGGCCGAGGCGGGTGGATCATGTGAGCTCAGGAGTTCGAGACCAGCCTGGCCAACATGGCAAAAGCCCGTCTCTACTAAAAATCCAAAAAGTAGCCATGTATGGTGGCATGCACCTGTAATCCCAGCTACTCGGGAGGCTGAGGCAGGAGAATCACTTGAACTCAGAAGGCGGAGGTTGCAGTAAGCCGAGATCAGGCTACCACACCACACTCCAGCCTGGGTGACAGAGCGAGACTCTGTCTCAAAAAAAAAAAAAAACTAAGTTGAATCAGTCTCTGAATATCAAACAAACTCCACCAACTGCTGGATCCTTTAAGGGAGCAGTCATGCATCAAGGAGCTGCCTGAGAAGATGCTGACAAGACAGTTCAAAAGCGTGAAGTAGATCCACCTTACTGAAATGCAGAGAATTTAAAACATATTGGCAGGTGAAAAGAAACAAATAACAAAAGCCTCCGTATGGCATAATGGCATTTAGAGCCACACACTTCCTGCTGGACCCCAGCCCCCACCACCTGGCCACCTTTATTTCTTTAGTGAATAAGAGCAAGTATGACTTACTGAGAGGAAATCACAAGACTTTTCCCCAAAGAGCCTGTTGGCCATCCTAAGCAAGTACTGTGTGCCAGTCTTGTTCACTTCAGTGAGAAGAGACTGGAAGCCCTGGTGGATGTCTCCACCACCACCACTTTTATTGAAAGAAAGTACCTGAAATCAAAAACAGAATGAAAACACATCATTTCTGTATGCTCTGACTTCAGGAAATGGGGCAACCCCAAACAGCCTAACAACCATCCAGACCCTTACTACTGCTTAAAAGATCCATCCAAGGCTGGGCGCAGCAGCTCACGCCTGTAATCCCAGCACTTTGGGAGGCCAAGGTGGGAGGATCACCTGAGGTCAGGAGTTCAAGACCAGCCTGGCCAACATGGCGAAACCCCATCTCTACTAAATACACAAAAATGAGCTGGGCCTGGTGGTGCGTACCTGTAATCCCAGCTACTCAGGAAGCTGAGGAAGGAGAATCGCTTGAACCCGGGAGGCGGAGGTTGCAGTGAGCCGAGATCGTGCCACTGCACTCCATCCTGGCGACAGAGTGAGACTCCGTCTCAAAAAAAAAAAAAAAAAAAAAACAGATCCATCCGATTAAAGGCCAGAAGGGTCTTGAAAGCCCCTCCCTGTACCCTGTCAGTGCTGGCATGAGCTGCAATGCCCTCCACAAACCCAGGCTCCTGATGCTCAGTACTTGGAGTCTGGTGGCAAACAAGGGTGCCAACCAGACCTCCCGTCTATGCACATGCAGGCCGCTCCTGGTGTCAGAAGGGGCAGGCTCCCTCCTGCCCATGGGTCTGGAATGCCCGTCACTGGCTCTGACTAATGATACAGTAGGTAGAATTCAATAGAAGTGATGCCGTTCCAGGCCTAGGCCCTTTTTAAGAGGCCTGACAGCTGCCATGTTCACTCTCTTGTACCCTGGCCACCACGACAGAAGGAAGTCCAAGCTATCCTGCCGAAGGCCACATGGAAAGCCCTGGAGAAGGTGCCACCACCTGTGGGGAGAGTTGCTTGAAGAATCGAGGCCTCCAGCCAGGTGCGGTGGCTCACACCTGCAATCCCAGCACTTTGGGAGGCCAAGGCAGGTGGATCACCTGATGTTGGGAATTTGAGACCAGCCTGACCAACGTGGAGAAACCCCATCTCTACTAAAAATACAAAATTAGCCTGGCATGACGGTGCATGCCTGTAATCCCAGATACTCGGGAGGCTGAGGCAGGAGAATCGCTTGAAGTTTGAACCCGGGAGGCGGAGGTTGCTGTAAGCCGAGATCATGCAATTGTGCTCCAGCCTGGGCAACAAGAGCAAAACTCTGTCTCAAAAAAAAAAAAAGAATCGAGGTCTCAGGCGTGAGAGAGGCCTTCTTGAACCTTCCGGGCCAGGTGTCCACTGAAACTGCTGCATGAGTGACCCGCACTGCTTCCTGGGAGCAGTCCTGCCCACTCAGGCCACGGAATCTGAGAAATAATCAATCACTGTTATTTCCAGCCACTAAGTTTGGGATGGTTTGTTTTGTGGCAACAGCTGACACATGCAGCCATCCAGAAGTGGAATTCTGCCATAACCAAAACCTAAAACATGTGGCCCCGGCCTTGGACCCAGGCAGCTGGCAGAGTCTGGACGGACAGGACGAAATGACTCCTGGGGGCTGGAGAAAGGGGGGCTGTGTGTGTACCAGCTGAAGAAGTGGAAAGAAGGTCACCTGCAGTGACAGGGAGGATGGAGTGTCTCCCCCGTGAACTCCTGCATCTGGCTAAGGGGTTCAGGAGGAAGCTGGCTTCTTTTTGCTGCCTAGGATAACACATGGGAAGAGAAAGATGGAGGAATCTGGCTTCTTTTTGCTGCCTAGTATAACACATGGGAAGAGAAAGATGGAGGAACTGTTCCATTTTCAAGCAGAATTTAAAGGAACTATTTCCAATCCAGGATGTACTGGGTGGAGAATAAAAATGTTTCTTCTTCCCAGCCTCTCCAGCTGGCAAAAGATTCTAAAAGAGATGGCCTCAGGGCAAAGATCAAATCCCAGATTTGATGGCCTCAAGGGTGAGGTCCAAATCCACTTTGTTAAACCTTAGAAGATTCAGACAGCATCTTACAGACCATCTGGCAGGCTCTCCCTTGGCACCCTGACTCCCAACCCAACACGGAGCACTCAGGATGGGGGTGGGGTTCAGTGGGGGTGCTTTTGTCCAGGGAAGCAGAATTTTAAGTTGATAGAAATCCCACAGTGATTTTCAAGCACTTATAACAGCTTGGACTAAATGGGAGAGACGGCTCAAAGTGCAGGGAGGCCTCTGGGTGCCCACGTTCTACAGGTGGGAGGTAGGCTGGGAGGGCAGCAAGCACTGGCCATTTCTTACAGAACAGGAAAGGAGCTGCCAAGAGCCAACACCAGGACACAGAGGGCAGAGCACAGCCAGGGCAGCAGCAGAGAAGGGACAATTCTGGGAAGCTGCAGTGGAGGCTCATCAAGGCTCATCAAGGAACACCCTGCACCCAGGGCTGAGAGGTGGACAATACGTGCCAGGCTGGGTTTGGGAATTGCCACTGTTTGGTGACGGCCACATGCCTCCCACACCTACTGTGATGGGCTGCATGTGTCCCCCCAAATTTACACACTGAAGTCCCAACTGCAGTGTCTCAAGATGGAACTGCATTTGCAGAGAGGGCCTTTACAGGGGTGATTAAGGTAACATAAGGCTGTTAGGCTGGGCTTTAATCCAATAGGACTCATGTCCTTATAAAAGAGAGGAGACGAGGACACAGACACACACGCAGAGATGATCACGTGACGACACAGGGAGAAAACAGTGTCTACAAGCCGAGGAGAAAGGCTGCAGGAGAAACCAACCCTGCCTACACCTGGATCTTGGACTCCCAGGAAACCACCAGGTCCAGAGGGCAGACCACAGCAGTCACGGGTGGCCCCGACCAGCCACGTCTCTGGTGTGCACACCCTCGCTCAGCCCCTCTCAGGTGCGGAGATGCGCCTGCCTTTAGCAGTGGGGCCTTGGCAAGCAGGGCACACGTGGAGGCTTGATAGGCACTTGTTTGAAGCCTGTGTTCTGCGAGCACTTCCTCTCAGAACCCAGCCGCCTGGCCTACGGGAGCCAAGGCAACTCTGCTGAAGGAAGCATGTGGAAGGCCCCGGTGGAGAAGGCCACAGAGAAGAACCCCCAGCGCCCTGCTGAGCCCCCGCTGAAGCAGCCCCACAAGGGACCCACCCAGTGCCGAGTGGTGCAGAAGCACCACTCAATCCGCCCGGATTCAACCACCCGAAAGCTGCTAAGCTGGGAGAGCTGGTTACACAACAACTAACCAGAACACTACTGAAAACATGTTTAGCTGACAAATGCCATTCTAAGAAGGCTTTACACATAAATGAAAAAACAAAGACTCCTAACCACCAAAAAGCAGATGACAGTACCCAAAGATCATCACAGGACTCAACCTGAACCTTGTGACTTTACAACCATCTACAAACTCGCGAACAAGCTAAGCCATGTGATAATGAAATCATTCATTCCTCTGAATCGGGCACCCCCTCTCCACCCCAGTGGGTCATTCAGGGTGTTGTCCCCAGGGTGCTCCAGCCTGGGTGGCATGCCCTTCCCTGTAAACTCTCCACCCCCACCCCGCAATACTGCACAGTCATCCGTCTCGAGCAATCCCTTTGGGATTTGCAATGTGGAGGACCAGCTCACTTGACAGTTAACAGCACCTGTGGCTGCCCTGAAACTGTACCTGGGCCATCTGTGCAGCGGTGTTTCCCTTTGCCCCCATGTAGACCATAGCCAGGGCACAGGACATGCTCATGGGTGAGAAAAACACATTCTTCGAGTTGTCTTTACCCAGCGTTTTCAAAAGGTTTAAGGCAAAGATGCCATTTGCTTCTGCGAGAACATCCATGATGGCAGACCTGGAACAAGATTTAAAATCAGTATCACATAAGCACAGCTTCCACGCGACTGCATCTCACGCGCCTTACTGACAGTCACCGCCGATGCTGTGGTTCGGCGGGCAAGCAGAAACACACACAGAACTCTGGGTGTTTCTTTTTAGGACCCTCCACATTATTTTGTGTGTTTCTAATGTTAAGTGTGGAAAACGAAAGACTTCTATGTGAAATGCAGCCCTGTTTTGTGAGGACTCCTCCCTGCACGCCTGCCCGCGCGTGGAGAAAGTGCGGGAGGAGGCACCCTTTCCTGGAGTCACTTCCTTGGGGCGGAATTACAGAAGGGGCATGTATGGCTTTTGCTTCTATGTTTGTATTCTTTGCTGTGTTTTGTGGGCTTAAATATACTGTTTTAATTTGAAAATTTTTTTTAGCTGTCACTATTGAATTGTGCTTCTCAACTTCTATTAAGGATGTCTTTATTGCCTACTAAATTTAACCATTTAAAGACTGGTTTAATGGAAACTTGGACTTCCTGCTTTGTCCCTCTGTTTCCTTGTGCAACGTGTATGTGTCTGTGTGTGTGTGTGTGTGTTGTGTATGTGTGTGTTTAATATATCTGAGCAGCGTAACATATAAATGGGAGTTAAACATTATTTTCAGGCCAGGCGCAGTGGCTCACATCTGTAATCCCAGCACTTTGGGAGGCCGAGGCGAGCAGATCACCAGGTCAGGAGTTTGAGACCAGCCTGGTCAGCATGGTGAAACCCCATCGCTACTAAAAATGCAAAAATTAGCCAGGTATGGAGCCTGGGAGGCGGAGGTTGCAGTCAGCCGAAATTGCACCACTGCACTCCAGCCCGGCAAAAAAAAAAATATATATATATTTTTTTTCTTTCTTCGGATGCCTTGGCCTAATCCCAAGTGCGGTAAGCCTGGAAATGTAAGGTGTGTGGTCTTCCATGGGACCGTACAACATCTGCTTGGGTGCCCTTATTATTACATATATGGAAAAGAATGTTGGTTCTATTCATTCTAATTTCACTCTACTGTTACTGGTCTGTGTTAACTGTTTCATGCTGAATTGTAATAAAATGCATTGGAATTGGCCGTAACTTAAAATACTTAGTTTACATAGTCGAGTATGACCAAAGTACTTTTCTCTTTGGTGGCACATCACAATGGATGCAATTACTCAGATACGGTCCTGAAATGAGAACAAACGCCCTCTATGCTGATAACAGCAGTCACTGGTGTTAATCCCAGCACACATAAAAGCCCCAGCAATACAAGGCCGGGCCAGGACCTTAACTAGAAGGTCACTGAACACATCAGATCTCATCGCATCAGGCCTGACCCCCACCAGAAAGGATGCAGCAGCTGCAGGGCTGTCCTTAGGCACGAGAGCATCCCAGAAAGCAAAAGTGCCCAAAAAATGGACTCAGGTGCCCCCACCCCTCGCATCTGAGTATTCCTGACAGCATGTGAACATTAATTATTAATTTTCTGTACCTCAGTTTTCCAAAGCCAATCTTTAGGACAAAAAAAAAAAGGAAGAAAATAATTTAAATGCCAATTTGTAGTTAAAGTTTCCTCTTTGCCTTGAAGACATCAAAGCTTGTAATAGTTTGCCTGTAGGGAGTTTAACTCAAACACAGAGCGGTAAGGAGATCCCGGCTGCTCCACACGATTGTCTCCACAGGTCTGGGCGACCCGGAAAGCGCTGCGCATCGGCCAAGCCCAGCACGGCCAGTCCAGTGAACACACGCAGGGGGCCCGGATGACCGCGTTTGGCGCCGACCCCTCTGCCTCTCTCCGCCTCCCGCCCGGCTCCCAACACTCGGCGACCCTAGACTGAGCACGCGTCCTCCGGGTCGCGGGGCGGGCGAGGGGTCACCGAGGCCGCGGGGCCGACTGGGGTCACCTGTGGCCCGGGAGGCTCTGCGCCGCCCCCATCCCGCGCCGGCCGCCTCTTCCGTGGCCGCTGGGCCTATGCGCCCGGGGTCCTCGGGTCCGCGGCGTCACCGACCGGGCTCGCGGCCACACACGACTCACCCGGCCGCGTCGCCGTTCTCTGCCGCTGCGAGGCTCCGGAAGGGAATCCAAGCCGGACGCTCGCCCGGGCCCCCGCCCCGCTGGGACTGCTGGGGTCACAGCCCCGCGCGGCCACGCCCCATTCTCGGGGCTCCTGCGTCCCCGCGCGCCGTCGACCCACGCGCCTTCCTGGCCCCGCGCGACCCCCACCGTGCCCCCTTCCTCCTCGTGCCCCCTCCCCCCTCGCGCCCCCGGCTTTCCGGACTTGGGAGCGACAAACCCAAGCCGGCGTGTCCGAGCGGCTCCCAAGCCAGACACGTACTCCAGAGCGGGAAGCGAGCGAGCACAACGGCAGGCAGAGACGCCGGAACCGCCCCGGACCTCAAATACCCGCGGGGAGGCGGGCGGAGTCCCGGGTCCCGAGCTAGCGTCGCCCGTCCGGAGCGCGGAGGGAGAGGCTGGGCGGGACGTGCGGGTCAACCCCACCCGCCGGCCGGAGGGGCCGCGAGTCCTGCCCGGAGGCCTTGACTTTGACGACTGTGCAGGGCCCCACCAGCGTGTTTATGGTGCCTCTGTAGAGACTGAATGCTGACCTGTTTCCAGAAAAGGGCCAGCTCCTGATCCATGGCCATTCATTGGGGAGTGCAGAACACGCATTTAAAAATGAGCAGACTAGAGACAGGTCACAAAGACTTTGCTGATAAAACAGCTTGCGGCAAAGAAGCCAGCCAGGGGCGGGCGCGGGACTCACGCCGGTAATCCCAACACTGGGAGGCCGAGGCGGGCGGATCACTGGAGGTCAGGAGTTCCAGACCAGCCTGGCCAACATGGCAAAACCCTGTCTCTACTAAAAATACAAAAATTAGCCGAGTGTAGTGGCGCGTGCCTGTAATCTCAGTTGCTGGGGAAGCTGAGGCAGGAGAATCACTTGAACCCGGGAGGAAGAGGTTGCAGTGAGCCGAGATGTCGCCACTGCACTCCAGTCTGGTCCGTCTCAAAAAAAAAAAAAAAGCAGACTAAAGAGCTTTTGCAAGGCAAAAGGAATAGTCAAGCAGAGTAAACAGACAACCCACAGAGTGGGAGAAAATCTTCACAATCTATACATCCGACAAAGCAGTAATATCCAGAATCTACAAGAAACTCAAACAAATTAGCAAGAAAAAAAAAATCCCATCAAACAGTGGGCTGGCATGAATAGACAGTTCTCAAAAGAGGATATACAAATGGCCAACAAACATATGAAAAAATGCTCAACATCACTAATGATTAGGGAAATGCACATCGAAACCACAATGGGATACCACCTTACTCCCGCAAGAGTGGCCATAACCAAAAAATCAAAAACTCAAAAAATAATAGATGTTGGCGTGGATTTGGTGAAAAGGGAACACCTCTACACTGCTGATGGAAATGTAAACTAGTACAACCACCGTGGAAAATAGTATGGCGATTCCTTAAATAACTAAAAATAGAACTACCATTTGATCCAGCAATCCCACTACTGGGTATCTACCCAGAGGAAAATAAGTCATTATACAAAAAAGATACTTGCACATGTTAATAGCAGCACAATTCGTAATTGCAAAAACATGAAACCAACCCAAATGCCCATCAATCAAAGGGTGGATAAAGAAACTGTGGTATGCGTATACGATGGAATGCTACTCAGCCATAAAAAGGAATGAATTAATGGCATTCGCAACCTGGATGGGATTGGAGACCATTGTTCTAAGTGAAGTAACTCAGAAATGGAAAACCAAGCATTGTATGTTCTCACTCATAAGTGGGACCTAAACTATGAGGATGCAAACGCATAAGAATGATACAATGGACTTTGGGGACTTGGGGGAAAAGGGTGGGAAAGGAGTGAGGGATAAAAGGCTACAAATTGAGTTCAGTGTATACTGCTAAGGTGATAGATGCACCAGAATCTCACAAATCACCACTAAAGAACTTACTTGGCAGGGCGCGATGGCTCATGCCTGTAATCTCAGCACTTTGGGAGACCAAGGCAGGCAGATCATGAGGTCATGAGTTCGAGACCAGCCTGGCCAGCATGGTGAAACCCCGTCGCTACTAAAAATATAAAAAATTAGGCATGGTGGTGCACACCTGGAGTGCCAGCTACTGAGGAGGCTGAGGCAGGAGAATTGCTTGAATCCAGCAGGCGGAGGTTGGTTGCAGTGAGCTAAGATCATGCCACTGCACTCCAGCCTGGGCAACAGAGCAAGACTCCATCTCAGAAAAAAAAAAAAAAACTTGCCGTGTAACCAAATACCGCGTGTTCTCCAAAAACCTACGGAAATAAAAAACTAAAATATATATATTAAATTTAAAAATAAATGTATATAAATGAGCAGAGCCCACACTATTGAGCCATGTGTTCAAGGACTTCCAGTTCTCTCCAGGCCCATAGGAATTAGACCCCAGGGTACTGACAGGTTAGCCAAGTATGAAAACTCCATCTGCCATCTCAGACGGAGCAGTCTTGAAAAACAGAAACATCTAGTGTAAATGGAAGTACGGAAAATGCTAGCCAGGTGTTTTACATGAGTTCAATTTTGAGAACTCAAGCTCTTTTACTCCCTCTGTCCTTACCCTAAGGCAGAGTTTCTCAACATCGACACTGTTGACCAATGAACACGATAACTTGTGGTTGTGGGGGCTGTCCTGACATCACAGATGTTTCACAAAATCTCTGGCGGAGATTCACCAAGTGGATGCCAGTAGCAAACCACACGCCCCTCCCTAGTTGTGGCTTAATTAGTCTTTAGTGATATAAATTGCGAATATTTCGCCCAGCTTGTCATCTGTTTTCTGACATTGCTTCTGGTGATTTTGGCATACACTCTTTCAATGTAGTCAACTTTAATGATTTTTCCTTTATTGTTTTTGAGTCATCGTTAGAAAAACTTTATTCACAAGGAGCAATCTCTTTAAAAACAAAAAAATTCTCTAGATTATAGAGTTCACCAATGTTTTCTTCTAGTATTTGTACAGTTTTATTTTTTATATTTAGATTGCTGAACCCTTTAAAGTTTATTCTGGTGTATGGGAAATATAGATCCAATTTTAACTCGCTTTCAAGTGACTTTCAGTTTTTCCACCTGTTTATTGAAGAACCATTTTCACTAATGTCTTCACATGCCACCTATGTTATATATCAAATAGGTACATATACTTCGATCTGATTCTGAACTTTCTATTTGGTTTGTTGGTCAGATTCTTTCGATTATAAAGGTTTTCTCATATGATTTAATATCTCGTGCAGCGCGTTCTCCTTACTGCTCTTCTGCTTCAGATTTTCCTGGCTATCCTTGTTGCTTTTTCTCCCATACAAACTTTTTTTTTTTTTGAGCTGGAGTCTCACTCTGTCACCCAAGCTGGAGTGCAGTGGTGCAATCTTGGCTCACTGCAACCTCCATATCTGGAGTTCAAGTGATTCTCATGCCTCAGCCTCCCCAAGTAGCTGGGATTACAGGCGCCCGCCACCACACCCAGCTAATTTTTGTATTTTTAGTAGAGATGGGGATTCACATGTTGGCCAGGCTGGTCTCAAACTCCTGAACTCATGATCCGCCCTCCTCAGCCTCCCAAAGTGCTGGGATTACAGTTGTCAGCCACTATGCCCAGCCTCTCCCATACAAACTTCAGAGTCAACTTGTTTAGCTCTAAAGAAAAAAATCTTGTTGGCAAGGTATGGTGGCTTACACCTGTAATCTTAGCACTTCGGGAAGCCAAGGCAGGCAGATCACTTGAGGTCAGGAGTTTGAGACCAGCCTGGCCAACATGGTGAAACCCCATCTCTACTAAGAATACAAATTAGCTGGATCTGGTGGGGTGTGCCTGTAATTCCAGCTGCTCGGGAGGCTGAAGCAGAATTGCTTGAACCTGGGAGGCAGAAGTTACAGTGAGCCAAGATAGTGCCATTACACTCCAGCCTGGGTAACGAAGCAAGACCCTGTCTCAAAAAAAATGTAATTAAAAAAAATAAAACTATAGCAAAACACACCAGGTGCAGTGGCTCACACCTATAATCCCAGGACTTTGGGAGGCAGAGGTGAGTGGATCACCAGAGACTCCGTCTCAAAAAAATAAAAATAAAATCTTGTTGGTAGTCTATTAGAAACACTAAATTTACATATTACCCTGTTATAAATCAACATTTGTACTATTTAGTTGTTCTACCCAAGAACATGCTGGGTCTACTCATTCAAGTAATTTTTTTCCTTTAAAGTTTTGTGTCAAATTAATTGATGGGTTCTTAGTCTCACTGACTTCAAGAATGAAGCTGCAAACCCTCACAGTGATGTGCCTGGAATTGGCGGGTTCCTGGTCTCACTGACTTCAAGAACGAAGCCACTGGACCCTCACGGTGAGCGTTAAAGAATTCTTAAAGGTAGCATATACTGGAGTTTATTCCTTTTGATGTCTGGATGTGTTTGAAATTTCTTCTTTCTAGTGGGTTCGTGGTCCCACTGGCTCAGGAGTGAAGCTGCAAACCGTTACAGTGAGTGTTACATTTCTTAAGGGGGCCCATCTAGAATTGTTCATTTCCCTCTGTGGGCTTGGTGGTTACACTGGCTTCAGGAGTGAAACTAGGGACCTTCAACACTGAGTGTTACAGCTCATAAAAAGCAGTGTGGCTGCAAACAGTGAAAGAACAAAATTCCCACAGTGTGGAAGGGGACTGGAACAGATTGCCGCTGCTGACTCTGGCAGCCTGCTTTTATTCTCTTATCTGGCCCCACCCACGTCCTGCTGATTGGTAGAGCCGAGTGGTCTGTTCTGACAGGGCGCTGATTGGTGCGTTTACCATCCCTGAGCTAGATATAAAAGTGCTCCACATCCCCATCAGGTCAGTTAGATACAGAGTATTAACACAAAGGTTCTCCAAGGCCCCACCAGGGCAGCTAGTACAGAGTGTTGATTGGTGGATCCACAAACCGTGAGCTAGACACGGGGTGCTGATTGGTGTGTTTACAAACCTTGAGCTAGATACAGAGTGCCGATTGGTGTATTTACTAATCCCTGAGCTAGACATAAAGGGTCTCCAAGGCCCCACCAGCGCAGCTAGATACAGAGTGCCGATTGGTGCATTCAACAGACCCTGAGCTAGACACAGAGTGCTGATTGGTGTATTTATAATCTCTGAGCTAGACAAAGGTTCTCCACACCTCCACCAGACTCAGCCCAGCTGGCTTCACCCAGTGTATCCCGCACCAGGGCTGCAGGTGGAGCTGCCTGCCAGTCCCGCGCTGTGCACTTGCACTCCTCAGCCCTTGGGTGGTCAGTGGGACTGGGCACTGTGGAGCAGGGGGTGGAGCTCATCGGGGAGGCTCGGGCAGCACAGGAGCCCATGGAGGGGGTGGGAGGCTCAGGCATGGCGGGCTGCAGGGCCCGAGCCCTGTCCCGGGAGAAGGCAGCTAAGGCCGGGTGAGAAATTGAGCACAGTATCCGTGGGCTAGCATTGCTGGGGAACCCAGTACACTCCCCATCCACTGGCCCAGGTGCTAAGCCCCTCATTGCCGGGGGCCGGCAGGGCCTGCTGGCTGCTGTGAGTGACGGGCCTGTCCAACCCACGCCCACCTGGAACTCCAGCTGGCCCGGCAGTGTGGCACGCAGCCCGGGTTCCTGCCCCCGCCTCTCCCTCCACACCTCCCTGCAAGCTGAGTCAGCTCCTGCCCTGGCCAGCCCAGAAAGGAGCTCCCAGTGCAGTGGTGGGCTAAAGGGCTCAAGTGCCACCAAAACGGGAGCCGAGGCAGAGAAGGTGCCAAGAGCAAGCACGGGTTGTGAAGACTGACAGCACACTATCACTTCTCAGTGAGTGTTACAGATCTTAAGGTGCCGCATTGGGAGTTGCTCATTCCTTCTGATATTCAAATGTGTTTGGTGCTTCTGTTAGGCTTAATGGTCTCGCTGACTCAGGAGTGAAGCTGTAGAACTTCATGGTAAGTGTTACAACTTTTTAGGTGGTGCCTCTGAAGTTGTTCATTTACTCCCGGTAGGCTCGTGAATCTCGCTGGCTTCAGAAGTGAAGCCACAGACCTTTGTTATAAGTTCTATAGCTCACAAAAGTAGCGTGAACAATAGCAAGATTTACTGCAAAAAGCAAAAAACAAAACTCCCATACTTGCAAAAGGAAACACAAGCATGTTTGTCACTGCTAGCTCGGGCAGCCTGCTTTTATTCTCTCATCTGGCCCCACCCACATCCTGCTGATTGGTAGAGCCCAGTGGTCTGTTTTGACAGGACGCTGATTGGTGCGTTTACAATCCCTGAGCTAGACACAAAGGTTCTCCACGTCCCCACCAGATTAGTTAGATACAGAGTATGGACACAAAGGTTCTCCAAGGCCCCACCAGAGTAGCCAGATACAGAGTGTCGATTGGTGCATTCACAGACCCTGAGCTAGATACAGAGTGCCGATTGGTGTATTTACAATCCCTCAGCTAGACATAAAGGTTCTCCTCGTCTCCACCAGACATGGGAGCTCAGCTGGCTTCACCCAGTGGATCCCGCACCGGGGCTGCAGGTGGAGCTGCCTGCCAGTCTTGCGCCATGCGCTCAGCACTCCTCAGTCCTTGGGTGGTCGATGGGACTGGGCGCCCTGGAGCAGGGGGCGGCGCTCGTCGGGGAGGCTCGGGCCGCACAAAAGCCCACGGAGAGAGTGGGAGGCTCAGGCATGGTGGGCTGCAGTTTTGAGGCCTGCCCTGCGGGAAGGCAGCTAAAGCCTGGTGAGAAATGGAGCGCAGCACTGGTGGGCTGGCACTGCTGGGGGACGCAGTACACTCTCCGCAGCCACTGGCCCAGGTGCTAAGCCCCTCATTGCCCAGGGCCGGCAGGGCCAGCCGGCTGCTCCAAGTGCAGGGCCCCGCCAAGCCCATGCCCACCCGGAACTCCAGCTGGCCCGCAAGCCGCAAGCGCGGCGCGCAGCCCCGGTTCCCGCTCACGCCTCTCCCCCTACACCTCCCTGCAAGCTGAGGGAGCCGGCTCTGGCCTTGGCCAGGCCAGAAAGGGGCTCCCACGGTGCAGTGGTGGGCTGAAGGACTTCTCAAGTGCTGCCAAAGTGGGAGCCCAGGCAGAGGAGGTGCTGAGAGCGAGCGAGGGCTGTGAGGACTGCCAGCATGCTGTCACCTCTCAGTTTTGTTCATGTAAGATTTGCACATTTCTTGTTTAGTTTATTTCTAGTTATTTTATCTCTTTGTTGATATTGTATGTAAGCAAGTTTCTTATATTTTCCAACTAGCTTGTTTGTGGATGAGAAAATTAATTGTTTTTATATATTAACTTTATAACCTGCTGCCTTACTGAATTTTTTTTCTATTTGTATTTTTTATTGATTCTTTTAAGTCATCTATAGCTATATCACCTATAAATATAAATAGTTGTACTTCTTTCTCCAGTGTTCATCTCTCTAATCGTTTTCCCTTGTTTGATTGCATTGGCTGATACCAACGGAGCACATTGCCTGACCAATTGTGGTGTTAGTATCTACAAAATGAAAGTGTGATCCCATATGGCTTCACCAAAGGGCAAGTCGTTCCTAACCTCAATGGCTTCTTCTCAAAATATGTTTACTGGGCAGGGAGACCTAGGAAGGGGTTCTGTAGTCTGGCATTCTCTGCCATCCCGCCTGGATTTAAATAAGGTTGAAGAACTATTTCCAAATTACGTAGGTCAATAATTCTGAGCTCAATATCCTCCTAGAGAGAAGTATCTGGCATAAAGTTGTTTCATACATGTCTATCCCATTTTCGTTACATCGTATTCTAACAGGCTTATAATGAAAAGCAACCAAAACCAAAAGTAACCACGTTTTTAATAATAAATGAGATGAGTGCACAGTTGGAGAACTACTCTGATGAGTGGTTCTGATGCTCATGGGACAAAGGCCTGGGTTTTCGTTGTCTGTAATCAAATGTGAAAAAGCAGTTTGATGTGGCACCACTGGAAATGCGCACAGGCCATTTCTTCCCCTCTTTAGCCATTTTCAGAGGGGAAAGGAGAGGGGATGCTGGCATTCTCCAAAAAAAGACCCCTGGAAAACCCGTCTCCAGAGCCTCCTGCCTGAAGGTAACATTCAGGCTCTTCTATATTTTTCTCTGTCCCGTCTTTATCATTTAATAAGGAATTGGTCAATTATGCAATATACCCTTGGGGTTAACCTCCCGGTGGAGAGCCTTGCCCTCTCTCTGGACCCAGAGTGAGGAAGGAAAGATGAGCAGGGGTGAATCAATGGACTTCTGAGTCTCATTTTAGTTTTCCTCAGAACTTTTCAGGGACTGCGCCTTCACTCAAGAAATTTCCCAGGCAGCTGTCTTGAAAACTGAGTTCAGGGTGCCTCTAAGCTATCAGTGCCAGGTGGTGGCTGGAGGAGAGGTTAACACCACTGTTAGAGGACACTAGAGAGCTGAAGGCAGGCGTCTCATTGTCCGTTTGCAGAGGATCACACTCGCAATTGTTATTGCATGGAACTCGGTGATTCATTGGTGTTTAATGTTCAGAAAATTCATTTCAAACATAAGATGTCATAACAAAGACCTGACTTCAGGGAAAGTCTTTTTCTTTCCCACCTGCTTAATTGGTCCCTGCTGCTAAGCATGACTGAAAACACATGGGTTTTACTTAGTAATAGCGTGACATTTTCTTTTCTCAGACTTCTCCGGATGCGGGCTAGTTCAGTTTTGGTTTGAAAGGACTTCAGTGCTCCATGTAAAATAAAAGTAAACAAAGCCTTTTTGGTGTGTGAACCAAAAAGTATCTGAGACAAGTATCAGTTTAGAAGTTTATTTTGCCAAGGTTAAGGACGTGCCCGTGACACAGACTCGGGAGGTCCTGAGAACACGTGCCTAAGCTGGTTGGGGTACAGCTTGGTTTATACATTTTATGGAGACATAAGACATCAATCAATAGATATAAGATGTACATTGGTTCGGTTTGAAAAGGTGAAACAACTATAAGCGGGTGGGGAGGCTCCAGGTCATAGGTAGATTCAAAGATGTTCTGATTTGCAATTGGTTTAAAAGAGTTTATCTGAAGACCTGGAATCAACTGAAGGAAGTGGCTGGGTTACGTTAAGGGGTTGTGGAGACCAAGGTTCTTATTATAAAGATAAAGCCTCCAGGTAGAAGGTTTCAGAGAGGATAGATTATAAATGTCTCTTATCAGACTTAAAATGTGCCAAACTCGTAGTTAATTCTCTCCTGGATCAGGAAAAAACATGGAAAAGGGAAGGGGATTCTCTACAGAATTTAGATTTCCCCCACCAGAGACAGCTTTGCAGGGCCATTTCAAAACATGCCAAAGAAATATATTTTGGGGTAAAATACTTCAGTTTCTTTCAGGGCCTGCTATTTGTCAGGTGATGCTATTCTAGGGCCAGGCTGGAATTCGGTGTCTGCTACAAAAAAAAAAAAAAATGTGTTTCATTAGTATTAAGATCTCTATTTTAACATTCATGTTGGTCAGTTGTGTCTGAATTCCAAAGTGAGGAAGGCATGTCCTGCCCACACTTCCCGTCATGGCCTGAACTAGTTTTTGAGGTTAACTTTGGAACGCCCTTGGCCAAGAGAAGGGGTCCATTCAGATGCTTGCAGAGCTCAAGAGTTTTATTCTTAGTTTACAGCTGTTTACAAGACAGTCTGAATTTACAATCAGGAAATGGAAAGAGAGATTTACCAGCTTCAGCATGTGTCCCTGAAGCTTAAAAAAATAAAAATAAAAAAGATTTACTAGGGATCTTGGTCATGGGTACTAAACACATCTCATTTACTTTTGAATTTGGAATTGTTACAAGTAAATATTTTGTATTGCTCCACTTTATTTTTTAAAACAGTTCCCCTTTCAAATGTTAGAAATCATAGATTGAAAAAAACACATTCAAAAAGAAAGTGCAACCCACAACCAGCTCATCTAACACAAATCAGGTTTGGTGTAAGAACACAGCACTGTTACTCACCCATGACCAAATCAAAGAACAGCAGCTAAGAGATCACTCTGAATGAGTGCACTCTGTTCTGCTGACATATCAGCTCTAACACAAAAAGGGAGAAAAGAAGTTCTCCTGAATAACTGTGACTATTGCACTGTGACACTTACATTATGTAATACTATCATTCTCCTTGTAACTTTCTCAGAATTTCATGGATTAACAGACTCATAAAACTTGAAGAGCAATTCTACCTTGATGTTAATGGTAAAGATGGATTTGAATTTATTTAGCAATACTTAAAAAAAAACTAGGTCACAGTGAATTGAACCAAGGAAGGCTCAGTGTCTAAATGGTAAATAAATAATAAACTGGGGCCATGGATGAGTAAAAAACTTACCCTAATGGATTAAACCATCCATGATTTGGTCAATTGCTTAGTTTACTGTATTTGATTAATTGAATATTTATCATACAACTACAATGCAAACATTGAGATTGGTCCAGAGCTAGAACCCCTCCCCTCCAACAGAGGACATAAGTTCCTAGGCAACTACCTACACCGAATTTGTTTTCCTTATAGATAATGTGTAAACCAAAAATAAAATTCGAAGTACCCCAGCCAACTGAATGGACCTCTTCACCAAGGGCATTCCAAAGTTAGTGTGAAAAACTAGTTCAGGCCATGAGGAAAACTGAGGCCAAACATGCCTCATTCTCAAGTACCTGCCTTTGAAATTCTGGCACAATTCCTCATCTTAATGCAGAGATTGTCTTCTATTGATTCTATCTGCATGACAGGAACCTTAGTCTCCACAACCCCTTATCTTAACCCAGACACCCAGACATTCCCTTCTACTGATTCTAAATCTTTAGATAACAACTTAACCCTTTTCAACTAATTGCCATTTAGAACTGTTTGTTTGTTTGTTTGTTTGTTTTGGAGACAGGGTCTCACTCTTGCCCAGGCTGGAGTGCAGTGGCATGATCTTGGCTCGACGTCCCAGACTCAAGCAATCCTACCACCATAGCCTCCCAAGTAGCTGGGACTACAGTCACATGCCACCACGCCAGACTAATTTTTTTATTTTCTGTGGAGACAATGTCCCACTATGTTGCCAGGCTGGTCTCGAACTCCTGGGCTCAACTGATCCTCCTGCCTCTGCCTCTCAATGTGCTGGGATTATAGGCGTGAACCACTATGCCTGGCCAGAAAATTCTTGAATTCACCTATGACCTGGAAGCCCCCACTTCTGGTTGTCTGCCTTTCTGGACCGAACCAGCATACATTTTACATGTATTGATTGATGTCTTATGTTTCCCTAAATTGTATAAATCCAAGCTGTAGCCTGGCTACCTTGGGCACATGTTCTCAGGATTTCCTAGGGTTGAGCATTTCCTGCATCAGGAGTCATTGGTCACTCATATTTGGCTCGGAATAAATCTTTTCAACTATTTTACAGAGTTTACCTCTTTTCATCAACAATAGTAAACATTGCAATGTTTCCTAGGTACAACAGAAAAATTATCCAAATGATATATAGCAATGCCAATCAGCAATGTTTCTATACATTTGTCAGAGGCATTTGGACCAGACCTACTCCATCTTGAATACGGGTAGGTCAAATAAGGCTGTGCTTTAATAAGTATCATGGATCATCAAATATGAGAGCTACTGGGCTGTATTCCCAGGAGGTTGGCATTCTTAGCCACAGGATGAGATAAAAGGTCAGCACAAGATACAGGTCACAAAGACTTTGCTGATAAAACAGCTTGAGGTAAAGAAGCCAGCCAGAACCCACCAAAACCAGGATGATGACCAAAGTGACCTCTGGTCCTCCTCACTGCTCATTATACAGTAATTATAATGCATTAGCATGCTAGGAGACATTCCTGCCAGCACCAGAACAGCTTACAAATGCCATGGCAATGTTAGGAAGTTACCCTATATGCTCTAAAAAGGGAAGGAACCCTCAGTTCTGGGAGTTGCCCACCTCTTTCCCGGAAAACTCATGAATAATCCCCTCCTTGTTTAGCATATAATCAAGTGATAACCATAAGTATACTCAGTTGAGCAGCTCTTGCTGCTGCTCTGCCTACAGAGTAGCCACTCTTTTGTTTCTTTACTGCTCTGATAAGCTTGCTTTCACTTTACTCCATAGGCTTGCCCCAAATTCTTTCTTGTGAGAGGTCCAAGAACCCTCTCTTGGGGTCTGGATTGGGACCCCTTTCTGGTAACAGAAACCCCTTTCTAGCTCTCATATCTGATGGCCTATTTTAAAAAAATGGTAGCAGCCACACCCAGTGACTCGCTTGGTAAACCTGATTGGGTCATGGATCACTTCTAAAGGAAACCTAGCAGGCAGGCAGCAGAGAACCTGTCATGAGGCCATGAATATGGACAAAATGCATGTAACCTCTCCTGCCAGTGTAAGGAAGTCAAGGAGGAGTGTTTAAAATCAGATGCTGTTCAAAGTGGTGCAAGATACAAGGAACAGAGATTGGATGAGACCACAGGCAATAGGCAAATAAAAGATGCACTCTCTTCCTCTGAGAGGTGGTGACCCACTTTCCTAAGAGAAAAGTGTTTGGAAGACTGAGGTCCCAATGTTTTCTGCCCCAGGAAAGCTTCTGGAACAACACTTTAGGGGCTGCTGACAGGCTGCTCTGCTTCTCACCAGCCATGAGCGTCTAA
The DNA here is from genome assembly GCF_006542625.1 of Nomascus leucogenys. Taxonomy (NCBI): domain Eukaryota; kingdom Metazoa; phylum Chordata; class Mammalia; order Primates; family Hylobatidae; genus Nomascus; species Nomascus leucogenys. Next base: position 51,374,214 of record NC_044388.1, read on the forward strand.
CCACAAAGCAGGCCCCAGGCTTCTCTGTGTCTCCTCTATAAGGACAGGCTGGGGAAGACCCTAAGCTCCACTCCCTGCACCATCCCTAGCTTGTGAGAGCAGCCACCACGCTCCCTGCTCCTGCATTTATTGCAAAGAGCCCAGCTTCCTTCCAGAATTTTCTGGGACTAGAGCAAACAACCTGCCTTATTTTCTGAAATATCTTAGTGGAGGGTTGAGGGACACTGGAACTTACTTTTCTGAGTGGTCACTCCCCAGCTTTCCTTCCAGATTTGCAGGGACTATAAGTGCTAGAGCCTTTCTTCTCTTACATGTGAGAGTAGACCTGGAATTGGGGTAAAGCCATGGTCCTTCAATCTAGCCCTAATATTGGCTTTGCTCTCTGCTCCCTGGAATTTTGAGGCAAGTCCATGCTGGACTTGCCTCTCCCACTCATACAACTCAAGTAGTTCATTGAAGTGGGTGAAAGACCCAGAAATGTAACGAGGCCACACTCTCCTATGCCTAGAATTTGTAAACCCTTCCCACAGCAAATGCATATACTTGAAGTCCCTCCCTCACTAAGTAACAGAGCTGGAAAACCATATGAGACAAATCAGTGACTAGTTCCCCATAACTTCATGCACTAATCTTTGTTGCATGAGCATTGTATCAGATCACTGAGAGTTGAGAAGTAGAATTGCAGGAAACATGGTCCTTCCTTTCTCAGGAGCTCAGATGGCTGGGAAAGGCACTGTGCCCACAGAATGGCATGTGCCTGCTCTAACAGGGCACGCACGCACCCGTGAGAACAGAAACCTGGAAGAACGGCCCTGTGGGCCTCAGGATGTGTTCCCTGGGGCATCAGCTGAGCTCAGTCTCGTAGGAAGAGTAACTTTCCAGAGTTGAGAAAGAACAAACAAGTGACAAAGATTCCTAGCTTGACCAAACATTAGTCAGGTTTCTTTCTTTCTCTTTCTTTCTTTTTCTTTCTTTCTTTTCTTTCTTTTTCTTTCTCTCTTTTTCTTTTCTTTCTTTCTGTCTCTTTCTTTCTCTCTCTTTTTCTTTCTTTTTTTCTCAGTCTCTCTCTCTTCCTTTCTTTTTGAGATGGAGTCTCGCTCTGTCACTCAGGCTGGAGTACAATGGTGCGATAGCGGCTCACTGCAATCTCTACCTCCCAGGTTCAAGCGATTCTCCTGCCTCAGCTTCCCGAGTAGCTGAGATTACAGGCATGCACCACCATGCCTGGCTAATTTTTGTATTTTTGCTAGAAATGGAATTTCACCATGTTGGCCAGACTGGTCTCGAACTCCTGACTTCAGGTGATCCACCCATCTCAGCCTCCCAAAGTGCTGGTGGCGTGAGCCACTGCGCCTGGCCTATTAGTCAGGTTTCTGAAACTTCTATTAGGTCTACCTGTGCACTTCCATGTAAAATCTAGTTTTAGCAAAGAACTGCCCAGTTTCAGTGTGCAAGCACCCTTGATATCTGATCAGGCTCCTCATCCTCCACCACCTCCCAGGGACTGTCTGATCACCCTGACCTGTCTTCCGCAAGAATTCTGTGAGGTCAGTTTAGCCAGAATCCCTCTGACCCCTGATGTCTCCTCTTAGTCACTTTCCATCCACTGACCCACCCCCGCTCCTTGGCTATAAATCCCCACTTCCTCCGGCTGTATTTCTGGTTGAGCCCAATCTCTCTCCTGCACTACAAGACTCTGTTACAGCAGTTTCTAACCCTATCGAGCTGGTCCTGAATAAAGACTTCTTTACTGTGCTTTAATAAGTATCATGGATCATCAAATTATTTATTTATTGATTGATTGATTGATTTCCAACGGCAACAGAAAGGTGCAGTGTGACAGCTCACGGGGCAAAGGGTGAGTATGCTTTAAGGGAGGAGAGAAGGGCGTGGGCTGGGGAGAGGCCCCCAGGGAGGTTGGGTAGGGCTGGATGGTGTGTCAGGGATGGGCTGGGAAAGCCCATCTTGTGCTGTTCTAGGAAATTTGGGTTTTATCCCTCAGACATTGGGGAACCAGCACAGGATTTTAATAAGTGGAGAGGATTGCTCTTTTTTCCCTTCCTTGCCCCCATTTTTCCATCCTTTCTTCTTTTCCTCCTCCCTCCCCTGCCCCAACCCCATGTCTCGCTCTGTAGTCCAGGCTGGAGTACAGTGGTGTGATTATAACTTGCAGCAACCTCTACCTCCTGGGCTCAAGCAATCCTCCTGCCTCAGCCTCCAGAGCAGGGACTACTGGCATGTGCCACCACACCACACCTTCCTTCTTTTCTTCCTTCCCAACTCCAGCATCAGGCCTTAGGATGGGCAGGGTGGAGAAGACAGTGACAGCAGGGGGTTGTTTAGAAATTGGCCTCAGGGGCCCAGAGCACAGGTAATTTGGGCCTTAGCCAGGCACTGGCAATGGTGATGCCTGTGAGGCAGAGAGCTAATTAGGGGGCAGAAATCATAAGCTATACTGAACAAGTGGATTTTGAGAGAGAAGGGCAGAGTTCCAGTTCCAGATGGTTTGTATTTATTCTAACTCAGAACTGGGTACATGAAAGAGAGTATATAGGGGGAGGAGGATCAGATTTAGGGGTCAAATAATCAGTTTGAGTCAAAAGGGGCTTAGAGTACTGGTGAACATTTAGGTGAAGATGTCCAGAGGACAGGTAGAAATTACGACAAAGGTAAGAGCTATCGATGCTAAGTGAAGCTGGGGGAGAAACTCCTTGATCCAGCAACAAACATTTTAAAAGACAGCTTGAAAAAGAGCACATGGCAAAAAGGACAGAGAAGGAGAAGACAGAAGAAACAGAACCAGGTCAGCCTCCGCTGCTGGTGCTGAGAGGAAGAGGAGAGTCAGAATTGAAAAGGACATTTCTCATTCCCAAGTCATTAGTTACCAAGGGACAGTAGGTGGGATGAGCAAAAACTGAGTCAGATCCAGGCCTGGAGACACATGGAGAGAGCTGTCTTAGAATACTCTTTCAAGAAACTTATCTGGGATGAATGAGAAGGCGAACTAAAGCTGGAGGTGGGACTGTGGCTTTTGAGATAGGAGCCTTGGCTGTGACCCATACAATGTGTGAGGAGAGGCATCACACCTCTTCCACACCTAAAAGTTGATACTCTCCTATTTAAAATCTCAGTTAAGGCCAGGTGCGGTGGCTCATGCCTGTAATCCCAGCATTTTTGGAGGCCGAGGCGGGCGGATCACTTGCGGTCAGGAGTTTGAGACCAGCCTGGTCAACATGATGAAACCCCATCTCCACTAAAAATACAAAAAAGAAAAAAAATTAGCCAGGCATGGTGGTGTGTGCCTATAATCCCAGCTACTCAGGAGGCTGAGGCAGGAGAATCATTTGAACCTGAGAGGTGGAGGTTGCAGTGAGCCAAGATCACACCACTGCACTACAGCCTAGGTGACAGAGTGAGACTCCGTTTCAAAAAATAATAATAATTAATTAATTAATTAGCCAGGCGTGGTGGCAGGCACCTGTAATCCCAGCTACTTGGGAGGCTGAGCAGGAGAATTGCTTTAACCTGGGAAGCTGAGGTTGCAGTGAGCCGAGGTCGCGCCATTGCACTCCAGCCTGGGTGTCACAGCGAGACTCCATCTCAAAAATAATAAAAATAAAATCTGAGTTAAATTTAAATAATTGTGTTGCTCTGGAGATTTTTTTAAAAATATCAGTGGTTATAAGAATTTGAGGAATAGCTAAATAACAAAAGAGAGGTTCTCGCTCTGTCTCTCCTCCTTTTTCCATAACAAGAGAAGCTCATCTTCTTATCTGGTCTGGAATCACTTGGGTGACATTTCAAAATGCAAATTAAGAGCCAGGTGGGCAGGTCCCCAATGCCTTGGGATGGGCCGCAGCTGACTGGGCAGGCTCCCTTGAGCTCCCAGGACTTTGCTGAAGGGAGTGGGGTCAATTTGCATGAGGAGCTCAGGAAAACTGCTCCTCAGGTGCCAAGTTAGAGACACCTAGTGAGCGTCACCAGAGTAGTTTTGACCAGGGATACAAAGCTCCTGTGACAACAAAGCTCCTAAAACTGAAAAGGCACGAAAATAAAAATGGTTGTGAACAGGGCTCAGCGATTATGAGGCTACATTCAGCCGGTGTGTGTCTGGTGCCATGGTAGACACACCCCTGGGACCCTGCCGCCCTGGCACAGGGGGTGCTGTGGGAGACACAGGCTGGAATTGGACTGCATTGCAGCCAGGTGGCCTTGGAGACCCAGAAGGGTGCCTCCTTGGGCAAACTTAATGTTCTCCCTAAAGGGATCCCTTTGAAGATCCGTGTGGCTTTCACACAAAGGGCCTGGGGTTTAATTCCAAAACGTAGGCTTGGGTATGACAGAATAAAAGCAAAAGAGGGCACAAGATATGCATTTTCATTATGTCTACTTAGTGAAGGGTGGGCAGGCATTTTCATTATTTTGGGGGTTTTTGTTTGTTTTTGAGACAGAGTCTTGTTCTGTTGCCCAGGCTGGAGTGCAGTGGTGAGATCTCGGCTCACTACAACCTCCACCTCCTGGGTTCAAGCGATTCTCCTGCGTCAGCTTCCTGAGTAGCTGTGATTACAGGTGCCCATCACCGTGCCTGGCTAATTTTTGTATTTTTAGTAGAGACGGGGTCTCACCATGTTAGCCAGGCTGGTCTCAAACTCCTGACCTCAGGTGATCCACCTGCCTCAGCCTCCCAAAGTGCTGGGATTACAGGCATGAGCCCCCATGCCCGGCCCATTTTCATTATTTTTAAACAAAGGCAAGCAATTCACTTTCTTGGTGCCCACCTGAAGTAGAGAACCCCAACCCCTTACCATGAAAACAGATCATCTGTTCACTGAGCCCCAACGACAAAGCAGCCAGGGTCGATTGAGGGGCTACTGCAGCCTTCCTCTCTGACTCCTCCCACCTAACCATTCCCTCAATACACACACTCCTTTCTTTCCCAAGTCTATTGCCTCTTCCGAAGGCAATGTAAGATCCGCCCAAGAACAGTGGGGATTTCTTATCCTTTCTGTTACCTAAGCAACCTGAGGGCAAAGTCCTTTAGATCACTGGCAGTGCTGTTCTTTGGGTAACTTGATCTTTGTTTATCAGCTTCAATAACTTTATTATACGAAATATCTAGCCTTGATGAAATATCGATGACTAACTGTGGTGTAACTAATTGTTTCATTCATTCTACAAACTTTTTTTTTTTTTTTTTTGAGACGGAGTCTCACTCTGTCGCACAGGCTGGAGTGCAGTGGTGCGATCTCAGCTTACTGTAACTTCCGCCTCCTGGGTTCGAGCAATTCTCCTGTCTCAGCCTCCTGAGTAGCTAGGATTACAGGCGTGTGCCACCACACCTGGCTATTTTTTGTATTTTTAGTAGAGATGAGGTTTCACCATGTTGGTCAGGCTGGTCTCAAACTCCTGACCTCGTGATCTGCCCACCTTGGCCTCACAAAGTGCTAGGATTACAGGCATGAGTCACTGCGCCCGGCCTCATTCTACAAACTATTATTCTGCACTCACTATAGGCTGGGAGCTACACTAGGGACTGGGGACATGAAGACAGGCGTCATGGTCCCTGGGCTCAAGATGTCAGACAGATGTGCGAACAAGTGAAATATGATGTGATATGTGCTTTAATGGTGCTAAGGATAAAAGGATAAGTGGTAAGAAAAAGTAGCAACAATACATCTGACTGGAGAATCAAGAAAGGTGTCATAGAGTCCCTAACACTTGAGCTGAGAATGAGTAACAGCATGAGCTGACCAGGTGACACACAGGAGGAGCATATGCCAACCTAGAAGACTGGGAAATGGGCCCAAATATATACGTTTGAGGAAACAAATAGCTTACTATATAATTAAATATGAGGCAGTTTAGACTGGGCACTTATGGATAAGTCACACCCATAAGTTTTATTTCATCGTATAGGCAGTGGAGAGCCTCTGGAAGATTCTGAGCTTTGTGGTCTCATCATCAGAACTATGTATAGCAACCATCCCAACCTTTTTGGCACCAGAGACGGGTTTTGTGGAAAACTATTTTTCCTTGGACAGCAGAGGATGGTTTCGGGATGATTCAAGCACATTACACTTACTGTGCACTTTATTTTCAGTGGTAGCCCTGAGCTTGTTTTCCTGCAACTATATGGCCCCATCTGGGGGTGATGAAGACAATGGCAGATTATCAGGTATTAGATTCTCATAAGGAGTGCACAGCCTAGATCCCTCATGTGTGCAGTTCACAGTAGGGTTTGTGCTCCTAGAAGAATCTAATGCTGCCTGATCTGATAGGAGGCGGAGCTCTGGTGGTAATGCAAGCAATGGGGAGCAACTGCAAATACAGATAAAGCTTCACTAGCTCACCTGCTAGTGGCTCACCTCTTGCTGTGTGTCTTGGTTCCTAACAGGCTACAGACCAGTCTGGTCTGTGGCCCAGGGGTTGGGGACTCCTGGTGTATGGAAAAGACTACTCTGCAGCATTGTAGACAAATATGATGAGGGTGAGCTGTCAGCAAAGACAGGCACAGATGGCAGAGCTATTTAAAAAGGAGGATAGATGACCAGGCACAGTGGGTCATGCCTGTAATCCCAGCACTTTGGGAGGCAGAGGCGGGCAGATCACGAGGTCAGGAGTTCAAGACCAGCCTGGCCAACATGGCGAAACCCCATCTCTGCTAAAAATACAAAAATTAGCTGGGCGTGGTGGCATGCGCCTGTAATCCCAGCTACTCGGTAGGCTGAGGCAGGAGAATCACTTGAACCCGGGAGGCAAAAGTTGCAGTGAGCCGAGATCGTGCCATTGCACTCTAGCCTGGGCGACAGAGCAAGACTCCGACTGAAAAAAAAAAGGAGGATAGACAGGGCTTGGGGATTGGTGGATGGGTAGATAAGGAAGGAGGAGTCTAGCATGACTGTCAGACTACTGACTTGGACCAGCAGGGGAATGGCTGTGACAATAAATAAGATTGGGAAAACAGTAAGGTGAGCAAATTTAGAGGAGAAAATGAATTTCCTTTTGGCATGGTTTGGAAGGCTCGGGAGAGAGGTCTAGGCACCAGATGTTAACGTGAGTTGAAATGGATATAGCTGAAGTCATGGGTGTGGTGAGGTTTTGCAGGGAGAGCAGGGATCCCCAGCAAGGCCATTGCATAAGGGAGAATAGAGAAAAAAAGAACCAGAAAGAGACAAGGAGAGGCCAGAGAGGTGTGCAAAGAACCAGGGAAGAGAGTTATTCACAACAAACAAAAGAGGGGAGAGTTTTAGGGAAGGAGCTGAGCAGTTTAGGGCTCCAGGTGGGGCAGGAGTGAGTGGCCACGGTGGAGCGGCAGTGGTCTTCAAATTGGTCTGGGTAGGTTCTGATGGGTCAGATTGGTCAGTCCTCTCCAGGACACTGAAGGCTGCAGAGGCGTGACTGGATGCTGGTGGAGGGATGCATGGCGGGGAAGCTGAGTCAGATGCTAAAATCCTCCAAGCATGCGCCTGAAATGACCAAGGGAAATGAAGCTGGAGGCTGCCGTCGCCTGGTGGCCTGGGAAGGGCCAAGAGCCAGGGAGCTGGAGGGAGGAGAGAACGTGCGACCTCAGCACAGAGCACTGTAGGGGAGGCGGGGCTCGAGGGAGATGGCGCCGCGCTCCCGGATGAGCAGAGAAAGTGACAGGGTGAGTCGCAGGGCACATTGTGGGATGAGTCACCGAGAGCAAGGCATGGACTCCGGGAAGATGGGGGAGACGAGCCGGGAGAGATTTGCATCGGGGATGTGAGCTGAGTTACACCGAGACAAAAGCGGCTCGGGGCTCCTGAAAGCAACAGGCACCGCCGGTCCTGCCAAGGGGCTGCTTCCTGCGCGGAGTAGAAGACCCCAGGCCAACCCCAATCCCCGGCCCGCCCGGGATGAGGGGGGTTGCGGGGGGCTCCTCCAGGGAGGACGGTTCCAGGGTCCCCCGGCCGCCGCCCACTTCCGGGGGCGTTTCTTCCTCCCAGCTGCGCCCGGAGCGCCTGCTGCCTGGCAAGAGCCCGCCCCTCTGCGCCCAGCCCGCTGCAGCGAAGTGCGCCTGGGTGCCCTCGGCCGAGCCAGCTGCCCACGGTCGGCGCCGCACTGCCCCCTGGTGGCGGAGCGCTCCTGCGACCCGGCTCAACATGCCTGGGAGGGGTCCAGGAGGACGCCGCTGGGGCCTGGGGGCTCTCAGCGTGGGGCCTTGGGGGATGAGGCTGGGCCCGCGGGAAACTGGGCTGGGGCGAGAAGGCTCGCAGGACTTCTTGCCACAGAATGTTTCGATGCTGTTTTTAATTCTGCAAATGTAAGCCTTTCCACTTTAAGTCCAAGCTCAGCCCAGAGGACTGTTCTATAATACATACACTTCAGTTTAAAAATGTTGCAAATGTTAACATGTGTCCTTGTAACAAACTCAAGCAATCCAGAATTACAGAAAGCAAAGAATGAAATGTACTTCTCCTTTCTCCCCCAGACGCCCTTGCATACATTAAGATATGTATATATGGAAATGTTACCGGGAGTCCCGGTTATCCCGAAAGGGTTCTTTCCTGTTGTGTACAATGCACGAAACCGAAAGGGAGTGTCAAGCAGTGCAGGCTTTATTCAATGGCTATGGAATTGGAAGATCTGAAGTCAACTTAGCTTGTGAGAGCTGGGAAGTTACAGACGTAGGGTGTCTTTAATGAAGGGGCTGGGCATTAAGGGTAAGCGGGGGAATATTCACGCTTTTCTTGGGAAAGAACAGAGATTTTCCTGGAATCAAGGAACCCCTTTTTTTCTGTCCCTTCTTGGTCTCTTCCAGTCGTTGTCATGGCGACCGTCAATTGTCATGGGGACCGTCAATTGTCATGGCGCTGGTGGGAGTGTTGCTTAGCATGAGAAGAGGATGATAATGACGCCAGAGGTTCTTCAGAGGTGCCATCTTGGATTTCGCCAGCTTCGGCTGGTTTCGTCCTAAGAAGGAACTTCAAAACACAGGCATTCTCTTTCCTGAAAATCAGCAGAGTTAAAGCTGAGTAGGAATTTAGCTCTGTCCCATATGCTATCGCATTGGGCAGCAAAAGCAGGGTAGGGTCCAGCGAAATCAGCAGGCACTGCAATAGGTAACAGACCCAGCTACATTTATGCAGCATTTTTACAAAAATGAAACCATACTACCTGTAAAGATATGCTAACAAACAACAAAACTAGCAGGAACCAAGATTCCTACTGACACTACCCTTCGTTTTAATTTTCCCTGACAGCAAATGAGGTTAACAGAGCATAATTACCATCTACCGTGACCCTTTCAAAAAGACAGGCTGTATACATTTGCACTAAGAGAAGAAATCGTGTAATGTCAGCAAATTTCCTCCACTTAAAGCTTCTCTATTTAAAAAGCTTCACGCACACACGCATGCATGTCTTCAAGATGACCACAATTTATTTTGCAGTCATTCTTTGCACCAGTTCCCAATTTTTCCCACTAGCTTGCAAGCTCCATGACTCGAGGAGACCAGGGGATCAGAGTTTGTTTTTGCTGAGAAATGAGTCCTTTATTCCCCAAATAGTGACTGACACACAGAAGGTACTCAGTAAATACTTTTTAAAGGAATGCCTGCCTGACTGAATCTTAATGATCTGAGGCTTCTAGTGTGATACCCTACCTTGTTTTAACCTGAAGTGATTTTCCCTTAGCTAAGAGAGCCAGACGGACTGCATCCTGGCTCCTTCACTTGCCGCCCCTTACCCACCCCCTTCCTCAAGGACTTAACTTGTGCAAGCTGACTCCCAGCACATCAAGAATGCAATTAACTGATAAGATACTGTGGCGAGCTATATCCGCAGTTCCCAGGAATTCGCCCGGTTAATAGCACCCAGAGCCCCTGCGTTTGTGTCCTGTTGGTAATGCCCAAAGCCCCGCGTCTATCACCTTATAATAGACTTAAAGCCTCTGCACCTGGAACTGTTTACTTTCCTGGAACTGTTTACTTTCCTGTAACCGTTTATCCTTTTAACTTTTTGCCTACTTTACTTCTGTAAGATTGTTTCAACTAGACTCCCCCGCTCCCCTTTCTAAACCAAAGTATAAAAGAAAATCTATCTCCTTCTTCGGGGCCAAGAGAATTTTGAGCGCTAGCCGTCTCGCGGTTGCGGGCTAATAAAGGACTCCTGAATTTGTCTCAGAGTGTGGCGTTTCTCTATAACTCGCTCGGTTACAACGCTAGGTTAATCTTTTTCCTTTAACTGTTTGTTTCGAATATATTATGTTTAAGACCTTCTAACTGGTCAGCCTGCAGGATAGTATTGTGCTGGGCTTGCTTTATTCCGGTTTGGTTTCCATGATCCCAGTTCACGTGTTACTTGCTTCTCTTTTGAATCCACAATGATACACAACTTTTAATTTGTTAGAACACAAACACAAGGAATTTTTTTCCATTGTAATGTGAGATATGACCGAGGCAAAATGTTTCTTAAAGACATAAAATAATTAAAATAATTACATAAGTTGTAATAAAATAATTATTACAATGTTCTATCTTTGGCATTAAGGCATAGAACCATTTTTTAATCCTAAACTAGGCTGGGCATGGTGGCTCACTCCTGTAATCCCAGCACTTTGGGAAGCTGAAGCTGGTGGATCACTTGAGGCCAGGAGTTGGAGACCAGCCTGGCCAACATGATGAAACCCTGTCTCTACTAAAAATACAGTAAAAAATTTAGCCGGGTGTGGTGGTGCTCACCTGTAGCCCCAGCTACTCAGGAAGCTGAGGCACCAGAATCGCTTCAACCCGGGACGCGGAGGTTGCAGTGAGCCGAGATATAGCGCCACTGCTCTCCAGACTGGGCAACAGAATGAGACCCTGTCTCAAAATAAATTAAATACATAAATAAAATCCTAAACTGTAGGACCAAGATTTGATTCAGAAAAGAGACTTTCTTGTACTAATTTATACACTGTTCATGTCAGATCCAATCTTTCTTTTTATTAGATGAATCTGGAAAAGCAACTGAGAATAATTCAATCAGTCTAAAGGAATAGCAGCTGATGAGATGCAGCCAATAAGCAGTTTCGTATTAGTATTTTTATAAGAAATTAGAAAAACATGATTTTGGGGGAGATCTCATCGTTAACAGCATATATAACATATAAGTTAGAAATGTACTCTGCTAGCTCACAAGATATTTTAAAGCAGGGATTTTAGTGTCATTAAACTTTTATTTATAATAGTTATTTGTAATACAATTTTTTTTTTTTTTTTTTTTACTTTGGAATACCTTTAGATTCACAGGAAAGTTGGATAATACAGGTAGTTACCATATACCCCTAACACAGTTTCCCCTAATGGTAACATATCACCATGATAGTGTTGTGAATTCTTATGTTAGGTTGCCTCCACGCCCATTTTGAATTTACATTGGACTTCCCCACACCAAAATCAAGGCTCAGTCACCCCGGACAAAGTTGCCAGTTCTCTACCTTCTCCCAGTTCTTTTATGTGGTGGATCCAGATATCTGCCTCATACAACTACCTCCTGTTGACCACTTCCCTATGGCACAGCTGCATAGAACCTATTGGCCACACTGACCCTCACACCCCACATAGAATGTGCAGATGTGCCGCAGGACCCACCACTCAGTCACTGTGCCACCTCCTGGAACTCATGCCTGCTTGCTGTAAACCCACCGAATAACTCCCCATGGGAAACCTGTTTGGATAACACCCTGGACCCAATAAAGTGGTAGACCCATGGGTTGCTCTCTTGGTCTCTCTGTCTGCACTCCCTGGGTTCCATGAAGGTGGCCTCCAAGTGTGCCATGTGCCCCGGACCTGTAAGTAATAAACTAGCCCGTGTCTCTCCTAATCACTGTAGGGGTGCTCTGCATCTTAAAGGTCTTAAAGTAAAACAGATACATTTGTGGAAACTAAGATCCCAACATTGGTACATTACTATTAACTCCAAGCTTCATTCGGGCTTCAGTTTTTTCATTAATATCAGCCTAAGTTCTTTTTTTTTTTTTTTTTGAGACAGAGTCTCGCTCTTTCACCCAGGCTGGAGTGCAGTGGCGCGATCTCGGCTCGCTGCAAGCTCCGCCTCCCAGGTTCACGCCATTCTCCTGCCTCAGCCTCTCCGAGTAGCTGGGACTACAGGCGCCCGCCACCACGCCCGGCTGATTTTTTGTATTTTTAGTAGAGATGGGGTTTCACCGTGGTCTCGATCTCCTGACCTCGTGATCCGCCCGCCTCGGCCTCTCAAAGTGCTGGGATTACAAGCGTGAGCCACCGCGCCCGGCAGCCTAAGTTTTTTAAAAATAGCCAAAAAGAAGGATTTAATTTTACAGTGGTAATTTCTGAACAAACAATATTCTTTAGAAACTTCTTGTCTATCAATAACACGTTTAACTATATATTATATCAATATGCCTGAGAAATCAGGCCTTGGTAAAGATTTTTCTTTACTAAGTAATGCATGTGAAATATAATAACTGACAATGATAATACAGTGACCAGGTAACTCAAGAATTATAAGTCATTCAATGAATAACACAGTGTTTTTGAAATGTAAAAAGATAAATATAAATAAGTCATATTAAGACAAAATTTATTTAACTGATAGAAGTAAAATTTGTTATTCTCTCTAGCTGTATAGATAAGACAGGATCTCTATAGTGCATTATTTCAAGACTTACTTAGTAAGAAAACCAGTAAGTTTGATTTTTTTTTTTAAATGCCACTTTTGTTTTAAAACACTTGCTTTGGCCACTAGTTTTCTAGATCTAAGTATTGGCTGTTAATGACATATTTCTAAATTATATACATCAATAATGTGACAATAGCTTCAGGTCAGGAACTACTGTGATTTAGACGTTCGTTCCTTCCAAACCTCATGTTGAAATTTGTTCCATCTTTTTTCTTGTTTTCATAGATACAGGGCCTGGCTCTGTTACCCAGGCTGGAGTGCTGTGATGTGATCATCACTCACTATAGCCTTGAACTCCTGGGCTCAAGCAATCCTGCCACCTAAGCCTCTGGAGTAGCTGGGACTACAGGTGAGCACCGCCAAGCCTGACCTCAAGTTGAAATGTGATCCCCAGTGTTGGAGTGGGGCTTCATGGGTGGTGTTTAGGTTGCAGGGCCAGATCCTTAAGAATAGGTGAATGCCCTCCCTCAGGGGTGAGTGAGTTCTTCCAGAGCTGGTTGTTAGAAACGATCCTGGACCTCCCTCCTTTCTCTCTTGCTTACTCTCCTGCCATGTAATCTCTGCACACTCCAGTTCTCCTTCACCTTCCACCTTGAGTAGAGGCAGCCTGAGGCCCTCACCACATGCAGATGCCCAACCTTGAACTGTCCAACCATTCAGAGTCATTAGCCAAATAAACCTTTTATCTTTGTAAATTACTCAGCCTCAGGTATTCCTTTATAGCAACACAAAACAGACTAAGACAGGAACCTACGCTCCATAGAAGAAGGCCATATGTTATAAGGGTGTTGAGTCTAAGATTTTAGTGTCTACACTTTGTCTTACATTTTCCATTCTTTCCATTTTCACAAGTCCTATGATACAGTCGAAAATCTTTCCTACATACTAGTAAAGCCATAGGAACTTAAAATTATTGAGTGTCAAGCACATATGAAAATCAGACAACGTGCAAAGAAAAATGGGCTGTGTTGCATGAGAAGGAGAAACTAATGTTCGGTTTAGGCATATGAACTGTTCAGAAACATGGTCTGATCAAAGTTATGTCAGCCTTAATAGTAATCTGACAGATAAACAACTAATACTTGAAAGATGGTACTGATATGGACTATTTCACCTGAAGATTGTTGACTTGATAACTTGTTTTTTAAGTTCTGCAAGGTGGTTTAACATCCAAAAATATATAGTCAATCCTGGGTATTCATGGAGGACTGGGACCAGGACCCCTCACATATATGAAAATACACAGAAGCTCAAATCCCTGATATAAAATGGCATAGTATTGACACAGAACCTTTGCACAGCCTCCCATATACTGTAAATAATCTCTAGATTACATATAGTACCTAATACAATGTAAATGCTATATAAATAGTTGTCACACTGTATTTTTATTTGTATTTTTTTATTGTTGTATTGCTTTTTTTTTCAAATATATTTCATTGGAGGTTGGTTGAATCAGCAGATATGGAACACACAAATACAGGAGGACAACTATATCTAAATCTAGATTAATGTAGGTGGTGAGAAAATATTTTATCTCCATCTAAGTAGGTCCTACCAGAGGGGAAACTAGACTCACTCAAAGATTGCTTTGATCAATCCACACACAGTTCAGTGATGGATAGAGCGTCAGTATCTGTTATATGTGTCACCATCCCATGCTAGAGGTGCCAATAGATTATGTAACCTTTCTGAGGAATCACAATATAATAATTGATAATAATATTGATCACATATACATAGACTTGCTTGACACAAGATTGCCACAGACCTTCAATTTGTAAAAAAAAATGCAATGTCTGTGGAAGTACTATAAAGAGAAGCAGAATAAGGCAGATATGCCTGTATAAGACAAAGGGAGAATCTTAAAAGCTGGAAGAGCTTTACAAGGGATCCTCAATAAATCCATACATCTGTGGCCAATGAATTTTTGACAAGAGTGCCAAGTCCATTCAATGATGAAATAATAGTTTCTTTAAGATATGCTGTGAGAGAAATGGATTTCCACATGCAAGACTAAAGTTGGGCTCTACTTCATACCATATGTGAAAAATAATTCACAACCTAAATATAAGAACTGAAGCCATATAGAGGAAAACGTAAGAGTAAATCTTCATGATGTTGTGTTTGGCAATGGGTTCTTAGATAAGACACTAAAAGCCCAGGAAGAAACAACAAAAAAAATAGGTAAATTGGAGTTCATAAAAAATGTGAAACTTTAATATCAAAGGACATTTTCAAGAAAGTGAAAGACAACCTACAGAATGGGAGAAAAATATTTGCAAATCCTATATCTGATAACATCCACAATATATAAAGAACACCTACAACTCGGCTGGGCGCAGTGGCTCACGCCTGTAATCCCAGCACTTTGGAAGGCTGAGGTGGGTGGATCACCTAAGGTCGGGAGTTTGAGACCAGCCTGACCAACATGGAGAAACCCTGTCTCAACTAAAAATACAAAATTAGCCAGGCGTGGTGGCGTATTCCCGTAATCCCAGCTACTCAGGAGGCTGAGGCATGAGAATCACTTGAACCCAGGAGGCGGAGGTTGCAGTGAGCCGAGATCACGCCATTGCACTCCATCCTGGGCAACAAGAGCGAAACTCCGTCTCAAAAAACAAACAAACAAACAAAAAACCAACTCAACAACAAAGAGACAAACAACCCAATTAAATGGTCAACAAAGGACTTGAATAGACATTTCTCTAAGGAAGGTATACAAATGGCCAGTAAGCACATGAAAAGATGCTCAAAGTCATTAGTCCTTAGGGAAATGCAAATCAAAACCACAATGAGATACCACTTCACACTTGCTAGGATGGCTATAATTTAGAGGGAAAAAAAAGAAACATAACAAATGTGCGTGAGAATGAAGAGAAGTTGGAACCTGTGTACATTGCTGGAAAATGTGAAATGGTGTAGATGCTGTGGAAAACAGTTTGGCTGTTCCTCAGAAAGCTAAATATAGAATGACCACAGAATTGTTGTAATACCAACAATTCCACTCCCAGGTGTATAACCAAAATTATTGAACACAGGGACTGAAACAGATACTTGTACACCAATAATCATTGCAATATTATTCACAATAGTCAAACAACAGATGAGTGGATAAACAATGCCTGGTATACACCCCTTTTCTTTCTTTCTTTCTTCCTTTCTTTTCTTTCTTTTTTTTTTTTTTTTTTTTTTTTTTTTTTTTTTTTGAGACAGTCTTGCTCTTGTTGCCCAGGCTTGAGTGCAATGACACGATCTCAGCTCACTGCAACCTCTGCTTCCTGGGTTCAAGCGATTCTCCTGCCTCAGCCTCCCGAGTAGCTGGGATTACAGGTGCCCACTACCACGCCCAGCTAATTTTTGTGTTTTTAGTAGAGACCGGGTTTCCCCACGTTGGCCAGGCGGTATACACATTTTTCTATTATTCGGCCATAAAAAGGAATGAATTTCTGATGCGTGCTACAACATGGATGAAACTCAGCAACAAGGTTTTTGAGGGAAAAAAGCTCAGTGAAAATGTCACATCTTGTAGGATTCCACTTATATGAAATACATGCAATAGACAAATTCATGGAGACAGAAAGTAGATTAGAGGCTACCAGCAGTGGAAGGAGGGGAGAATGGGGATTTATTATCCAATGAGTGCAGTGTTTCTATTCGTTTTTGTTTTTGTTTGAGACAGGGTCTTGCTCTGCTGTCCAGGCTGGAGTGCAGTGGCACGATCTCAGCTCACTGCAGCCTCCGCCTCCTGGGTTCAAGCAATTCTCCTGCCTCAGCCTCCTGAGTAGCTGGGATTACAGGTGTACACCACCTGGCAAATTTTTGTAGCGATGGGGTTTTGCCATGTTGGCCAAGCTGGTCTCAAACTTTTGATCTCAGGTGATCTTCCTGCCTCTGCTTCCCAAAGTGTTGGGATTACAGGCGTGAGCCACGGCGCCCGACCCAAGTGTCTCTATTTGGGATGATGAAAACGTTTTGAAACGGCTCACGCTTGTAATCCCAGCACTTTAGGAGGCCGAGGCGGGCGGATCATGAGGTCAGGAGATTAATACCACGGTGAAACCCCGTCTCTACTAAAAATACAAAAAATTAGCCGGGCGTGGTGGCGGGCGCCTGTAGTCCCAGCTACTCGGAGAGGCTGAGGCAGGAGAATGGCGTGAACCCGGGAGGCGGAGCTTGCCGTGAGCCGAGATTGCGCCACTGCACTCCAGCCTGGGTGAGAGAGCAAGACTCCGTCTCAAAAAAAAAAAAAAAAAAAAGAAAAGAAAACGTTTTGAAAATAAATAATTGTAATGATTGCACAGCACTCTGAAGGTAATTAATGCCACTGAATTGTACACTTAAAATGGTGAAAATATCAAATTTCATGTTATACAGATTTTGCTACCCAAAAAAGAAAACAAAAAATCCAAAAACTTTTATGTTATTATGAAGAAGCTGTTTTCCAAAGGAATAGGGATGCTGGTAGCAGAAGGGAAAGAAATCTTATTAAATAAAAACAAAAGCAATGACCTCTTCAGGAGGTGGCTCAGCTAGTTTAGCCTTATCTTAGCACCATGATGGTTCATTTTATTCAGAAATAGAAACATGGGGCGTTGGGGAGAAAAGGAAATATGTACCTGCCTCCCTGCCCAGAATGCCGACTCCGACTCTTGCATTCCACTAAGGCTGGGGATTAAATGAAAAGTGAGAATCTAGAAACCCCCAGAGATGATGTTTGTCGTTGGAGCTGATTTTATCTCGTTTTAGTACCATGACCTCCTCCTCAAACTCAGGATGCAATTATGGTCACATCTCATTTGTTTGCAGTAATTGCTCAGCCCCAATACCAGATTAGCAGGAACTTCTGTTATTTTCCTTTTGAGGGTGGGTTCCTACTGAACTGTCCTGGAATCTACCACCATTCAGGTTACAAAAGACCCAGGGAACTAGGCCAGTCCAGCTTCCAACCCCAAGCAGGGAGCAACTTGCTCAGTCCACGTTGTGATAGCTCCTCGCTGCCACAAGGTGGTGATGTTGCATCACAGACTCGCATGATGAGCGCGCAGGCGCCAACACTCCCAGGACCTGCTGCTCCATTCCTAAATGAAAGCTGCTCCCAGGATCTGGACTCACAAGACAAGGCAGCCTGTTCCCTGCTGGGGAGCTCAGGGGCAAGAGGGCATCTCAGAGGGAGGGCACATTCTCACCTCTGAAGACAAGGAGAACATCATCAACACATAGACCCATGCCAGCAGTGCACCTTAGGATGGGGAGGGCCACTGTGAGTTAAAGCAAAATGAACGAATGAATGAACCAGTAAGTATCTGAGAGGGAAAGTCCCAACGACCCTCAGGAGGTGCAATCAAGAGTTGCAGTTATTTTCGTTAGGAACGTTCTAAACACAGGGGAAACCTTCCTTCCTTCTGCTCTATTGTTGGAGTGGGGCCATCCCGGGACACCAGAAATCAAGGTATAGAGTTTGGAGAAGGGACTTGGGGAGGTCACAGTGGCAGGTGACTGCCAAATGAGGTGGCAGAAGCCAGCAAGCCCTGGAAAAAGAGACAGTCGGCCCAAACTGTTCACCAGCACCGCCCCCCATAACTCCCCACCGGCTCTGGTTTCAAGACTTTACGTTTTCTAGGTATTTCCTTGGCCTTAAACCATTTTCCTTTAAACGAACTTTTTCTGTGGAGCCATCCGGTTTCCCCCGATGGTGGCATCTCACAAAGGACAGTCCGGTATCCCAACGGCGTGTTGCGTTCCGCGGGACGCAGATTTCCTTCACAGGCACCCCCTGGGTTGCGTTTTTATAGCCACACCCACCCGCCTCCCTATCTCCTGGGCACTACTAATGAGTCCTGCATTTCTCTCCTCTGTTCTTTGGATAAATGAACCATCCGTGCGTGACCTTTGCGGGGGCATCTTGCATAATACCAGTACACCAGCGGCGCCGTCGGTGAGTGACCTTTGGAACTGGTTTCTCTCACCAGCGTAACTCCTCGGGAGATCCGAGCAAGCTGATGAGTGTATCAGTGGCTCATTCTTTCTGTTGCACCACGGACCCTCGTTCTGTAACCAGGATACCTGCCAGGGATAGGGAGCGGGAGACGCAGGGCAGGGGCGTCCCTCCTCTCGGCACAGCCTCCCCGCGCTGGATTTCTGTCAATCCAGTTTCCACCTCCCTGGAAACCGGCAGGGTCCTCCCCAGTCCTGGATCGCGGGGCGAGGCCCCAGGCGGACCTCAGGGGCGGGGAGTAGGCGGAGCTTAGGGGCCGAGGAGCGGTGTGGGTGGGGCGGGACGCAGTGTGGAGGCGGGGCCTGGGCGTGGGCGGGCACGGAGCGAGGCGCCGCACAGCCGGGGTGGGATGTGGGCGGGGCGGGTGAGTGGGCGTGGCCTCGGTGTGGCAGGCGTGCTGGGGAAAGAGGCCTGCAGTCCCGCGGCGCGGGGCAGGTTCTGGGCTGCTTAGGTTGGCGCCGGTCCCTGGTCCCCGGGGGCGCAGTCGCAGCGCTCCCGCCCTCCAGGCGTCTGAGAGTGCGCGGCCCTGTGCGGCTGGAACCTGGCGCAACTCCTAGAGCGGTCCTTGGGGAGACGCGGGTCCCAGCCGTGCGGCTCCTACTGGGGCGTGCGCTGGTCGGAAGGTGAGTGATCCCCGGTCGGGGACCGGGGGACTTGGGGACTTGGGAAGGACAGTTCCCGGACTGGAGGGCCAGAACGCTCTCTGGGATTTCAGCTGGCCGGCCATATGGCCCTGTGGGTCGTCGCGCCCGGGCCAGGGACCATTCTGTACATAGGATCGTGCTTGGCTCTCACGGAACGCGCCCACACGCAGGGCCCCGGTGTCGAATCGTCTGGTGGAATCTGCCCTCAACCCTATGCAGCGGGTGCTGGTATCATAGTCATATTACAAGTAGGAATCAGCGGGCCCAAGGTCAGTCCGTAAAGGGGGTACCGGGGTTTAGGCCCGTGCGCTGCCCCGCGCTGCCCTGAAGGCGCGGCTGAACCACTGGTTTCCGCTGCCTTTGTCAAGGACGTTGTGGCAGTGTGAAAAAAAAAAAAATCAGCTTCTCTAACCTATAATCTCTCTGGGGAAAAAAATCAGCTTTTTTTTTTTTTTTTTTTTTTTTTGAGACGGAATCTCACTCTGTTGCCCAGGCTGGAGTGCAGTGGCACGATTTCGGCTCACTGCAACCTCCGCCTCCCAGGTTCAAGCAATTCTTCTGCCTCAGCCTCCCGAGTACCTGGGATTAGAGGGGCGCGCCACCACGCCTGGCTAATTTTTTGTATTTTTAATAGAGACGGGTTTCATGTTGGTCAGGCTGGTCTCAAACTCCTGACCTCGTGATCCGCCCGCCTGGGCCTCCCAAAGTGCTGGGATTGCAGGCGTGAGCCACTGCTCCCGGCACTCTTTTTCTTTTTTCTTTCTTTTTTTTTTTGTTTTAGAAGAGTCTCACTCTGTCGCCCAGGCTGGAGTGCAGTGGGGCAATCTCAGCTCACTGCAACGTCTGCCTTCCAGGTTCAAGCAATTCTCCCTCTTCAGCCCCCCGAGTAGCTGGGATTACAGGCACCTGCCACCATGCCCGGCTAATTTTTGTATTTTTAGTACAGGCGGGGGTTTCACCATGTTGGCCAGGCTGGTCTTGAACCCATTTTTCTTTCTTTTTTTTTTTTCTTTTTTTTTTTTTTTTGAGATGGAGTTTCGCTCTTGTTGCCCAAGCTGGAGTGCCATGGCACAATCTCAGCTCACTGCAACCTCCGCCTCCCGGGTTCAAGCTATTCTCCTGCTTCAGCCTCCTGAGTAGCTGGGATTACAGGTGCGTGCCACTACGCCCAGCTGATTTTTGGTATTTTTAGTAGAAATGGGGTTTCACCATATTAGCCAGGCTGGTCTCAAACTCCTGACCTCAGGTGATCCGTCTGCCTCGGCCTCCCAGAGTGCTGGGATTACAGGCATGAACAACTGTGCCCGGTCAAAAATCAGCTTCTTTAACCTTTAATCTCTGAAAAAAATAAATCAGTTTAACCTTTAATCTCCGAAGATCACAGCCAAAGAAATACATGAAAAGGAACAATTATTAAATAATATACACTTCTAGCTGTGTGGTTTATAGTTTTGGGAAAAAAATGGAAATGACCTAAGGTCCCACAAATAGGAAAATGGGCACAAAAGTGTATGCAGGCAATGGTTTAGCTGCAGCACGAATACACACTGAATATACTGTGAAATATTGTCTGTTAGAATGCCCAGCAGGGGGACTGTCCACATGGAAAGAGGCACAGGAAATAAAGTGAAAACATTACAAAATAACATCTTAAAATTAAATAATGTACACGTAAAAAATATCAGAGCCCATTTGACCTGGTATATACAGTTTAATAACCATGTGGCTCTTTTTTCCTGTAGGCCTGGGCAGGTGCATAGTTTCTAACAAGGGAGAGAACTGTCACTGCTGTGGATGGGGTGCCAAGGGAAGTGTCTGGGGTGAAGTGAACAGTGACGCACTGCAAGTCAAGAGCCTGGGTTGGAGTCTTTCCCCACTGTTTCAAATAGTATAGAAAATAGAGCTGAGTCACTCAAATAGAGCTGAGTCAGTCACTCAGCTCTTGGACCTCAGATTCTTATTCTTAACTGCTAGGGGGATGGAGACAGAAGTCACAAACTCACATGCCACCAGGCATATGATGTAAACATGTAAACTGGGCCAAGGAATACAAAAGGGAGTGGTGAGCTGAAGAATGGATGCCCTGTCTAGAGGAGTGAAAATGAAGCATTTCATACAAACAACGTGTCTTCGGGCAATCACTTTGGGAATCAAGATAAGGTGTTCCCCCAGTCTGCAGAAACACTGGCAACATTTACAAAGTCAAATCATTTCATGTCACTCTATTTTTTTTTTCTTTTTTGAGACAGAGTCTTGCTCTGTTGCCCAGGCTGGAGTGCAATGGCACAATCTTGACTCACTGCAACCTCCACCTCCCAGGTTCAAGTGATTCTCCTGCCTCAGCCTCCCAAGTAGCTGGGACTACAGGCACGTGCCACCATACCCGGCTAATTTTTGTATTGTTTAGTAGAGAGGGGGTTTTGCCACATTGACCAGGCTGGTTTCAAACTCCTGACCTCAGGTGATCCCCCCACCTCGGCCCCCCAAAATGCTGGGATTACAAGTGTGAGCCACCACAAGTGGCCATCATTCCATATTACTCTCTAGCTTAAGAGGCTCCAAGGGCTTTCTGTCAGGCTTAGAATAAAATGCTCACCCCTACCTTAGGAGGGGTTGGGTCAGACCCCTCCCACCTCCCTGACTGCATCTACCACTACCCAACTCTTTTTTTTTGAACCACAGTTCAGCCCAAAAAGGCTTTCTTTTTTTCTTTTACTTTCTCTTTTTTTCTTGAAACAGAGTCTCACTCTGTCACCCAGTCCAGAGTGGAGCAATCCTCTAATCTCAGCCCCCTGAGTAGCTGGGACTACAGGCATGCACCACCACACCTGGCTAATTTTAAAAAATCTTTGGTAGAGATGGGATCTCACTATGTTGCCCAGGCTGGTCTCAAATTCCTAGGCTCAAGTGATCTCCTGCCTCAGCCTCTCAAAGTGCTGGGCCTCACCGACCAGACTTCTGCTTCCCTGGGATTTCCCAGGCCTCCTTATGCACTGTGACAGCCAAAGTTTGCTTTCTACAAAGTCACCTCCAGGCAGTGACTGTCTACCAGGGCTAATGATGAAGTCACTCTCCTCTCTTTTTCCTTTAAGATAAATCCCTTTTCCGACCCACCATTTTGGCTTACCCTGTAAGTTACAGCCCTACTTCTCACTGCCAAGTGTGGGTGTCACCGCTGGCTCAGGGAGCATGGATCCTGTAAACTTGCCTCATCAGGAGGCTTTAAGGAGTGACCTCCAGGGACTAGACAAGTAACTTGTTCTTCATAATCACTGCCCTCCCAAGAACATCCAGGATTTCAGCCTCAGTGCTAAGACAACCGTGTCTCTCCCTGACATATGCTCACTGCCGATAATTCTAGGAAAAGCAGAGGGCTGTGCAGGTGCCCCTGCCCCTAGGCTAGGAGAGCTGGCAAATGCCTGGAGACCCAAAGGCCTCATCCTCATGGAGGCCAACTCTTCTGTTTTAGTGGTACACAGACTATCTTTTATTGTGATTTATAGTGCAACTTACCTGTTCAAACAATCCTACCTGTATTCATAAACTTTCTTTTTCCTTTCCTTCCTCACTGCCCAGCTTTAGGTTCACCCCTGTAAGTGTTGCTGGTGTCAGAATAGGAACCTCCCTGTGCTTTGAATGGTTGAATGTGACCTCTCCCACATTCTCTGGTGCTGTGATGTGCCTTTAACACAGCGAGGTACTTGGACACAAATCCTGTGCCTGGAGGCCTTATGCAGTTTCAGACTGGCAGTGCATGGCCCTCGCTACAGACTCAGTGCCATTGTAGATGTTTCTGCGTGGAAAATACATAAACACAAATATCTGCTGTTGCCAATCCACCACCGTCTTGCAGCCCCATGAGAGCCCCAGGAATCCAGGTTCCTTTGGTATTTCTGCTCCCCGCCCTTGGTGCATAGCCTCCATCCCCAGGACGACAAGAAGGCTGACTGAGCCCTAGCATCATCCCACAGTCCAGCTGGGAAGACAGCCAGCGACAAAGCCAGAGGGAACTAGCTCCCACACCTCCCAGCCCCAGCTGAGTTAGCTTCTTGAGGGTATTTCTTGGATTGTGACTTCTGCTGTGACTGTGAGGGTATTTCTTGGACTGTGACTTCCCGCCCGTGACTTCTGCTGACACCTCACTGGCCATCTCAACTGCAAGGCAGCCTAGGAAATGTAGTGCTTACCAGGACGTGTGGATTCCTGGAATCAATTCAGGGTCTGTCCTTAAGGAACCAGAGTGGCGATATTCAGTCACCAAAGATGCAGGTGCCCAGCTGTCCAGTGAAGTCAAGCGAATGGGGAAGGATTTGAAGTCACCTTTGGGTGTTTGGAGTGATCAGAGCTGCCTGCCTCCTCTTGGAGGGTGACAGTGCCCCACTCTGTTAAGTCCCATGCCTGCCCCCAACTCAGCTTCAGCCACAATGATGTAGCCTCTTTTCCTTTCCATCCACAGGGCACCTGGCCTAGGTGGAGCCCACTCCTCAGCACCCACCTCACTTCTTGCAGTATTCTGCAGACCCCAGCCCTGTGCCTGTGCTCCTGGACAGCTGGAGATAAGGAGTGGGCCCTGGAAGATGCTCGTTCAGGCCCTGCTCAAGATTCCAGTCCTGGTGGGGATAAGCACCACTTTTGTGTGTTTCTGTGCTTTTTGTTTTGCCATAAAGACACACTGATAGGTTCACATTGTCGTTTGGACACAACATGCGCGATGCGTGTCTTCACACTAAGCCCTAGTCACACTCTCTGCATTGTTTTTTTATCCCAGTTTTTCCTACTGTGGTACAGAACATCTCACATAAAATTGGCCATTTTAACCACTTTTTTTGTTTGTTTTTTGTTTCTTTGGACAGAATCTTGCTCTGTCTCAGCCTCCCGAGTAGCTGGGATTACAGGTGCACACCACCATGCCCGGCTAATTTTTGTATTTTTAGTAGAGATGGGGTTTTGCCATGTTGGCCAGGCTGGTCTCGAACTCCTGACCTCAGGTAATCCACCTGCCTCAGCCTCCCGAAGTGCTGGGATTACAGGTGTGAGCCACGGTGCCTGACCTCATTTTAGCCACTCTTAAGGGTAGAGGTTTCTGGCTGTTTTCATGCATGTACTGATAAGACACTTGGGTTGCTTCCTTGTTTTAGCTGTTCTGGAAAATGCTGCTTTGAACATGGGTGGGCAAGTGGTTTTCAAGACCCTGCTTTCAGTTTTTTGGGTTCAGAGTAACAAATGGAATTGCTGAGTCATATGTTAATTCTCATTTACTAATTGTAATTTTTGGGGGCACAGCACCTCTACAGCAGCGGCAGCACTCGACCTTTCCCCAGCGGTGCACAGGGTTCCAACTTCTCCACATCCTCACCTACGTGTGTGATTTGGTTTTTTTGGTGGTAGTAGCCATTCTAATGGGTGTGATATGGGATCTCATTGTGGTTTTGATTTGCATTTCCCTGAGGATTAGTGATGCTAAGCATCTTTTCATGGCTTACTGACCATTCATACATCTTTGGAGAAAAGCCTGTGCAAGCCCTCTGCCCATTTTTGCATTGAGTTGTTTGCTTTTTTGTTGTTAAGTTTTATCTGAGCTGTTTTGTTACGGTAGAGAGAGGGGGTTTGTTGGTGTCTCCTTGTCTCTCCCAGAAGGAAGCCAGAATTTCAGAGGTTGCCAGGAGGGGGTGAGGCCAAAGGCTCCCCTGGGGAGAACTCACATTTTTCCAGAGCCCCATTGTGTGCCAGGCACTGCACATAGCAACTGTCTCTCTCTCACTCTTCTGGGCCATGCTGTGACTTTGCTGATGAGGAAGTTGAGGCACAGAGGGGTGGAGGGATGTGCTGCGGGGCCCACAGCTACAATGGGCTGAGCTGGAAATTGCACCAAGTCTGTCTGACGTGGGGGTCTCCTCTGGCCTCTGCGGCATCCCTGGAGAATCTCTGAGACTTCTGGTTGGAGCCTGGGTCTAAGCCAACTCCCATTGTTTTCAAGTGAGGGGAAGGGCCGACAATTGCCAGTGCTGGCCCACCAGTGTCTGGCACCAGCCGAGGAGTGCAGGCACCCATTGGTGGTGTGGCGGTTCACTGATCCCCCAGCCTTCTGCTCGATCTGACAGGGAAAACTGGGGAAGGCAGGAAGGCCAAGGAGGCTCAACTCCTGCTTCCTACCGTGGCTCATTTCCTGAGTCCTTTGCTGTATGACTGCCTGGATGGAAGGTTCTGAGTCCTCTCAAAAAAGGAAAAAAGTATGGGTTTTGACATCCTGCGTAGCTTGTCCTCTGAGGCCTAAATCTCCAGAAGATTCCTGGCCTCTCTTGAGAGGTCTTTCTCTGATGTGTTTGCGTGTCTGTCAGGAAGCAGCAGTGACTCCTAGATGTGGTACAGCCGACCTCACCTGTGCCTCTCCCCACCTCCCCTGGGTTCATTTTGTCTTCCAGATTGCTGGACTCGCTGAAGAGAGACTGCGCCTGAAAGCCCCAGCCACCCACCAAATCAGAGAGAAGAAATCCAGCTTCTTATGCCATGGCAGGTAATGATTCACTATTGTGGAGTAAGACTTTTTTTTTTTTTTTTTTTTTTTTGAGATGGGATTTTGTTGTATTGCCCAGGCTGGTCTCAAACTCCTGAGCTCAAGTGACCCTCCCACATTGACCTTCCAGGTAGGAGTTAGACTCTTAATCAGAAATTGAATACATTGTTGTAAAAAATCCAAGCCACACGAAGTGTATAAACTATCTGGAATTATTTTGTTTTCTATTTTCTCACTTGTTTTATTGTTCCTTTCGACTCCCTCCAGAATGTAAGTTCATCAAAAGTGGGGCCCTGCCTATCCTGTCTTTGCTGTGCCTCTAGGCCCTGCAATTCTCCCTGGGCCATAGCAGGGGCTCAAGTGAATGAACCCCAGGAGGCACCTTGGGTAAAAATTCAGTACGATTCTATCTTTACTTTTGCAACTGCTTATCATGCATGTATACATGAACATGCAATCTTGCAACTTTTTTATTTCACCTAACGATATAACATGGAGAGCCTTTCATGTTAGAACACACAGATTCACCGTATTCTGTACATTATAGTGTAGATTAGGATTTTCGACCTTGGCACTACTGACATTTTGGGCCAGATAATCCTATGTTTTGGGGGTTATCCTGTGCACCGTGTTTAGCACCATCCCTGGCCTCTGCCCACCAGATGCCAGTAGCACTCCTCCCCCACTAGCTGTGCCAAACCAAAATGTCTCCAGGCGTTGAGAAATGTCCCCTGGCAGGCACAACACTGCCCCAGTTGAGAACCACTGGTGTAGGTATTTCATTTACATCTATTCTCCTGTTAAGCCCCTAAATATAGTCCCTTTATTGAAATAAGTCTGAGAAAGCAAAATTAAAATGTTAACCATTAATCTAACTTATGGAATTCAACCTTTGTAGTCAGCTCAATGCCCTGAAACCCGTTGCTTCAAACTGATATGTGTATTTTCTCCTTAGAGTCTCATTATGAAAAATTTAAATCAAGAGTTTAACATCTTCTTAAAGGTTACCAGGGTAAATTTAATTAAACAAATCACCAGGCTGCCTCCCAGAGGAAGTCAGTATATAATCCTGGAGACTCTTTCCAAGAGGAAAATACTGCTCCAGAAGCCCCTGCTGTGAACGATACACCCAGTGCCGGGAAGGCCTGACTCTTCCTAGAGTCCTCTTTGTTATCAGCATCACCACTGAAAGATGGGCTCCATGTGGTCCTGCCTTCCCACGACACCAGCGGGTCTGATTCCTCATGTTTTGTTTAAGTGTCAGATTTTGATGGACCGGGGGAGATGGAAGCAGAACTGTGCCACACTGAAAGGTGCCTGTAGCTGATATCTGCAAATGTTGGGTTAGCATGGAAGATTAATTCCAGCAGTTCTTTATTTTGGTGTTAGGGAGCTGGTCTAAACCTTCTTATGGAGGATAACCAAATTAAGTTGGTCTTTTAAGAGATTTAGTGGTGGTATTTTTGAGGAGATATAATTTGACCCATTGTATTGTCATGTTGAGCTATGAATAACTGGATTTTTAAGATGTCCATGACTTTAAAACTGCCACCTATTAGAAAGTTTGGTATTTCTGGGGCCAGGTGTGGTGGCTCATGCCTGTAATCCCAGCACTTTGGGAGGCCGAGGCAGGCAGATCACCTGAGGTCAGGAGTTCGAGACCAGCCTGACCAACATGGAAAAACCCTGTCTTTACTAAAAATACAAAAAATTATCCAGGCATGGTGACTCATGCCTGTAATCCCAGCTACTCAGGAGGCTGAGGTAGGAGAATTTCTTGAACCTGGGAGGCAGAGGTTGCAGTGAGCTGAGATCGTGCCATTGCACTCCAGCCTGGGCAACAAGAGCGAAACTCTGTTTCAAAAAAAAAAAGAAAAGAAAAAGTTTGGTGTTTCTGGCCAAGTGCGGTGGCTCATGCCTGTAATCCCAGCACTTTGGGAGGCCAAGGCGGCTGGATCACTTGAGGCCAGGAGTTCAAGACCAGCCTGGCCAACATGGCAAAACCCCATCTGTACTAAAAATACAAAAAATTAGCTGGGTGTAGTGGCACACACCTGTAGTCCCTGCTACTCAGGAGACTGAGGCATGGGAATTGCTTGAACCTGGGAGGCGGAGGTTGCAGTGAGCTGAGATCATGCCACTGCATTCCAGCCTGGGTGATAGAGTGAGACTGTCTTAAAAAAATTAAAAAAAAAGGAGAGAGAGGAAGAAAAGAAAATTTGATATTTCTTAGCTTCAATTACTATGATGCACCTAAACATTCAATTTTCATCTTAGTCTTTATTGAATTTAACAGAGAGAGGTTGTTCTTCAAGAGGAACTGTTTCTTATCCTGATTTAGGTAAGAAAGTACTCATTGTCTATGCACACGAGGAACCCAGGTCTTTCAACGGATCCTTGAAGAATGTGGCTGTAGATGAACTGAGCAGGCAGGGCTGCACCGTCACGGTGTCTGATTTGTACGCCATGAACTTTGAGCCGAGGGCCACAAGGAAGGATATCACTGGTGAGTCATGGGATAAATGCTGTATTTGTAAAAACCATTTTTATGTTTTTTACTTTAAAAAATGTTGACTTCCAGCTACAAAATGGCATTATAGAAGCAAGCTAGCTTCACTTTCCAAAAACAGATAGCACTGAGATTATCACCAGCAATATCCCAGAAGTCAAATATGAAGATGAAATAGTTCCCAAGACCACACATAAGTGAAAAAACTCCAAGCAGATGGTAAGAGATTGGACTATCATACCCACGACACCCCTCCTCACAAACTACCCAGCACCAACTGTGTGGGAAATTTCCTCCCAAGTCAGAGGTTCTACACTGGAAAAAGAGATCAAGGTGGACAATCAGCTTCTCAATTTTCTGGGGTTCCCAGAAACAGGCAGGAAGGAGACCTGTTCCTGCCTCAACCCACGGGAAGCATCAGGAGTGCCTAAATGGAGAAATATCCCTGACAACAGCCAGAGACAAAGGAGGGAGATGGGAGTATTGTCCCCAGCCCTGGAAACTCTGATCTGTAAATTAGCCAAAGGAGATACCAAACCAGAGTGGCTGTTCAGCAGCACCACACTGTAGGAGGTACATTCAGCAGGTTTCCTGGGCATGAGCGGCTAGCCAGCCTTCCCACACTACCATGCTATCCCCTTTGGAACCTCTCATATTCAGGACGGGCATCACTTTGAACAGTTACTAGAGCTGAGGCAAACCTGGGCATAAACCACCATCTAGTGCCAAAAAGGAGGTGGTGACTTAGTAGAGGGAAAAAAAAAGAAATTTAGTAAGAAAGTTGCAAAGACTTTCTAAGCAAATATATGTAATAAAAATGAAAACAAGTCAGACATAGAAGACTGAAATAAATAGATGTCATCCACAAGAAACAGCAATAAACAGGGAACCATGACCTCTCCACACAGACAAAGCAAGGAACCAGTGACTGAACCTAATGAGATGACGCTGTTTGGGCTCTCTGAGCAAGAATTCAGGGCTCTGTGACCAAGAATTCAAAATGGCACCTTTAAGGAAATGCAGTAATCCTCAAGATGACACAGAAAAGCAATTCAGAAATTTATCAGCTAAATTTAACAAAGAGATTGAAATAATTTTTAAAAAATCAAACAAATCTTGGAACTGGAAATACGTGTGCTGAAAAATTCGTTAGAGGCTCCCAACAGCAGAATGGTTGAAGCAGAAGAAAAAATCAGTGAGCTCAAAGACAGGTGATTTGAAAATACACAGAGAAGAAAAAAGAAAAAGGTATGGAGATTTCCTATAAAATATAGAAAATTACCTCAAAAGACCAAATCCAAGAATGATTGGTGCTTAAGAGGGAGCTGAGCAAGAGCAAGGCATAGCAAGCTTATTCAAAGAAATAATAACAGAAAATTTTCCAAAACTTGAGAAAGAGATAAATATCCTGGTAGAGGAAGGTCATAGAATAAACAGATTTGACTCAAATAGGACTGCCCCAAGGCATATAATTATTAAACTCTCAAAGGTCAAGAACAAAAAGAGGATCCTAAAAGCAAATAACATGTAATGGAGCTCCAGTTCATCTGGCAACAGACTTCTCAACAGAAAACATATAGGCCAGGAGGGAGTGGGACATTTGCAAAGTGCTGAAAGAACAAAACTGTCAACCAAGAATACTGTACCCAGCAAATCTAGCCTTCAACTCTGAAAGAGAAAGTCTTTCCCAAACAAAGAAAAGCTGAGAGAATGCACCACCACCAGACCCACCTTATAAGAAATGCTAAAGGGAATTCAATAAGGAAGAAAAGCACTAATGTGCAAAAAGAAAACATTTGAAGATGTAAAAACCCACTGGTAAAAGTAAGTACACAGAACACTCTTAATACTATAATTGTGTACAATCCACTCATTACTAGTATTAAGTCTAACAGACAAATCTATCAAAAACAATAATCACTACAGTGATCTGCTAAGAGCTAGAGATAAGCAATATAAAATATGTAAATCAAGACACAGATACTCAAAAATGTGGAGGTGAGCATGAAATTAAAGTGTAAAGTTTATTTTTTTAGACCTCTTTGGCATTGAACAAGACATCCAGCCTCTCTTGGGTGTCAGTTTGCTCTCTGGTAAATTGGGAAATACACCAGTTTCACCAGTTAGGAAGAAAGGTGATGTGTGTAGAGCACAGCACCTGCTAGGTAGGAAGTGCACAATCAGCGGCCCTCCCAGACTGCTTCTCTTTCCCTACCTTGGACCCAGGGTGCAGCTTCTGGTCAGGTTGCAGCAAATGTCTTTGACTTGCTCTTAGGAGTCCAGTATACACAGTGCTACCGGGATGGTTGGAATGGGCTGCGGATGCCCACCTAGGAGTGAGAATATTTGGCCTCTTCCCCCACAGGTGCTCTTTCTAATCCTGAGGTCTTCAATTATGGAGTGGAAACCTACGAAGCCTACAAGCAAAGGTCTCTGGCTGGTGACATCACTGATGAGCAGAAAAAGGTTCGGGAGGCTGACCTAGTGATATTTCAGGTTTGTTTTTCTCTAATTAATATGTTGAATCAGATTCATCTTATGTACAAACTCTTTCTGAATATTGAGTTTTGTGCTGCTTCTGGAAGTGGCATCAATGTTTTTAGCACAGTTGCACACTTACTGAGCAAATGCTGTAACCTGGCTACAACACCTAGTTACAAGACTTCACCTAGTTACAACACTACTTTAAACACTTTACTTAGATGTAACACTACTTTAAACACTTTACCTAATTGGGTAAAGATATCCACGTAGCCAATATCACTCACTCCAAATCCCGACTGCCATGTAAATAGGAATGAAGGATCTTTCCACTAGCGCAATGGTCCAAGAATCATCTGAAACCTGCCAGTCTTGTTGCTTCCCTTCTCTTCCCGTTCCTGCCCTGAGACATTCTGGGGCTGCTTGAGAACCACATTTCTCTGCATAAATGTTTATCAGGGTAAATCAGGCCAAATGCATCTCCTTAAATATCCTGATCATTAAGAGGAAAATCTCTGGTTTCTACCCTCTCAGTGGTTGCTTCACCCTCAACCCAGCCACCTTCCTGTATTTGTTCACAAGGAGGTGATGCCACTGCAGAGTGAACTGGCCCTGCAAAATGGCCTCCAGGAGTGCTGACTCATCAGGCCACTTCCCGCCACTGCAAGGAAGATGTGCAGGCATGGCTGTGACTGTGTAAACCTGGCAGCAGAGTACACACATGAGCTCTGAGGGAATTGTTGGGTTGACAGAAATTCCTGTCCAACTAGAAAGAAAGGGGAATCTATTATAAGGGCTCTGGTCACTTGGGCCTCCTGGATCACAAGGACAGAGCTGTGTAGCTGCTCTCGTCCTCGGATTCCCATCTGCTCCTTTCTGCCTCTTGGCTCGGTTCTCTCTCACTGCATCCCAGGGACTGGATCCCCTAGATCCAGAAGTTCCAAGCAAGGGATCTGATTGGTTCAGATCATTTCTGTTTTCCAACCCTGCTTGAGGACGGGGAGTGGGTGGGAGAACGAGAGCACTGTTCGCATGAGCCCACCACGTGAGTGCAAGGCAGGGGATGAGGAGCATGTGACCACTTTCCAGACAAAACCACCTGTCCAGAATGATGAGGTTCCCAAGCCTTCATAACAGCAACCTGCATGTGCGGGAAGAGGGCTGCCTCATCCCTGCCCAGGCTTGCCTCTGCGCACCCCTTCCTGACACCAGCCCTTTCTTTACTCAGTGACCTTGAGCTGCTAATCTGACCGAAGTGCAGGACGTCCTTTGTCCTAATTCCAGGTGGTTGGACTCACAGTCCTCAGGCCTAGGTGACCATGCAGTTTACCATCTATGCCTTAATACCATGCCAGTACGACGGGCCTGCATCCTGGGGCACGTGGTCCCAGCAGAACCACGCTGAGCTCTCTGCTCTGCTTCTCCTGTCCCCCTCGGGTCGGCCGGCCACGTGGAGCCCGCTTTCCTCCTCGCACCCACTCCACTCCCATAACCCGGTGGCTGGGTAGGCTATAATGGCCTTTCTATAATGGCCTTTCTTTTGTTTCACTTCATTTCACTCCATTTCCCTGCCTTCCCTTTTTTTCTGATAGTTTGTCCAGAGGGTCTGCATTATAAGTTATTTTTTTATTCAACATTAATAAAAATTTCATTCATCACTACTACACTACTAATATCAGAGCCCACCACTCACTGAGCATTGATTCTGTTTTGGGCACTGTGGTGTGTCCTCAAATCCTCACCAGGATGCTGTGAGCTGTGAACTATTAGTAGCCCTATTTGATGAATCAGGAAAAAGGAGGCACAGAGAGGTCAAGTAACTTGCCAGTGTCACACAGCAGCAGGTTGTGGAGCTTGGGTTTCAATGCCAAGTCCTGAGTTTGTTTTATATTGAAAGCACATGAGACATTGGCTTCCACCTTTGGTAACAGATGATTGCCTATGTTTATTTCCCTTCCCAGGCAGTAACACTGGATGTAATGTTAAGTCATCTATGGGATAGGGAGATCTTCATGCTGGTCTAAGGAATACAAACATATGACTTTAGTTGGTGTCAAAACCCATAGCTGCTCAGCACCTAACTCAGTCTGACTTCCAGATGCTAACAACACACCCCAGGCAGGGGAAGGCGCATGCTTTTCCACACCCTTCCTTTTGACTGGCTTGGTCACAGACTGCTGCTCCAAAGCTAGTGTCATGCACAGCTCCTCGTCCCCTCCCTGCCTGCCCGGGGCCAGCATCAGGGGCTGTCATCACTGGGGGATGCAGAGCTACCTGTAACAGCAACAAGGACCATTGTCAACTCCGTCCCCATCTGACACCCACACTGCACCTTTCAGAGCTGATCATAAGGGTTACCCTCACCTGCGCAGCTGCCAGGGAAGAGGAGGGCTGTGGGCTTCATTCCAAATCGCCAGATAGACTAAACTGGGAAACCTGAGGCGAGCCGCAGCCTCAGTTTCTCTTTGGTGTTGCCGCCCACAGTTCCCGCTGTACTGGTTCAGCGTGCCGGCCATCCTGAAGGGCTGGATGGATAGGGTGCTGTGCCAGGGCTTTGCCTTTGACATCCCAGGATTCTACGATTCCGGTTTGCTCCAGGTATGTGCTCTTGGATAAGGATCACTATGGATAGTTGGAGTGAGGGGACAGAGGATGCATCTTCTATCAAGTTGTATTTCTAGTTTGCTTCCCTTTCTTAGCAAATATTGATTGAGCACCCGCTATGTACAAAACACCATGCGCTGCACATGGGTGGACACAGCATCATGTCTGAAATCACGGAGCATTTGTCTAGTGGGGCTGCAGACACATCCACAGCATACTACACACATGGCAAACAAGGGAGTGGGCCAGGTGTCAGGTGACAGGGGACCTGGGCAACCTTATGTGGGCAACCCGGCGGCTGGCTCTGGCTCCAGAGAGAGTATCTCCTTAGTGCAGAGTCCAGCCCTGGCCTGGCACAAGTTCACCCCCTTGAGCATCATGTGCCTGCTGTGAGACAAGATCATGTGACACCCACATG
Organism: Nomascus leucogenys; assembly: GCF_006542625.1. NCBI lineage: Eukaryota > Metazoa > Chordata > Mammalia > Primates > Hylobatidae > Nomascus > Nomascus leucogenys. The sequence goes on from NC_044388.1 coordinate 51,408,045, forward strand.
GCAGGATGAGGAGGGCATGGAACCTGGTAGATGTGCAACACGTGGTAGCTATGAATTCTTACTAAAACAGTGATTTTTAAGGCCGGGTGCAGTGGCTCATGCCTGTAATCCCAGCAATTTGGGAGGCCGAGGAGGGTGGATCACTTGAGGCCAAGAGTTCAAGACCAGCCTGGCCAACATGGTGAAATCCTGTCTCTACTAAAAATACAAAAATTAGCCGGGCATGGTGTAGTCCCAGCTACTTGGGAAGCCGAGGCAGGAGACTTGCTTGCACCTGGGAGGTGGAGGTTGCAGTGAGCCAAAATCGCACCATTGCACTCCGGCCTGGGCGATGAAGTGAGACTCTGTCTCAAAAAAAAAGAAAGAAAAAAGTAAAAAAAAAAAAGGAATGATTTTAAAATTCTAAAAGCTTCAGAAAATAAATGCATGTAAGGGAAACATACTGAGTAACCAAGATGTGTCTTGGACCATGAATGGTGCTACCACTTACTGAGCGGCCCTGTGTGCTGGGAACCTTGTCCTATGGTCAGTGCCTCGGCCGTATCCATCACACATGGCGTCATGGAAACCAAGTTTCCACCAGCAACCTGGGCATGTTAGAGCTTCTGTGTCCACTTGGTCCATTCACTTGGACTGTCTCCTCCTCTTGGGATGTTGTTGTCACCTATGGATGGGAGTGTTGCATTTGTCCATCCCTGGAGGGTATCCACACGCATGTTCCCTGCTGGCTGTGCTGAGCCCGTGTGCTGAGCCCGTGTGCTGGAGGCTCGGCAACATTTTTGTCCTCTTCTGGAGTCCACACAAATGCATCTGCTTTCTCCCTTGCAGGGTAAACTAGCGCTCCTTTCCGTAACCACGGGAGGCACGGCCGAGATGCACACGAAGACAGGAGTCAATGGAGATTTTCGATACTTCCTGTGGCCACTCCAGGTAGACCAGCTGCAGGTGGCTCGCTTGCTTGTTGGCACACGCACACACAGACACACACATGCACACATGCATACACACACACATGCACACACATACATGCCCTCAGCTACCCGAGGGGTGAGATGAGATGGGATGGAAGCGTGATGCCCCACACCATTTTGACTCCCCTGGATACAAGAAAATTATAACATTTTGCGCCTTTTAAATGCTTCGCTTGACAGATTTGAAAAGCTTGACCAATAGGGAAAACATGCCCTAATTATAGCTTTTGATATGGTTTGGGCGGAAGCTAAGCCAAACCTGCGTAGCCTGGTCAGCAGAGTGGCCCCAAGGTGGCCCTGCGTGTGTTGTGATCCGTGCATGTGAAGGCCACCCACATGACTCTGGCAGTGCTTGGTGAGGGCAGCACTGCCCTTGGACCCTGGCAGGTGGCACCCCGGGCCCTGCATTCTGATGGCCGCATGCTGGTCTCTGCTGGCCATGCCAACCCCCACACGGACAGGAGGCCTATGGAGCCAGCCCACACCCATCTCCCAGTATGCAGACCCCTCCCAGGCCTGCTCCTCCAGGGAACCCCTTAGTGCCTGCGTGAGTGTCCCTGGGGCCTGAAAGGTGACCGAGTAATGGCCACCTGCCAAAGGGAAGGTGGTGGGCAGAGCATTCCAACATGCTGGGGTGTCCCAGGAAGGAACCCCTGGTGAGGGGTGGCAGAGGGAGGGAGTGGGGAGCAGACTCCATGTCAGGGGCTCCAGGGAACCCAGAAACCTAAGGGTCAACTGTTCTTCCAGATTGTTTAAGGGAGGTTTGTCGAGACAGGAGGAGAGCTCGTTCTTGAGGGGTAAGGAGTTTGCTGGGCAAATGCACACGTCACCCCTTTTCTGTGAACTCTCTCTAGGTGCATGTGCCTTGCCCATGTCCTATTGGGTTGTTGGTATTTTTTAATTTTCTATTTGTCAGCACTCTTCATATATCAGAGAAATTAATCCTATTACGTCCTTTCAAAACACAAAGATTTTTCCTCCTACAGGCAGTGCACATTGGCTAAGTTCATTCCTTGCTTTTGTTGTTGTTTGCTATTATAAATAGGATTTTGTCTTCAATTATATCTTCTAAAAGTTCTTTGGATTGGTGAAAGCTATTGATTGCTGAATATTGGTTTTTTACCCCGACCATTTGCTGTTTTCTCCTCCTAATCATAATTTTTTCTTAGTTGGTTTCCAGTAATAAATTCATGTTGTCTGAGGCTGGGTGCAGTGGTTCATGCCTGTAATCCCAGCACTCTGGGAGGCCGAGGTGGTAAATCACCGAAGTTCAGGAGTTCAAGACCAGCCTGGCCAACATGGCGAAACCCCATCTCTACTAAAAATACAAAAATTAGCCAAGTGTGGTGGCGGGCACCTGTAATTCCAGCTACTTGGGAGGCTGAGGCAGCAGAATCGCTTGAACCTGAGAGATGGAGGTTGCAGTGAGCCAGGATTGCACCACTGCACTCTAGCCTGGGCAACAGAGTGAGAAACCACCTCAAAAACAAACAAACAAGTAAATAAAATCATGTTGCCCGAGGAAAAAAATGTGGAAAGTGGTGTGTGGGCCTCTTACTCCCCACCTGACAGGGCAGGCCTGGGTGTGGGTGTAGGTTTTAAAGGAAGTAATGCAGAGGGTTGAGTGTGATATTTTTAGAAAAAAAGTGGTCCTCTTTGAAAGGAGAAAGTATGTGACTCCAGTTACTGATAGTCTACTGAAGGAAATAATAATTTACAAGCCTGACCTTGCTTCTTCACAGGCCAACTGGTCTCTTATGTGTCATTAGCCAAGTTCAATTCTTCTTGCTTTTAAAAAAATATTTTTTTTCAGTTTGCAGAAGTACATATTATGGCAAAAAAAATGGGACAATATGAAATAAAAAAGAGAAAGTCCCTTTAATCCCCCCCACCTCAGAAAGAATCACTTTAAATAGTTTGATTTATTTTCTTAGGGCCTATGTATTTTCTCACATACATAATTTTTATTATAGGTTTATTACATTTACTGCTTTTTTACATAAATGGTATATCATAAATACTGCTTAAAATTTGTTGTTGTTTTCATTTAACAGATATCTTGAACAAACTTCCATGGTACACACTATAGCTAAAATAACCTCATTCTGGAATAATCTATAGTGTGAATATACCATAATTTGCCCAATCAAGCAGAACTATAATGTTTGGTGTCTGAATCAGTTGCAAAGATTGTAGGTTAATTGCAGTTATAAAAATAGAGCTTGGAAATTGCAGCTGCCCCAAGTTCTCACCACTCTTGCGTCCTAAAGCCATAGGGAAGTTTGGCTTTCAGTTGCCTGAAACATTAAGGTTGTTTCATGATTTTTTGAAGGTTTGTTTCACATCATTTCCCCCCTTAAATCATTTAACCGAATGGTATGTAACAGGTGTAGTTTCTAATGAGTTCTCTTCTTCCCCTGTGGCTTTAGCATGGCACATTACACTTCTGTGGATTTAAAGTCCTTGCCCCTCAGATCAGCTTTGCTCCTGAAATTGCATCCGAAGAAGAAAGAAAGGGGATGGTGGCTGCGTGGTCCCAGAGGCTGAAGACCATCTGGAAGGAAGAACCCATCCCCTGCACGGCCCACTGGCACTTCGGGCAATAACTCTGTGGCACGTGGGCATCACGTGAGCAGCACACTAGGAGACCCAGGCGCAGGCAAAGAGAAGATGGTTCTGTCATGAAATAAAATTACAACCTAGCTACCTGGGATACTTCTTTCTTTCTGTTTTTTGTTTGTTTTTAATTTTAGCTTTAAGGAGCACATGGGCAGTACTGTTTCAGGGGAATATTGTGTGGCGCTGGGGTTTGGGCTTCTATTGATCCCATCACCCAAATAGTGAGCATAGTTCCCAATAGATGGTTTTCAACACTCCCTTTCTTCCCTTCCTTCCCGCTTTTGGATTCCCAGTGTCTTTTGATCCCATCTTTTCACCCCTGTGTACCCAACGTTTAGTTCCCACTTATAAGTTAGAACATGGGGAATTTGGTTTTGTTTCTGTGTTGATTCACTTAGGATAATGACCTCCAGCTGCATCCACGTTACTGCAAGGGACAGGATTTCGTGGTTTTTTTATGGCTGCGTAGTATTCCATGGTGTCTGTGTACGACACTTTCTTTATCCAGTCCACTGTTGATGGGCACCTGGGTTGATTCCATGTCTTTGCTACTGTAAATAGTGCTGTGATGAACATACAAGTGCAGGCATCTTTTCAAAGAATGATTTCTTTTTTCCTTTTGGTAGACAGCCAGTAATGGGATTGCTGGGTTGAAGGGTAATTCTATTTTTAGCAAACTAGAAATATTTAATGAAGTACATGAATGAGTGTCTTCAGAATTGTATACAGCCAGATCAAATGTTTTAATAATGAGCTTGTTAGGTTGAATTCTATTCTTACCATCATTCGCTGAGATTTTCTTTTCTTTCTTTCTTTTCTTTTCTTTCTTTTTTAAAGAGACAGAGTTTCACTATGTTGCCCAGGCTGGTCTCAAACCCCTTGCCTCAAGTAATCCTCCCACCTTGGCCTCCCAAAGTGCTGGGATTACAGGTGTGAGCCACCACACCTGGCCCAGATTTTCTTTAATAGCTCTAATATCTTTCCATCTTCCTATATTCAAGCTTCATGTAATTTTATTTTCTGGTAATTCTCTGAGCATAGAGCTGGATTTGCTAGTTTTTTTAATTTTATGACTAAACATGAGAGTTTCTATATTTTCATAGAAAAGTTGAATTTATTCATAGCTATTGTTTTACTGCTATGTTTGGGCCTGTTTCTTAATTTTCTTCTTTGTCTTGTTTTTTAAATTTACATTAGGACTATGAAGTTTTAATTGAACAGCCAATTAACATATATAGTTGTGTGTTGCATGATGTTTCAATCAGTGATGGACTGCATGTACGATAGTGGTCCCCTAAGATTATAATGCCATGTTTCATTTATTAAAATTTATTTAAGATTTATTTTATATTTTTATAGATGAGGTCTCACTCTGGTGCCCCAGCTGGGTACAGTGGCATGATCATAGCTCACTGGGCTCAAGTGATCCTCCTGCCTCAGCATCCCTAGTAACTAGGACTACAGGCACATGTTACCACGCCTGGCTAATTATTTTAATTCTTGGTAGAGACAGGATCTGATTATGTTGCCCAAGCTGGTCTTGAACTCCTGGTCTCAAGGAGTCCACCCACCTCAGCTTCCCCAAGTGCTGAGATTACAGGCATGAGCTGCCTGCACCTGGACTAATACTGTAATTTTACTGTAACTTTTCCATGTTTAGATATACAAATACCTATCATTGTGTTACAGTTGCCTACAGTATTCAGTACAGTAACATCTCTACAGGTTTATAGCCAAGGGCAATAGGCTCTACCATAAAGCCTGGGTGTGTAGTAGGCTGTACCATCTAGGTTTGTGTAAGTGCATTCTATGATGTTTGCAGGACAAGGAAATCAACTAATTATGAAATCACCTAATGATACATTTCTCAGAATGTATCTCTTTTGTTAAGTGAAACATTACAAAATGTATTTATTTAAAGTGTTTTAAAATCATTGGCTCAGCTGGGCGAGGTGGCTCACTCCTGTAATCCCAGCACTTTGGGAGGCCAAGGTGGGCGGATCAGGAGGTCATCTCCTACAGGCAGTGCACATTGACTAAGTTCATTCCTTGCTTTTGTTGTTGTTTGCTATTATAAATAGGATTTTGTCTTCAATTATATCTTCTAAAAGTTCTTTGGATTGGTGAAAGCTATTGATTGCTGAATATTGGTTTTTTACCCTGACCATTTGCTGTTTTCTCCCCCTAATCATAATTTTTTCTTAGTTGGTTTCCAGTAATAAAGTCATGTTGTCTGAGGCCGGGTGCTGTAGCTCATGCCTGTAATCCCAGCACTCTGGGAGGCTGAGGTGGCGGATCGAGACCACCCTGGCTAACACGGTGAAACCCTGTCTCTACTAAAAATACAAACATTTAGCCAGGCATGGTGGCGGGCACCTGTAGTCCCAGCTACTTGGGAGACTGACGCAGGAGAATGGTGTGAACCCGGGAAGAGGAGCTTGCAGTGAGCCGAGATTGCGCCACTGCACTCCAGCCTGGGTGACAGAGCGAGACTCTGTTAAAAAAAAAAAAAAAAAAAAAAAAAAAAAAATTAATGGCTGGGCACCGTGGGTCATGCCTGTAATCCCAGCAATTTGGGAGGCTGAGATGGGACAATTGCTTGAGGCCGAGAGTTCAAGACCAGCTTGGGCAACATAGTGAGACCCATCTCTACAAAAAATTTAAAAACATACATTAGCAAGGCATGGTGGCATGCACCTGTAATTCCAGCTACTTAGGAGGCTGAAGCAAGAGGGTCACGTGAGTCCAGGAGTTCAAGGCTGCAGTGAGCCATGACTGTCACTGCACTCCAGCCTGGATGACAGAGCAAGACTCTTTTTAAAAATAGCCAGGCGTGATGGCTCTGACCTGTAATCCCAGCACTTTTGGAGGCTAAGACAGGCAGATTGCTTGAGTTTAGGAGTTTGAGGCCAGCCTGGGCCACATGGCGAAACCCCAACCCTATAAAAAAAATAAAAATTAGCCAGGTGTGGTGGCGCACACCTGCAATCCCAGGTACTTGGGAGGCTGAGGTGAGAGAATCGCTCGAGCTGGGAGGCAGAGGTTGCAGTGAGCTGAGATCACACCACTGCACTCCAGCCTTGGGTGACGGAATGAGACCTGTCTCAAAAAACAAATAAATAAATAAATAAAAATAATTTAAAAATCATTAATTGCCAGTTACAATTAAAATTTAAAACTTTTTAAAAATTTAATCTGATGGCATTGTACCACTGTGCGTGTGTTCACGTAACACTACTAGTAATTACCCTGACACACAGGCACAAGCAGATGGAGGGACTTCCCTAAAAGCAAGTTTAAGGGATTAAATATCATCTTTGTCATCATATCCTCCTCTTTTCCCTTCTCCTCCTCCTCCTTGTCATCACTACTGAGGACAGCACTGCTGCCTGTGCCCAGGGGCCTTTCTTCCTCAACGCCCCCAGCACCACCCAAAGTCCCCCTCTGTGGAATCGGAGCACTGAGGGTGTTGGCCTCAGGGACACTGAAGGAAGCCGCCCGTCCTCTCAGCCTTGGAGTCTGCTTAACCATATCATTCAAACCACCTTCCATCAAAGGTTTGAATACAATGAGCAGCTGCTCCTGCATTCCTCCAGGACACAGATTCACCAGCTGGGTGTCTGTCAAAGAGAATGAGCCTCCGAGTTGGTCCAAACTTGACTCTCCTTGAAGGTCTTCTCTGGCCATCCTCAAAATCCACAGGATGAAATGTGTTCGATGAGGACAACTCACTCGTGTCGTGGCGTTTGGATGGGCTTTGGCGTGGCCGCTTCTGCTGTAGAGACGGAGCTTTCCTGTGGTTCACGCGCTTCCTTCCTGAAGCCTCATATTTCCCATTCCGTTGATACTTGGCCACCTTAACCTGCAAAGCGCAGTTACTAATGTCATCTTCATCCAAACGCATGAATGCAAGATCCACAGCTTCCCTCTTCCAATGATCCCAAAGCCTGTCTCCTTTAAGATGTCCTTGGTTATCTTTGTAAAACTTGACCTTAAGTTCTTCTGTCTGGGGATTGCTCATAATAATGCCAAATGGACAGGCGTGTGAATGCCTCCACGGTAATGACCAGAGGCAAACCGGCACATACACATTTATATTTCTCCTTCTTCAGCATGAAGCCTTCCTTTTTCTCCCCTCTTTGTGGGATCAGTGGGTTTGGGGTTTTTCTTGGTGGCAGTTCCTCAGTGTTGCAGCCGTGTATTTGCAGCAGAGCAGCGCCATCACTGAGCAGCCATCGTTGATCTGATATGCAGCGGGGAAATCTTCACTGGTTTCTCTTCTGCTCCTGTGCTTGCAGAAACCGGGCTGGCTCTTGATTGGGACTGTAGGCTCAAGAGGCTGGGGAAGGACAGCCAGCCTCAGGAGACCATGCCAGGAAGGGGCGGCTCCTTCCTGCTCCTCAGTGAGTCAGTGTTTTGGCCACATAGCTCCCCTCCTCCACCCTTGCTCAGCAGGCTGCATCCGGGGCAGGGCTGGCAGGCAAAGAGGCTGTGTCACAGCCCTTCAGAGCCCCAAGCTGCGGTCCCTAGGGTTGCTGGACCTCAGATCACCGTGAGGCAGGGGGTCCTCCACCCTCCCTCCGGCAACTCTGAAGTATGGGAAGGTGCGTTCTCTAATTGCCGAGGGGCCTGTCCCTTCCTGTGTGGGTTGAGAGGATGGGAAGTTGCTGAAATCCAACCTCTCTGAGAGCCGGTGCTGTCACCTTGGCCTGAGTAGGCTGAAGACATTAATTCTGGTTCCCAAGCAAAACTGTTAGCAATTCGAGGGCTGGGCTCTAGCCTAGATCTCAACTCCCATAGTATCGGGCACCCTGATACATTTTCTGCCGGTTTTTAAGTTTCTTTTTTTGAGACGGAGTTTCACTCTTGTTGCCCAGGCTGGAGTGTGCAATGGCGCGATCTCGGCTCACCGCTACTTCCACCTCCCTGGTTCAAGCGATTCTCCTTCCTCAGCCTCCCGAGTAGCTGGGATTACAGGCATGCGCCACCATGCCCGGCTAATTTTGTATTTTTAGTAGAGACAGGGTTTCTCCATGTTGGTCAGGCTGAACTCAAACTCCCGACCTCAGGTGATCCGCCCGCCTTGGCTTCCCAAAGTGCTGGGATTACAGGCATGAGCCACTGCGCCCAGCCGGTTTTTAAGATCTTGTTGATGAAAAACTTAAAATGAAAAATAAATTCAGTATCAGCAGGGCAGCAGGAATTGCCATTAAAAAAAAAAAAGAAAATTGGAAATGACTGCAGCCAGGTGTGTGTGATTGGGCCCCGTGAACTTTTTCTTAGGTAAACAGGGCTTTGTGGATTCAGAAAGACTTCTTTGGTTGTGTAGTTTGTCTCAGAGCCTCGCGTGGGTGGAGGCTGGTAAAAAGAGGAAACAGACTCATGTTGCTCAACGTAAGAAAGCACCAGGAATTTTGGAGAAGTTCCCGGCAGCTCAGGAGAGTGGCTGGTGCCTTGTCCCAGGGGAGAGGGAAATAAGCACAGGCCTATTTCTTTCTCAAGAGGGAAAAACCGAGCCCCAGAAAATGGCGATAAGATGGGGAGGCAGGAAAAAGCTAACTAATGTACAGTTCAGCAGTGGGCACCGTGTGGGAACCTCTCCTAAGCCGCCCTCCCTCTGATGGATGCATGCTCAAGTGATTTTGTTGGCCCTTAAAGGAAAGTGTTATTCCATCCTGTAATCCTAGCACTTTGAAAAGAGGCTGAGGTGGGAGCATCACCTGAGGTCAGGAGTTCAAGACCAGCCTGGCCAACATGGTGAAACGCCGTCTCTACTAAAAAATACAAAAATTGGCCGGGTGTGGTGGTGCATGCCTATAGTCCCAGCTACTTGGGAGGCTGAGGCAGGAGAATCGCTTGAACCCGGGAGGTGGAGGTTGCAGTGAGGTGAGATCGTGCCGTTGCACTCCAGCCTGGCCACAGAGTGAGACTGCATCTCAAAAAAAAAAAAAAAAAAAAAAAAAGACATTTGCCCAAGGGTCACAGCTGTGGAAGGGCAGATGTGGTTTGAACCCAGGGTGTCTGGCTCCTCTCTGGAAGCAGCCAAAGTGCCTGTGATTGGGGTAGTGACAAAGCACTCTGAGCCGCTGCATGGCAGATGCTGTGAGGAGTCATCTTTGCCTGTCCCATATCTATTCCCATTTTTTCTGATTGCAATACCTTGTTTTTTTGTGTGTGGCGGGGGAACCATGCCCTTTCAACCAAGCTATGTGGTGTTCATAAGGGTGGCCCCTCCTCCGACCCCAGGAGTGGCAGTTCACAGCCCTGACTGATCACGGTGTTCCATGGCCTAGCCGTAACCACCCCAGGGAGTGAGACTGAACTCGGGTTCATTGGACCTATCAGGAAACAGAGACCTTTCTTGCTTCTGGACTTGGAGCTGTGACGAAGTAAGTGGGTCAGGGGCCAACACAGAGAGCGTTGGCCTACAAATGCAGCCCAGGCAGAGGACGGTGCGGCCAAGCCACACAGAGAGACAACTTCCTAGTGACACGCTGTGAACACCTGCATCCACCCCTGCCTGAACTGGAGCTTTTCCTCTTCAGCTCTTCAGTTATGTGAGGCAAGATGTTGCCTTTTTTGTTTAGTGCTGTGAGTTGAGTGTACAGCAGTTATAATCAAAGAATCCTAAATAATGCTGCAAGCATGGTGACTATCTACATGGGAATAGGCAGTACTCCAGTGAAAACAAAACATAAATTAATTTTGGAATCTGATGACCATAATCTAAAAACATTCATAGAAGTATATAAAAATTATAACAAAATTTAAAGTAGCATATCTCCTCACGAAGCAGGTTAAGTGTATACACAAAGAAGGAGGAGGAAAAGGTGAGGAAGAATCTGCCCTTGTGGGGAAGTGACAGAGGCAGAAGAGGCTGATGCAGTCAGTCCTGCATCCAGGCCCAGCTCTGCCAGCAGCTGAGTACCCCTGAACAAGCTCCTCCACCTCTTGGGGCCTCAGTTTCCCCATCTATGAAAGAAAGGGAGTCTGGCTTCCATAGCTGCCCCACCTGATACGCAAGGTGCCAGCGTGTCCTCAGTCCTGTCATGAGAAACCTTCCCCCTAGGATCCCAGGAGGAGTTTGAAATCCTGTCTGGGATCCCGACAGCCCAGGTGCTGACCCTGCCTCGGGTTGTGTCTGCTGAGAAGTCTGATTTCTGCTCATCTCTCCCCATTTCTTTCTTCCCGTAAAGTGGGCTGATGTGCTGGAACGTCGATGCAGCCAGTGATGTGTTTGATGAGAATGTATTGAGGGTAAAGCTGGCCAGAATCCAGGTGTGTGTCATCTGAACTCTTGAATTATGGATGGAAGGTATGTCCTCTGTTGATGTCTCGCAGCCTGAGCTGACAATCTGTAAGAAGGTTTTGTTATCTTCATGTTACAGATGGTGAACCGAAACTTACAGAGCTCAAGTCACTTGACCAGGCTCCACCCCTACAAGAGGCAGCACGGAAACTAAAACCCAGGCGGCCTTTTCCAAAGCTTGTGCTCTGCTCCACTGCGGGAAGGAACCCTTCCGGGAATTGAAACAGTACTGAACAAAAGCCATTTTTAAGAAGCGACCCTTAAAGACTGTCCTGGGGAGTTCACAGTGAGTACAGCAGAAACCTAAGACGGGGTCCCCGGCTCAACAAGGGTCTCATGTTTTGTGGGTCAGAGATTCTTTTGTGCTGTGTGTGGGTGAGGTCAAAAACCACTTCCTGTTCTGTGGCAGACAAGACATCTGAAGAGCTCTCCTGCAGCAACACTTCTAGATGCAAGCAAATCACAGCAAATATACTTTTAAATGTGTTACTAAGATCATAAAAAATGAATGAAAATCCCCAAGCATATCCCCAACCCCTCACACCACCACCACCACCACCACCACCACCACCGTCACCACCACAACAATAAACAAGTTGCTGACAGCGGATTGGTAAGCAAGTGTGGAACCTTAGGCTGCGTCGGCATCAAATACTAATAACCGAGCAAGACCAGGCCTGAGAGCTGTGCCATTGAGAGGTGACAGCATGCTGGCAGTCCTCACAGCCCTCGTTCGCTCTCGGCACCTCCTCTGCCTGGGCTCCCACTTTGGCGGCACTTGAGGAGCCCTTTAGCCACCGCTGCACTGTGGGAGCCCCCTTCTGAGCTGGCCAAGGCCGGAGCCGGCTCCCTCAGCTTGCAGGGAGGTGTGGAGGGAGAAGCACCAGCGGGAACCAAGGCTGCGCGCGGCGCTTGCGGGCCAGCTGGAGTTCTGGGTGGGCATGGGCTTGGCGGGGCCCTGCACTCGGAGCAGCCGGCCGACCCTGCCGGCCCCTAGCAATGAAGAGCTTAGCACCCGGGCCAGCGGCTGCGGAGGGTGTACTGGGTCCCCCAGCAGTGCGAGCCCACCTGCGCTGCGCTCGGTTTCTCACCGGGCCTTAGCTGCCTTCCTGCGGGGCAGGGCTCAGAACTGCAGCCCGCCATGCCTGAGCCTCCCACCCCCTGCGTGGGCTCCTGTGTGGCCCGAGCCTCTCCGACGAGCACCGCCTCCTGCTCCACGGTGCCCAGTCCCATCGACCACGGAAGAGCTGAGGAGTGCGGGCCCGCAGCGTGGGACTGACAGGCAGCTCCACCGCAGCCCCAGAGCAGGATCCACTGGGTGAAGCCAGCTGGGCTCCTAACTCTGGTGAGGACGTGGAAAACCTTTATGTCTAGCTCAGGGATTGTAAATACACCAATCAGCACTCTGTCTCTAGCTCAAGGTTTGTAAACACACCAATCAGCATCCTGTGTCTAGCTCAGGGTTTGTGAGTGCACCAATCGACACTCAGTGTCTGGCTGCTCTGGTGGGGCCTTGGAGAACCTTTACATCTAGCTCAGGGATTGTAAACGCACCAATCAGCGCCCTGTCAAAACAGACCACTCGGCTCTACCAATCAGCAGGATGAGGGTGGGGCCAGATAAGAGAATAAAAGCAGGCTGCCCCGACCAGTGGCGGCAACCTGGCTCAGGTTGTTTTCCACGCGGTTGGAGTTTGTGTGCTTTCGCTTTTTGCAACCAGTCTTGTTGCTGCTTGCTCTTTGAGTCCACGTTGTCTTTATGAGCCATAACACACTGCTGAAGGCCTGCAGCTTGAGTGCATTCCTGTCTGAACCAGCTAAGACTAGAAGTCCACCCGAAAGAAGACACTGAACGCTTCAGAACATCAGAAGGAATAAGCTCCAAACGTTCCGCGTTAAGAGCTGTAACATTGGTTGCTAAGGGTCTGCAGCTTCATACTTGCAGTCAGTGAGACTAAGAACCCAGGAATTCCAGACACACCATGTGGGCAGCTGAACCAAGACTTTTATAGAGGGGCTCCAAGGTGGCTATAAAAATGTTGCTCTTATAGGGAGATAGGTATGTAGCCTAGCTATTCAGCTTTGGGTAGATAAAACAAACCCCTCTTACTCCATCGGGTCTGGATTTGGAATTTATTCTACCCCCATCCACAAGTCAGCAAAATCTGAAGTTAAGTGATACCAACCTTTAGGATTGTATAATTTAAGGAAACATAAATTCTCTGTGGATAAACAAATTCTCTCTGGAGAAAAACATCATGCCAATTAGGATTCCCTTTAAGATGAGTGTAATGTGCTCTCCAAAATTACCGGACACATGAGGAAACAACATGATTGGGAATGAAAACACTAAGCAATAGATTTAATCACCTACAATCTTCAAATATTGGCGTTATGGGATACATAACAAAATAATCATGTATAAAAGTGTTCAAAGAAGTAGAGATTCAAAAGTGACCAGATTTGAAACACAAAGGAACATCTAGAATTAAATATATAAACATTGAAAATGACAGTAAATTAAACCGTAGATTAGCAGCCAGGCACGGTGGCTTACACCTATAATCCCAGCATTTTGGAAAGCCAAAGTGGGAGGATGGCTTGAGAACAGAAGTTTGAGACCAGTCTGAGCAACACAGCAGGACTTCATCTACAAAAAATAAAAATAATTAGCTGCGTGTGACGGTGCTCGCCTGTAGTCCCATCTACTCGGAAGGGTGAGGTGGGAGGACCCCTTGAGCCCAGGAGTTAAAGGCTGCGGTGAGCTATGACTGCACTGTACTCCAGCCTGGGTGTCAGAGTGAAACACTGTCTCGAAAGTAAATAATAATATAGCCTAACTTATAGGGTTAAAAAGCAGATAAAATTATAATCCTGGGCAAAAATAATATATAGAGGGTATAATCCAAATAAAAAGTTCTTTTTTCAGGGAGGGGGATAAAGCTAATGATTTAGATTTTTAAGTGATATATGTATATTCAAGTTTCTAGGATAAGTAACAGAAATTGAGGTCAAATTAGTAGAGGTGAAAAATTGAATAAGAAAACATGCTATCATCCAAAAGAAGATAAGAATGGAGGAAAAAAATCAACAGGAAAAGGAGGACAAATTGAAGGTGCAAAATACAATGGTGGAAAATCCTAATATACCTGTAATCATAAAAAAGGTAAATAGACAAAAATGTCAGTTAAAAGAGTCTAGCTAGATAAAAAGCTTAAATTTAGCTACCTTCAGTTTACAAGAGATATCTAAGCCATCAACACAGAAAGTTAAGGGTAAAAGGACGGAAAAAGATACACCATGCATACCCAAAGCAGGTAGGATCATTGTATTAATATCAAGCAAAAATAGACATTAGAGCAAAAATCATGATTAGGAATAAAGAAGGTCTCTGTGTAATGATGAACATATCACTTCAATATGAAGTTACACCGATTCCAAACTTGGTATGTATCTAATAAACAGCTTTGAAGTATATAAAGCAAACACTGAATTATGAAAAGAAATTGAAAAATCCACTATCAGAGTGGGAGATTTCAGGACACATCTCTTAGTAAGTGGTAGTCAAACAGATGCCATTAAAATAATAAATATTGGCCAGGCGCATGGCTTACGCCTGTAATCCCATCACTTTGGGAGGCTAAGGCGGGTGGATCACCTGAGGTTGGGAGTTTGAGACCAGCCTGACCAAAATGGAGAAACCCCGTCTCTACTAAAAATACAAAATTAGCTGGGCGTGGTGGCGCATGCCTGTAATCCCAGCTACTCGGGAGACTGAGGCAGGAGAATTACTTGAACCTGGGAGGCAGAGGTTTCGGTGAGCTGAGATCACGCCATTGCACTCCAGCCTGGGCAACAAGAGCGAAACTCCGTCTAAAAAAATTTTTGAATAAAATTGATCTCATAGTTATAAAAAAATCACTGCACCCAGCAATGTAGACAATACCAGGTGTTAGCGAGTCTGTGGGTCAACAGGTGAATTCACAGTCTGCTGGTGGCTGGTGTCCATTAGTACATTGTTCAAAAATTGACTGTAAAATTGAGCATTTACACATCTCACTATACTACCCAATTAACAAATAATTAACTACAGGTCCACACATCAAGATGTGTATATTTCATAATTATAAAGTTGAGTGAAAAATACAGGTTATAGATATCACTCAGTCCAAGTATAAAAACATACCAAATAAAAAATCGCCTGCCAAATTCATGTGGAAAAGCATAATTAAATATTCAGAAGAGCAATGTGATGGCAGGGGGGCACACAGGTCTTTGAAGATATTTTTAATCTGTGTCTTCAGCTAAATGGTGAGTACCCAAGTATTCATTTCACTGTCATGTATAAGTCAATTTCTATAAAGTTTACTTTTATACATGTGAAATAGTTTGTGATAAGAAAGAGTAATAATAATAAAATAAATCTGGATGCATATTATGTTAAAAATCCTCTTGGCCAGGCACAGTGGCTCACACTTGTAATCCTACCACTTTGGGAGGCTGAGGTAGGGGAATTGCTTGAACCCAGGAGTTGGAAACCAGCCTGGGCACCATAGCAAGACCCTATCTCTACAAAATATTTTTTTTTAAGTTAGCTGAGCATACATAGTAGTGCACGCCTGTGGTCCCAGCTACTCAAGAGGCTGAGGTGGGAGGATCACTTGAGCCTGGAAGGTTGAGGCTGCTGTGAGCCATGATCACACTACTACTGCACTCCAGCCTGGGTGATAGAACAAGAACCTGTCTCAAAACAAAACACCACTCATTCCCCTGCCAACGCCAAAACCTCTTGAGGCCTACCACCGAGGCAGGGCAGGTTGCTTTGGGGACAATAGCTGAGTCAATGGACCTGAAAGAGTGGCACCTTTAGAGTCCACACGGGGGTCTCCTCAGGAGTGTGAGCCCTGAACACTCAAGGGCATGTCCACCCTAGTGGACATATGTCCATGAGCCCGTGCAGGATGTAAACTCAACAGTGACCCCAGAATGGCAGGGTCAAAGCACCCGTGCTAGTGAATAAATCAGACTTTGCTATTAGCTCACCTCTCAAGGTTTGAAAGAGAACACTCAGCATTCTTGTGCTATTAAGGGTGGAAGGGCGGCTATTAAGGGCATTTAGGGACCGACGAGATTAACTGGATTTTGTTTTCGTTTTTGTTTTGAGGCAGGGTTTCACTCTGTCGCTCAGGCTGGAGTGCAGTGGCGCAATCATGGCTCACTGCAGCCTCGATCTCCCAGGATTTGATCCCCACTCCTGTGCAGCAGAGGGCACCAGGTGCACTTGATGTCAGGCTGGCTGTCACGAATATGCCTTTGAGCTGCACAGGCTGCAAGTGGCAGCAGAGCCCTGGGACAACCTCACAGAACTGCCCCACTGATGCTGGCTCCTAGAGAGGTTGTTCCTGGCCGATCTATCAGGGGCTCCTCCTTTTTGCGATATTCAGATTGGAGCCAAAAATTAAATTCTCAGGAAAAAAAATTAAGCTACTTTTAGAAGACATGAAACATGGACTTTGGGGATCAGGATTAAAAACCTTAACAATTCTCAACTCCTGTTCTTGGTAGGATGAACTGAAACCAATGATTTTAGCATTATGTACAATATTTTTTTCTTTTGAAGGGCCTGAGCAGACGGTTCCAAATCCAGACTGTATCATTATAATCACAGTTGCCCTGGCTCACACTTCAGCGTTTTGCCTTTCATGCAACTCTCTCTGGCACAGAAGCTGTTTGCCCGTTTGTCTTCCAGAAAGACGAGAAGTCTTATAGGGATTTCTGAAATGAGAACGCGCCACACTAGGGGTGGGTGAGGTGCCCACATAATTGAAGCTGTGAGACATTGCCGCTGCCAGATTTCTCCCCATTACCTGTATCACCACCCAAAGAGGATGGGTCTCAGGCTCCCGGGATCTTTGGCCATTCTTTCTGCTTTGTGTTAGGTATCAAATTCCCTTGTGCTTGGAGGAGAAGAAAACCTAAACATTCTTATGATCAGATTGATATTTGTCAGGGTAGGACCATGGCTAAGAGCAAGAGTCAGTGCCCTGGTGAATTCCACATGCAGCATGAACTATTACTATTCTCAGAAGGACAAGGCTAAACCTCTCACCTAGAATAGCCACATTATATCAGACTTTTCATAAAGTGTAGTTATTTCATTTGGAGAGGGCATAGATTTATTCCATCTTATTTTCCAAGACTGTGTATTATAAAATTAGAAGAAAGTAAACCTTACAAATTATCCCTTAAAATAGTGTAAAATGATTACCGTTTTAAGAGTGTGTACTAAAAGTCTTATTTTTCAGCTTTGACTATGGTGATGCATTTGCTAATTGTTTTCTTCTTCCTTAAATTATGACTAAGAGGAATTTTTCCCCATGAGGTTCTTTCGCTGCTCGTGACTTAGGTAAGAAAGTGGTCACCATCTATGTGCATCCTTGAAGAACATGGGTGTGGGTGAACTGAGCAGGCAGGGCTGCACAGTCACCCTGTCTGATTTACATGCCATGGACTTTGAGCCAAGGGCCACAAGGGAAGACATCGCTGGTGAGTTACTGGATTAATTAATGTCTTAGTCTCTTCTTTAAGGATTCCCTTTCTTCATAGAAACTGTCCAACTATGACCACATATTGAATGGCAGAACAAGGGCCAGGAATAGGGGTTTAGAGAAAGGAACTAATGGTACTCCTTAACATTTCCAAGATAAAAACATACACCCATAGTTCAAGGGCAGACAAATGAATGCCCTCAGCCACTACTCAGGAGGTACCTCCCAAGCTTATGCACTTGAGATGCATTTTCATCATTACTAGAATATAACAACCTTGGCCAGGTGTGGTGGCACACACTTGTAATCCTAGCACTTTGGGAGGTCAAGGCAGGAGGACTGCTTGAGCCCAGGAGTTCAAAACCCGCCTGGGCAACATAGTGAGACCCAGTCTCTAGTCAAAAAAAAAGAAAGAAACAATTTCATTTGGCTCCAAATTTTGCATTGGTCATATTTGCCTTTCTCAGTATTTTCTGAATGTCAAGTATAGATTTCTTAATAGAGTGTCCTAGTCAGTTCTAGCTGCTATAACAAAATACCATAGACTGGGTGGCTTATCAACAACAGAAATTAATTTCTTACAGTTCTGGCTGTTGAAAGTCCAAGACCAGGGTGCCAACGCAGTCCAGTCCTGGTGAGGGCCCTCTTCCAGACTACATGCTGCCAACCGCTCGTTGTATCTCACGTGGTGGAAATAGGGTGAGAGATCTCTCTGAACAGCTGGGACTACAGGCATGCACCATCACGCCTGGCAAATATTATTTTTTATTTTTTGTAGAAGTGGGGTCTGGTCTCTCTATGTTGCTCAGGCTGCTCTCAAAACTCCTGGGCTCAAACGACCCTTCTGCCTTGGCCTCCCAAAGTGCTGGGATTGCAAGGGAGAGCCACCATGCCTGGCCACTTAAAATTGTTGAATTTTATCACATGTAAATTATTCCCTGTAGTGGGATGAATTGTATCCCCCTCAAAAGGCATGCGCAAGTCTTAACCTTTGGTACCTGAGAATGTGATCGTATTTAGAAACAAGGTCTTTGCAGGCATAAGTAAGTTAAGGATCTCAAGATGAGACCATCCTGAATCTAGGGTGGACCCTAAACCCAGTGGCTGTGTTGTTATAAGAGAAAGCAGAGAGAGATTTGAGACCCAGAGAAGCCTCCGAGGGGAAGGCCATGTGAGGATGGAGGCAGAGACTATAGTGAGGCTGCTGCAAGCCAAACGCACCGATGATTACCTACACCCTCTAGGAACCAGGAGAGAGGTATGGAACAGATCTACCCTCACAGTCTCCAAAAGGAACCAGACATCTTGACTTCAGACTTCTGGCCAGATCTATGAGACAATAAAATTCCATCATTAAGAAAAAAGAAAACAGAAAAAACAAAAACATAACCAAAAATACCCTCCAATGATCAATTACAAATATTCTAGAAACCAAGGGAAAGGAGAAAGTCTCAGTAAAGAAATCGAAGATATAAAAAAGAAACAGGCCAGGCACGATAGCTCACGCATCTAATCCTAGCACTTTGGGAGACCGAGGTGGGAGGATCACTTGAGACCAGGAGTTCGAGACCAGCATAGGTAACATAGTGAGACCCCATTTCTACGAAAAATTTTTAAAAAATTAGGTGGGCCGGGCGTGGTGGCTCACGCTTGTAATCCCAGCACTTTGGGAGGCCGAGGCGGGCAGATCACGAGGTCAGGAGATCGAGACCACGGTGAAACCCCGTCTCTACTAAAAATACAAAAAATTAGCCGGGCGTGGTGGCGGGCGCCTGTAGTCCCAGCTACTCGGAGAGGCTGAGGCAGGAGAATGGCGTGAGCCCGGGAGGCGGAGCTTGCAGTGAGCCGAGATTGCGCCACTGCACTCCAGCCTGGGTGACAGAGCGAGACTCCGTCTCAAAAAAAAAAAAAAAAAAAAAAAAAAAAAAAAAAAAATTAGGTGGGTGTGGTGACACGTGCTTGTATTCATAGCTACTTGGGAGGCTGAAGCAGGAGGATTGCTTGAGCCCAGAAGTATGAGGCTGCAGTGAGCTGTGATCACGCCACTGCACTCCAGCCTGAGTGACAGAGTTATACTGTCTCAAAAAGAAAAAAAAAGGAAAAAGAAGCAAATGGAAATTTTACAACTGAAAAATACAATAACCAAAATACAATCTCAAAATCCAAACAACATAAACTGAAAGAAATACACATGCAGATATATCATAGCAAAACACGTGAAAATAGGGATAAAGAAAAACTCTTGAAAGCAGTCAAAGAAAAAATATATATATTATCCATAGGGGAACAACAATTCAAATGGCTGCAGATTTCTCATCAGAAATCATTTATCTCAGCAATACAGAGAACTAGAGACAGAAAATCATCAAGGAGATGACATTCCATCACTGGTATGGTTGGGATGTGTGTCCCCTACGAATCTCATGTTAAAATGTGACCTCCAATGTTGGAGATAGGCCTAGTGGGAGGTGTTTGGGATATGGGGGCAGATCCCTCATGCATGGCTTGGTGCCATTCCCTTGGTGATGAGTGAGTTCTCACTCTATTATCCAGTTGAAACAGCTTGTCTATTATCCAGTTCACATGACAGCTGATTGTTTAAAAGAGCCTGACACCTCCTCCCTCCTATCTCTCTTTCTCCCTCTCTCACCGTGTGATAAGCTGGCTCCCCTTGCCTTGTGCCATGATTAGAAGCTTCCTGAGGCCTCCCCAGAAGCCAAGCAGATGCTGGTGCTGTGCCTGTACAGCCTGCAGAACCATGAGCCACATAAACATCTTTTCTTTATAAACTACCCAGCCTCAGGTATTCCTTTATAACAATGCAAAACGGACTAACACAATCATTAATCAACTAGATCCAATGAACATGTATATTACGCTCCATCCAACAATGACAGAGTACACATTCTTTTCAAGCACACCTGGAACATTCACCAAGATAGATCATATCCTGCAGCTTAACAAATTTAGAAAAATTGGAATCATACAAAATATGTTATTACCATAATAGAATTAAACTACAGATCAATAAAAGGAAGACAATAGAAAAAACACCAAGCACTTGGAAATTAAACAACTTATAAGTGACCCATGGGTCAAAGAAGTCTTGAGAGAGAATGGAAGTATTTTTCACCGAGTGCAAATGAAAATACAACATATGAAAATATGTAAGATGCAACTAAAGTAGTCCTTAGAGGGAAATTCATGGCATTAAAATGCTTACATTAGAAAAGGAGGTCTTGAATCAATAATATCAGCCTACATCTTAAGAAATAAAAAAAGAAGAGTGAAACATACCCAACACAAGCAAAAGGAAGGAAATCATAAACAGGAGTAGAAATCCATACAATTGAAAACAGCAAACAGTAGAGAAAATGAAATGAAAACAAAAGCTGATTCTTTGAAAAGATCCACGAAACTGATAAATCTCTATAAAGATTGATCAAGCAAAAACGAAGACACAAATTACCGATATTAGAAATTAAAGGTGGGAGATCACTATAGACCTGCAGACATTCAAAATCTAATAAGCTAACAAAAGAATACTGTGGAGTCCTAATTAGAGAAAGGGAGTCAGGCTGGCAGGTCCAAGGGAAAGCAAAAAGAGAAAGCAGGTAAGTTACAAGTCTGCCTTTCTTCATGGTCCAGAACACATCGCCCTCCTGCACAAATAACTCACGGTCCTGCACCCAGCTAGACACCTGCAAGTTAGCTCTGTGCAGTCTTGGCCTTATCAGTACTGCACAAAGCCCTCTTCAGCATAAACACTACCCTATACAATCTCCACAAGCCTTTGTTTCTTTGTAGTCAGCTTCCACTGACTTGCCCATTGTCTCCCTGGCAACGTATTTTCCTACTTTATCTAATCTGCCGTTCTTTACCTACAACTGTCTTGGTAAATCCTTATACTCCCACGCCACCGGCCCAGATAGTCACCACCCACCCATGACGTTTCAGTGGTCCTCCCGGGATCTCTCCGTATAGGGGAACACTCTCCTCATGGGGAATTCTCTTCCCTCTCTCTTTCCCAACTCAGGAACCTCGGTGGACAGCGTCTAAGCACAGAGACAGTTGCAGGTCTCTGGCTGGGGCTATACTCCCATGGGAGTGAAAGGTGCTTGTGTGGAAACGTCTGACCGTCACTGCCCAGGTCAGGTGAGGGACCTAAGTCCTTTTCTCTTTTCGTCTGTCGGCTGCCGTTTCTTAATAGTTCTTTGGTAATTGAGGGTAACTGGCAAGGGCCACTGTCCAGCGTTGCCTGAAGGCCAAAGGGTGAATGGGGTCAGCTGCCCTGCCCGGAAGGGGAAAAGGCTCGCCTCTCTTTTCTGACTGTAGTCCGTATGTGTGCTGCAATTGACATGGAAGCCCATTCAGGGCAAATTCACCCACGTTTCAGGTGGCTCAGACCCTCTGTCTCAGTCCAAATTCTGGGGAGTCACCCAGCCATCCTGTTCCAGATGTTGCCAAATTAGGTAATTTCAGACAGCCTCAGAATAGTGTCTTCCCCTCCCCGCTCCCTTTCCTGGGCTGGCACGCGTGGAGATCTTCTTGTACCCTTCCTTCCTCATACAATACCCAAAATACAATCTCAAACTCCAAACATGGTTGATCACCCAGTGTGAGTAGAACCTGGACTGGCTGTCCACCCGCAGGGCGCCCTGGATGATCTTTACTAATAGGTGGGATGCCCCTTTATACAGTGCACCCCAAGTCCCTCAGCAGACATATGTGGAACTTGGCAAACATCTCGGCATTCATCTTGGCAGGATGCCCCAAGCAGAAGTGTGGTTCGTGACCCTGCCTGGCACTGCCCCCGAGGGGTGTGTTTTCAGTTCTGCCATGGAACAAGCCCCGTCTGTTCCTTCAGACTCACCGCTAGGCTGCATCCTAAAGCATTAAGACAAATTTAACCCTCAGACTCTCAAAAAAAAGAAATATCTAATTTTCTTTTGTAACACAGCATGGCCCCTATGCAGGAAATCCTCAAATTAACCTCCTCAGTCTTTATAATTGAAAGCGAAATAAGGAAAACAGGGCTAAGGAAAAGAAAAAAACAAAAATGCAAGGACAAGACGCAGGTTCAATGGTTGGCTGCTTTACAAGCCCCCAGCTTCTCCAGGTTTCCCTAAGAACACTCCTCGAAATAACTGCCATCTGTACAAAAGGCCAGACCACTAAAAGGCAACTTACCCAATAAAATAAATGAGGAAAAGCTGTACACAGCTTGTCTACTCTGCCACAAGCTTAGCCACTGGAAACAGGATTGCCCTGAAAGCTGAAGGACCCCCAGAACAAAAATTCAACCACCAGTGGCCTTAATCTAAAGGGGCTCTCTGCTCCAGCTAAAAACAGCTCAACTTAACTAGTAACTTGTGTAGGTGGGAAACATTTGTTCCACATTCTGTGGGTCTTAAGTGCTAAAGCTTTGTGTGACGGGAGATAAAGTGGAAAAGAGTGCTAGTTCCACACCATGCAGCAGCTGGGAAGCTCACAAGCCCTCCTGTAAAGCTGAACCCTTGCCTCTCCATTCTTTCTTTTCCTTTTTTCTTTATCTGTTCAATCCAAAGATACAGCCTTAAAAGAGAAAGACAATTTCTAACATCCTAATCTTTGATTTTATTGTTCTCTTTAAAACTCCAGCTGATTGCATATTATGGCCTGTTTTCATGTACATTTTAAACTTATGGGCAAGTTGCAACAAGAAAAATTCAGAGCTCAAATGGTTAACCTGCCTTATAGAGTTAAATAGTTTTCTAAAGCTCTTTATTGCCCTCTTTTTTCTGTCTGCCTTAGATCAAGGTGGTTTTATAATCACCTGTAGAACTCTAACAGGTGCTCTTGAGTGCAGGTTTCTAATAACTTTGGAAATTGTAACATTAGAATAAAGAAAAAACTTCCCAGACTCTCATTAAAAGCTAATGTGTTCATAAATATCGAGCAGAAGTTAATTACATAAACTAAACTAATGGAAAACTAAAATAATATTTTTATAGCTTTTTGTTTAAAACATTGTTAACTCTTCTGTTTTTCAAAGTCCATAAAAACTTTTCTCTTTTAAGCTATTTACAGCCTTTAACAATTGGCTAAAGTACAATCTTGTAACGAAAAATTTTTTTTTTTTTTTTTTGAGACGGAGTCTCGCTCTGTCACCCAGGCTGGAGTGCAGTGGCGCAATCTCGGCTCACTGCAAGCTCCCCCTCCCGGGTTCACGCCATTCTCCTGACTCAGCCTCTCTGAGTAGCTGGGACTACAGGCGCCCGCCACCACACCCGGCTAATTTTTTGTATTTTTTAGTAGAGACGGGGTTTCACCGTGGTCTCGATCTCCTGACCTCGTGATCTGCCCGCCTCGGCCTCCCAAAGTGCTGGGATTACAAGCGTGAGCCACCGCGCCCGGCCACGAAAATTTAAAGCATATTTTACTGTCTACCTGATTTCTCTAGAATGTAAAAGCTATTTGCAAATATACTTAATTTATG
Source organism: Nomascus leucogenys (assembly GCF_006542625.1). Taxonomy (NCBI): domain Eukaryota; kingdom Metazoa; phylum Chordata; class Mammalia; order Primates; family Hylobatidae; genus Nomascus; species Nomascus leucogenys. Next base: position 51,431,969 of record NC_044388.1, read on the forward strand.
GCACTATAGTTATTTGCATATATTCATTAAAAATCTATTTTCTGGCTGTGTGTCTTGGCCCATTTTCTGGCTGTGTGCCATGGCTCACATCATCGCAGATACTGTAGTTATTTACATATATTCATTAAAAATCTATTTTCTGGCTGTGTGTCTTGGCCCATTTTCTGGCTGTGTGCCATGGCTCACATCATCGCAGATACTGTAGTTATTTACATATACTCATTAAAAATCTATTTTCTGTTTGTGTGTCATGGCTCATTTTCTGGCTGTGTGCCATGGCTCACGCCATCACGGATACTATAGTTATTTACATATATTCATTTATTTTCTGTCTGTGTGTTGGCTCATTTTCTGGCTGTGTGCCATGGCTCACGCCATGGTGTGAAAATCTATTTTCTGTTTTCTGGCTGTGTGCCATGGCTCACGCCTGTAATCCCAGCACTCATGCAGGTGGATTGTTTGAGCTTAGGTGTTTGAGACCAGCCTGGGTAATGTGGCAAAATCCTGTCTCTATGAAAAACGCAAAAAATTAACTGGGTATGGTGGCACATGCCTGTAGTCCCAGCTACTTGGGGGACTGGGGCAGGAAGATTGCTTCAACCTGGGTGGTCGAGGCTGCAGTGAGTTGATATTGCACCATTGCACTCCAGCCTGAGTGACAAAGTGAGACCTTGTCTCAAAAAAAAAAAAAAAAAACCAAAGGAAAAAAAGTCTGTTTTCTTTTGTAACAGGACGCAATTGGAGACACTGGTTATTTTACCAAGCTTTAACTGCAATGGCATGCTTTTTTGGGGGGCGGAATAAAAGTTAACTTATAAAGCCAATAAAAGTCCCTTGGGAAAGCTGGCCTCATACCTTATGTACACAGTCCCTGAGCAGGGTCCCTAACCTGTGATAAGTAAAGAATGTCACTTTCTAACAGGCCCAGGAGCCCCAAGTTATCTTGGGACCTCAAGAGGAAAAGAATTTACTCAACTCATACGGGTATTTAATGGCACAAACCCATAACTGGGCTTAAGGCATTAAAGTCAAATCTGAGATTCTCTATGGAATAAAGGTTCAGCAAAACCAAATTTAAAAAATAGAAGAGTCTATATGCAAAATAATTATTCTTGCTGGCTTTATGCAAATACTCAAGCCAAGTATAGTAAGGCTAAAACTTATTTTACCAATAGATTTGTTCTATTATAATTTGTTCTTAGTAAACTGGAAAGAAAAATTATGTTTCAGAAAAGCTGTAGTACATCTGTCATCAAATTCTAGTCTTGTTCACTGTTTTAAAGTTTTTTATTATTTTCCACAATTTTAACTGAATCCTGAATTCTTTCTGGGCTACAAGTTCCCAATGCATTCAACATTTTTTTCCTTTTATTTTTCTAATTTAAACTCAATGGAGTTGCTATTACCTCTTTCTTAAGGTCCTGCAAACTAAAGTTCATTCTTTAAAATACAAGCAAAAGAAAGAAAAGGGTCAGATTGCCACTGCCTTCCTCCTCTATAACTAAAAATGCTTTAACATCTGGATAAATTGTGCCCAGTGTTAATCTTTGTTTTGTTTTTCTGTTTCCATAAAAATGCCTCGTTAAAAATTTGTTTGCCTTCATCATATGCAGAGGCTCGTAAGGCTCACCTCTACATCACAAACTCCGAGGGGTCTGGCCCTGTCCTAGGGGCTTTAATTCGAGCCCATTGCAATTACACCCTCCATTATAATCAGACACACCAGGAATGGGAGACAAGTTCACTGTGTACCTCCACAGGCTTTTTCTATGGTGGGGAAACAATAAAGTTAATGCCAGCAAAATGTGTAGTAATTCTTTCATGCCTATAAATACCTCAGCAACTGGAATGGAATATATAGAAATAAAGGTTGGAAGTAAACTAACTCCTCATTAGTACATCTACAAACTTTTCCTTGATTTTCTTTTTATTGAATTAACATTTAGAAATCTTATCTCTCAGGCCCCACTTCTCCCACCTATAATAATGCTTATATTAGTTTATTTGCATTATGTATTATTAATGCAATATCTTGTTTTGTGTCTTCTAGAACACAACAATTTCAAACTAAAATGTCACTGCAATGAGGGTATCAGCCACTAAAAGAACTCCATGACTCTCCTTTGGATACAGCAGGACAAAATTTTAGGCTACAAATGCTGCCCTCAACCCTATGGTTACACAATGACTCTGCCCAATTAACTCTCAAGCCAAGGATTTAGGCCCTTGTAACCTCCTGACAGACTAACAGGATTAAGTAGGGCCAGTTCGATGCCTCTGGTCTTGAACTCCTGACCTCAGGTGATCCACCCGCCTCAACCTCCCAAAGTGCTGGGATTATAGGTGAGAACCACCATGTTGGGCCGAAAACAAATGTCTTTAATTTGACAATAGACATCTAAATATCCACAGCTATCATTATGCTATTCTCATAAAATTAAGAATAAGGCAAGGATGTCCATTCTCACCTAGTCAGTGCAATGAAAAGGAAAATTTACAAAAAGTCACACAAATTGGAAAGTAGGCAATAAAACTATCCCTATTTGCAGATTATATGGTTGTAATAGAAAATTTCAAGAAATATACAAAAGAAAAAAACAAGGCCAGGCATGGTGGCTCACACCTGTAATCCCAGCATTTTGGGAGGCCTAGGTGGGTGGATCACCTGAGGTCAGGAGTTCGAGACCAGCCTGGCCAACATGGTGAAACCCCGTCTCTACTAAAAATACAAAAATTAGCCCAGCATGGTGGATGGCGCCTGTAATCCCAGCTACTCAGGAGGCTGAGGCAAGAGAATCGCTTGAACCCAGAAGGCAGAGATGGCAGTGAGCCATGACCGTGCCATTGCACTCCAGCCTGGGCAACAAGAGCAAAACTCAGTCTCAAAAAAAAAAAAAAAAAAAAAGACAGAAAAGAAAAGAAAAAACAAACAAAAAACCTTCTAGAACTAATAAGATAATTTAGCAAGATACAAGGTCAATGTGTAAAGGTAAATTGTCTTTTTATATGCCAGCAATGTATAATTGGAACCCAAAATTAAAACAATAAAATTCACAGTAGATCCTCAAATAAAATAATCTCACAAAACAGGTACACGCTGTCTGTGCTGAAAACTAAAAAAGCTGATAAAAGACACCAAAGAAGGTCTAAATAAATGGAGAAAGACAGCATGTTCATGAATTAGAAGAATCAATATTAAAAAGATGACAATTCTTCCCAAATTTAGACATACACTTAATACAATTGCAATCAAAATCCCAGAGAATTTTTGGAAGACATAGACAGGTTGATTCAAAAAATTTATACAGAAAAGCAAAGAAGCTAGAATAGTTAGAACAATTTTGAAAAAGAAGAATAGATTGGATTTACCCTGCACAATTTTAAAATTTACTCTAAAGGTACTTCAATTAACAAACACAGTGTGATATTAGCAAAGGAATAGATGCAAGATAAATGAAACAGTAGAGAGAGGTGAGAGGAATAGATCCCCATACATATGGCCAATGGATTTTTAATCTTTTTTAAAATTAATACTCTATTATTATTATTACTATTATTATTATTCATGACAGGATCTCACCATTGCCCAGGCTGGACTGAAGTGGCACAATCATGGCTCACTGCAGGCTTGACTTCCTGGGCTTCAGTGATCCTCCCACCTTGGCCTCCCACAGCTGATACCACAGGTGTGCACCACCATGCCCGGCTAATTTTTTTATTTTTGGAAGAGATGGGGTTTTGCCATGTTGCCCAAGCTGGATTTGAACCCCTGAGCTCAAGCTATCCGCCCGCCTCAGCCTCACAAAATGCTGGGATTACAGGCGTGAGCCACTGTGCCTGCCAAGACTTAATTTTTTTATAATAGTTTAGATTTCTAGAAAAATTAAGCAGAGCAGGGTAGCGCAGTGTCACCATGGCAAAGCTGCAGCAGCTGCGGGTGCAGGAGTTGGTTGGACTCCACGGTGGAGTCTGGAAAGAGAGAACATCTGGAAGACACAGGGTCTCATGTTCTGGTGCAGCACCAGCTGTTGTGAGGACAGACAGGCATTCACGCAGCAGGTGCACCAGTGCATCAAGTGCTGCCCTGTGCCTCTGGCTCAAGTCCAGGCCTTGGTCACCAGTGAGTTGGAGAAGTTCCAGGACCATCTGGCCCGGTGCACCATGCATTGCAATGACAAAGCCAAAGATTCAATAGATGCGGGAAGTAAGGAGCTTCAGGTGAAGCAGCAGCTGGACAGTTGTGTGACCAAGTGCGTGGATGACCACATGCACCTCATCCCAACTATGACCAAGAAGATGAAGGAGGCTCTCTTATCCATTGGGAAATAACAGTCTTTGCCAGTGGCCAATGAGGGCAAGAATGTATTTTTATAAGGAATTGGGAATTTTAGTCTTTTAAGGAAAGTTTATGAATGAACAAATAACGGATGGCCACAAGTGTAAGGCATACGTGACTTGCCTCTGGACACTGGTTCTTTTATGTTTCAGTCCTCAAAAGGGAAGTGGAAAAAAGTGGTGCTAAATTGGGTCAGAGATATTATGGGAGAGTTTTAGAGCTTAGATTTCCTGTGGCCAGTGCTTGTCCTGGAAGTAAGGATCTCCTCTGTAACAAGCCAGAGCCCTCCAAGGTACCAGACTCTTCTTACTACACAGGTACCAACAGGCTGGCAGGCTAGAGTTGATGAAGTTTGAGAAGAGATATTTTCTCTTTGTTGCCAACATCCTGTTTGCCGCAAGTGTCACTGCACCATTTTCCATAAGCTGTGAAGCAAAATCCATGAGGTCACTAACTCAGAAGGGAAAAAAAGTTTTCTGGGTCTTTTTTTTTTTTTTTTTTTTTGGTTTTGTGTAATTTATACAAGGGCATACAAGTTGATTTTAAGATGTGCATTTGGGAGGGAGATAGTTTGAATAAGAGCTTCAAAAAGTTCCTTGTGGATCCCCATTTTTGGTCATCAAGATGTGGATGTGTATTTCTTAAAATTATCACATGCTGCATCTTTCAGCCTGGAGACCATGCAAACACATGAGAACCGATGACACACTAATTATGGGAAGCAGAATTTCCCTCTTACCGGCTGATGGACCCTGAGGCTGTGTGTAGCAAAATGACAGGGTAATCTTGCAGTAACACTTTCACCTTGAAGAGAAGGGGGTTTTGATTGGGATATGTACTAATATCAATGACTGAACAGTAAAAGAGGAGCAGTTGGCTACTTGATTATAAGAGAGTTATGAAGTACTGGATTTGGAAAAACTTGCTTTTTATAGAACAGAATGGAATGAAAGCCTAAACCTAGCATTACTTAGCCCCCTGAATTAACAGAGCCCAGTTGAGACAAACCCCTGTTGCTACTACAAATGGAATTATTTCATAATTTATTTGACTTGTTCATTTCACATGTATAGAAACACAGCAGATTTTTGTGTGTTGATTTTGTATCCTACAATTTTTCTGAATTCATTTATTAGCCCTAGTAGTGTTCTTGTGGGTTCTTGGGGATTTCCTAAATTAAGATCATTTCATTTGGGACTAAGGATAGGTTTACTTCTTCCTTTCAAATTTGGATGCCTTTTATTTCTTCTTGTTTAACTGCTGTAGATAGAACTTTCAGTACAATGTTGAATAGTAGTGGGTAAAGTAGACCTCTTTGTCTTGTGTCTGATCTTAGGGAGAAAGATTTTAATCATTCACCATTGAGTATGATTTTAGAGTGGGTTCTTCTTAAATACAGTTTATCACAGGTTCCCTTCTATTTATCACAATTCTCTTCTATTCCTAATTTTCTGTGTTTTTATCATGAAAGGGTGCTGGATTCTGTCAAATGCCTTTTCTATATCTATTGAGATGATCATGTATTTGGGGGTTTTTTTGTTCTATTAATGTCATGTCTTCCAATAATTGATTTTCTTACCTTGAACCACTCTCACATTCCTGGGCAAAATGTCACTTGACCATAGTGTGTAATCCTTTTAATATGTGTTGAATTTGGTTAAATCTGCCAGACAGTAACACTTTGTACTCAATACTAAGAAGTACTAATGGGCCGGGCACAGTGGCTCACACCTGTAATCCCAGCACTTTGGGAGGCCGAGGCGGGCGGATCACAAGGTCAGGAGATCAAGATCATCCTGGCCAACATGGTGAAACCCCGTCTCTACTAAAAATACGAAAACTATCTCGGCATGGTGGTGCAGGCCTGTAATCCCAGCTACTCAGGAGGCTGAGGCAGGAGAATCGCTTGAACCAGGGAGTTGGAGGTTGCAGTGAGCTGAGATCACGCCACTGCACTCCAGCCTGGCGACAGAGCAAGACTCTGTCTCAGAAAAAAAAAAAAAAAGATGTACTAATGAAGATTTTACATTTATCAGCATAAAGAGACAGAAATAACTCTCTTATCTGTACTTTAGGAGTTCTTGGAGTTAGTTGTATCTCTCTCTCTGTCTCTCTCTTTTTTTTTTTTTTTGGTAAACTGTGCCATTTTTCAGTAATCTGGTTTTAATTTCAGGTTTTAATTTTTTATTTTTTTGAGATGAGGTCTCCCTGTTGCACAGGCTGGGGTGCAATGGCACAATCATAGCTCACTGCAGCCTTGAACTCCTGGTTTCAAGCGATCCTCCCACCTCAGCCTCCCAAGGAGCTAGGACTACAGGTGTGTGCCACCATGCCTGGCCAATTTTTATATTCTTTGTAGAGATGGGGTCTTGCTTTGTTGCCCTGGCTAGTTGAATTCCTGGCCTCTAGTGATCCTCCTGCCTTGGCCTCCCAAAGTGCTGGAATTGCAGGCATGAGCCAGTATGCCTGACTGAGTGATGGATCTTAGTGAGCTCGGAGCTACCTCCAGGGCAGGCAGTGAGCTTGGTCCCCAAGAGCAAACAGAAGTGTCAGAAGCAGTGATCCTGCTGGACTCCCTGTGCCTGCTGTCCCCTCCTGGGAAGCACAACAGGAGGACTCCCGATGGCCTCCTCTTCAGGCAGGCAGAGTGCTGAGCTGTGATCTTTGTCTCTGTGCCACACCATTTACCTGACTCATGGTAATATGTATTGCACGAATATAAATAGAACCAACTGGTTATGAGAATTTTTGAAATTAAAAAAACATTTGAAAGGAGTTTGGGGCAGAGAGTGTATTCTTAAAATCTCTGCTTGTATCAGGCATTTTGTAGCTGTTTTACTGCTTTCCACAGGATGGAGGGGGAATGAGAATTTGGGGGAAATCTTGGTATCTGAGAAGGCAAATACCTGTGGATTGTCTTGGACCACGCTCTCCATCTAGTTGCATGATGGTGGGGGCAGGGATAATGGGTGTGTGGTGGGTATGGGCGCATTGCCTGGATTTTCAGATTTGACTTTGTTTCTCCCAGTAGAAAAAGCGCTTCCATGTGAGAAGTTCAGAGCCTGGACAAATCCAGAAAAGATCACTAATTGAAGTTCAAGTTTTCCTTTCCAGAGTGAAGCTGGTGGAGAGTTATGGCTTGGAGTCTTTTCTTTGAAGTTGAGGAATGACTGGTGGTTTTTGGAAGCCAAGGCCGACTTTTCTGGGATATCAACTAGGAGGCATATGCCCTGGTTCCAGCTGACCCACATGTGCTTTGCAGAGGCCAGGGAGGAAGGCACAGGGTGACTGTGGCCTGCACAGTGGTCAGGAGTGCCCTGGGCAGCAGAACAGAACAGAATAAAATTTTGCGCAGACCACTCTTTCCTTTTCTTCATCAGGCACCACAAAACCAGCAGCATTTTGTTCTAGGGCAGGCTCTCTTCTCATTGAGGTGCAGTTGCTCTTCATGCACCCCCTCCCTTCTGCCTACTTTGCCCTCACTTAAATCTTGTGGGGCAAAAATCAATGCAGCACTTCCAGTAGCCAAATGCAGCATGAGCACCAGGTTTGAGGACAGCTGGCCTGAGCATCACATAGCCGCTGGGAATGGCTGAGGCACAGACGGGTGCAGTTTGGGCCAAGGGGGCTATGCTGGTTTGGGGGCACTGGGGAGCCCTGAGTGGCGCTGCCCTCCCCTGCATACCCTGGAACGGCCTCCTTCTGTCCCAGGCTGTGCCCATTCTTTGTGGATGTCTGCAGGAGCTTCTTGGGGATTCAAGGACCAGCCGCCAATATGCCCCTGTATCCTGGGATCTTTTCAAAGCTCTCCCTCAGCTCCCCCATCAATCCCATGCCACCATGCTCACAAGGAAATGCCAGTGTTCAGGTCCCCTGGATTGCAAAGCCAGAGATCTTGATGTGTTCACCCTGCAGCCACCCAGGGCTGTTGAGACTCCTAGGCAGTTGAGACAAAGTGACTCTCCCTCCTTCAGTGCCACACAGACACCTACATGTCCCACCCTCATGGAGTCCTTTGTGAAAACAATCCCAATTCATGAACAAGGCATGTTTCTCCATTTGTTAAAGTCTTTTTAAATTTATCTCAGTATTGTTTTGCAGTTTTCAGTATATAGATATGTATTTTACATCTTTTGTAAGACTTATACATAAGTACATATTATTTTGGATGTTTATAAATGATACTGTCTACTGATTTCAATTTGATTATTTGTTGTTAGTATACAGAAATACAATTGGTTTTTGTATTTCAACCTTGATAACTTGCTACAGTCACTTATTTTAGTAGCCTTGTGTAGATCTCATTGAATTTTCTACAGACAATTATATCTCTTGCTACTTATGACAACATTTCTTCTTCCTTTCCAATCTGTTCTTTTTCTTGGCTTACTGCACTGAGTAGAACCTACAGCAAAGGGCATTTTGTCATCGGTAAGTATGATATTAGCTATAGGTTTTTCACAGATGCTCTTTATCAAGTTGAAATAGTTCTATTTCTAGTTTGCTGAGAGTTTTTATCATAAATGGATGTAGGATTTTGTCAAATGCTTTTTTTGTATCTTTGAGATGATCATATTTTTGTTTAGATTGTTAATACCGTGGCACGGTGGCACATGCCTGTAGTCCCAGCTACTCAGGAGGTTGAGGCAGGAGGATCACTTGAGCCCACGAGTTGGAGGCTGCAGTGTACTATAGTCATGCCTGTAAACAGCCACTACACTCCAGCCTGGAAAACACAGGGAGAACTCAACTTGAAAGATAAATAGTTAAGGTTTTAGTTTGTTTGCTTGTTTGTTTGAGATGAAGTCTCGTTCTGTTGCCCAGGCTGGAGTGCAGTGGTGTGATCTCGGCTCACTGTAACCTCCACCTCCCCGGTTCAAGAGATTCTCCTGTCTCAGCCTCCCCAGTAGCTGGGACTATAGGCAGGCACCACTATGCGCAGTTAACTTTTGTATTTTTAGTAGAGACAGGGTTTCGCCATGTTGGTCAGGCTGGTCTTGAACTCCTGACCTCAAGTGATCCACCCATCTTGGCCTCCCAAAGTGCTGGGATTACAGGTGTGAACCACCGCGGCTGGCCTAGTTAAGGTTTTTATATTCGGTGTATTTTTATGACAATAAAAATATTGGGAGAAGAAAATAGACAACTTATAGAGTGTGAGTGTGCCTAGGGGTTAATGTGAAGACACTACATGATCCGTGTTGTATCCAAACAATTTTAACCTATCAATGTCTTTAGAGCATAACAAAAAGAACAGAGATATAGCTGTGCTTATCCCCTAAACTAAAATCCGGAACAGAGCCTGACTGAACATTTTCCAAGGCCCACTCCTTTCTCCAGCTGTCTAGAGCACAGGCACAGGACTGCGGTCTGCAGTATACTGTAAGAAGTGAGGTGGGTGCGGAGGAGTGGGCTCCACCCAAGACAGGTGCCCTGCAGATATAAAGGAAAACAACATAATTGTGGCTGAAGCTGAGTTGGAGGCAAATATGGGGTTTAACAGAGTGGGGCAGTGTTACCCCCCAGGAGGAGGCAGACAGCTCTGATCACTCCAAACACCCAAAGATGATTTCAAATCTTTCAATCCTTCCCCCTTCGCTTAGACTTCACTGGACGGCTGAGGCACCTGCATCTTTGGTGACTGAATATCACCACTCTGGTTCCCCCCAATGTGCCCCAAATTGGTGGGTTATTGGTCTCACTAACTTCAAGAATGAAGCCACGGACCCTCGCAGTGAGTGTTACAAGTCTATAAGGCAGCACATCCAGAGTTCTTCGTTCCTCCCAGATAGGCTCATAGTCTGCGCTAACTTACAGGAGTGAAATTGCAGACCCTCCCAGTGAGTGTTACAGCTCATAAATGCAAGGCATACCCATCAAGCGTGAGCAGTAGCGCAAAACTTATTGCCAAAAAAAAAAAAAAAAAAAAAAAAAAAAAAAACAAAACCAGAGCACCCACCAAGGTAAAAAAAAACCCCAGCCGGTTGCCACTGCTGGTTCACGGCAGCCTGACTTTTATTCTCTTATCTGGCCCCACCCACATCCTGCTGATTGGTAGAGCCGAGTGGTCTGTTCTGACAGGGCGCTGATTGGTGCATTTTCCATCCCTGAGCTAGACATGAAGATTCTCCACCTCCCCATCACGTCAGTTACATACAGAGTATGGACACAAAGGTTCTCCAAGGCCCCACCAGAGCAGCTAGATACAGAGTGTCGATTGGTGCATCCACAAACCTCGAGCTAGACACAGGGTGCTGATTGGTGTGTTTACAAACCTTGAGCTAGATACAGAGGGCTGATTGGTGTATTTACAATCCCTGAGCTAGACATAAAGGTTCTCCAAGGCCCCACCAGAGCAGCTAGATACAGAGTGTCGATTGGTGCATTCACAGACCCTGAGCTAGACACAGGGTGCTGATTGGTGTATTTACAATCCCTTGAGCTAGACATAAAGGTTCTCCACATCTCCACCAGACTCAGGAGCCCAGCTGGCTTCACCCAGTGGATCCTGCACCGGGGCTACAGGTGGAGCTGCCTGCCAGTCCCGTGCCGTGTGCTGGCACTCCTCAGCCCTTGGGTGGTCAATGGGACTGGGCGCTGTGGAGCAGGGGGTGGCGCTCGTCGTCGGGGAGGCTCAGGCCGCACAGGAGCCCATGGAGCGGGTGGGAGGCTCAGGCATGGCGGGCTGCAGGTCCTGAGTCCTGCCCCGCGGGAAGGCAGCTAAGGCCGGGTGAGAAATCGAGCGCAGCACCGGTGGGCTGGCACTGCTGGGGGACCCGGTACACCCTCCGCAGCCGCTGGCCTGTGTGCTAAGCCCCTCATGGCCCGGGGCCGGCAGGGCCAGCCGGCTGCTCCGAGTCGGCGGGGGGCCCGCCAAGCCCACACCTACCCGGAACTCCAGCGGGCCTGGAAGCGCTGCGCGCAGCCCCGGTTCCCTCTCGCGCCTCTCTCTCCGCACCTCCTTGGAAGCTGAGGGAGCCGGCTCCGGTCGTGGCCAGCCCAGAAAGGGGCTCCCACGGTGCAGCGGTGGGCTGAAGGGCTCCTCAAGTGCCACCAAAGTGGAAGCCCAGGCAGAGGAGGTGCCGAGAGCGAGCGAGGGCTGTGAGGACTGCCAGCATGCTGTCACCTTTCACAAGGACAGACCCTGAATTGATTCCAGGAATCCATGCATCCAGGTAAGCACTACACTTCCTAGGCTACCTTGCGGTTGAAGATGGCCAGTGAGGTGTCAGCAGAAGTCACAGGCAGGGCTTCCAGGAAATACCCTCAAGAAGCTAACTCAGCTGGGGCTGGGAGGTGTAGGAGCTAGTTCCCTCTGGCTTTGTCGCTGGCTGTCTTCCCAGCTGGACTGTGGGATGATGCTAGGGCTCAGTCAGCCTTCTTGTCATCCTGGGGATGGAGGCTATGCACCAAGGGCAGGGAGCAGAAATACCAAAGGAACCTGGATTCCTGGGGCTCTTTTGGGGCTGCAAGACGGTGGATTGGCAACCGCTGATATTTGTGTTTATGTATTTTCCATGCAGAAACATCTATAATGGCACTGAGTCTGTAGGGAGGATTATGGCCTGTCAGTCTGAAACTGCATAAGGGCTCCAGGCACAGGCTTTGTGTCCAAGTACCTTGCTGTGTTTAAGGCACATCACAGCACCGGAGAATGTGGGAGAGGTCACGTTCAACCATTCAAAGCGCAGGGAGGTTCTTATTCTGACACCAGCAACACTTAAACAAGAATGAGCTTAAAGCTGGGCAGTGAGGAAGGAAAGGAAAAAGAAAGTTTATGAATACAGGTAGGATTGTTTGAACCGGTAAGTTGCACTATAAATCACAATAAAAGATGCTCTATGTACCACTAAAACAGAAGAGTTGGCCTCCCTGAGGATGAGGCCTTTGGGTCTCCAGGCATTTGCCAGCTCTCCTAGCCTAGGGGCAGGGGCACCTGCACAGCCCTCTGCTCTTCCTAGAATTATCAGCAGCAAGCATGTGTCAGGGAGAGACATAGTTGTCCTAGCACTGAGGCTGAAATCCTGGATGTTCTTCGGAGGGCAGTGATTATGAAGAACAAGCTACTTGTCTAGTCCCTGGAGGTCACTCCTTAAAGCCTCCTGATGAGGCAAGTTTACAGGATCCATGCTCCCTGAGCCAGCAGTGACAACCTCACTTGGCAGTAAAAATTAGGGATGTAACTTACAGGGTAAGCCAAAATGGGATTTATCTTAAAGGAAATTTAAGGGATCTTAAAGGAAAAAGAGAGGAGAGTGAATGACCTCGTCATTAGCTGGGAGGCTCTATGGTTCCCTGGTAGACAGTCACTGCCTGGAGGTGACTTTGTAGAAAGCAAACTTTGGCTGTCACAGCGCATAGGGAGGCCTGGGAAAGCCCAGGGAAGCAGGAGTCTGGTCGGTGAGGCCGAGGAGGAGGGCCCTTCTCCTGACCCCACGGGCGTGGCTTGGCCAGGCAGCTCAGGACTTGGTTCTCCCCACGGCTTGGCCCCCTTCTCAGGTCTCTTTCAATCTATGGGGAACCTAGAGGGAAGGCAGCTGCCCATGGCGCACACCGTGGAGGGACCCTGAGGCCAGCGGAGAGCAGGTCTAAGGTGAGGCAGGTGCTCTTAGGTTAAAGATAGGGGAAGAATCTGAAGCACTATTGCAGACAGGCCCCCAGGAGAGTTAAAGGTCAAGGTGGAGGCGAAACTAAGATTGGAAGGTGAGTATGGAGCCCAGAGTCATGGAGGTTCCAGAGCGGGTGATGGTTTCTGAGAAGCTCCAGGCTCTTCACCAGTTCTGTGAAAACCGCTGGAATTGACTCCGTTACTAGCAGTGAGTGGGACACAGTTCCTAACCCATACACACGTTTGTTCAGCTGGACTCCTCCTGGCAGGAGGGCTCATCTCTGGGCAGGTGCTGGGGCCACAAGACAGATACGAATGGAACTTTGTATTCTTCGGGGAGGGTACGGGGGGCGGGCAAGAAACAATAAAGCCGGCAAAGAAAGCGCCACAAAATTCCGGGTGGCGGTAAGTACCAGAAACCATGGTGCCTGAGAGTGATAAGCAAATAAAGTACTCTAGCGGATCAAACATCAGGGGAATGTTTGCTATTTTAGATAAGTGGTCCTGGAAGGTGTCTCATGGCAGGGACAGTGAATGGTGACATAGAACCTCCGGGGAGGCTGCAGGAGGGAACTGCCCCTCCCAAGTCCCTCGGTCTCCAGTACGAGATCACTCACCCTCCAGCCAGCGCAGGCCGGGGTAGGAGCCGCAGGTCTGGGACCTGCGTCTCTGCGAGGACAGCTCTCGGAGTTGCACCAGGTTCCAGCTACAGGGCCACGTCCCGCAGACGCCGGGAAGGCAGGAGCGTTGCGGCTCCGCCCTCGGGGACCAGGCACCCGCGCGACCCAAGCAGCCCAGGACCAGGGCCGGCGGACTGCAGGCCTGTTTCGGCAGCTCGCTCGCCACGCGCAGGCCCCGCCCATGCCGAGGCCGGGCCCCGCCCCGAGCCCCTCCCACACCCCGCCTCCGGCCCCAAGCTCCGCCCACGCCACGCCACCGCAGTCCGCCTCCGGTCTCGCCCAGCCCTTCCGGGTTGGGGAGGACCCTGCTGGGTTTCGAGGAGGTGGAAACCGGACCCACAGCAATGGAGCGCGGAGGCCGGGTGCGGTGGCTCACGCCTGTAATCCCGGATGCCGAGACGGGAGGATCACCTGAGGTCAGGAGTTCGAGACCAGCCTGGCCAACACAGTGAAACTGTGTCTCTACTAAAAATACCAAAATTAGTCTGGGCGTAGTGGCGAGCGCCTGTAGTCCCAGCTACTCGGGAGGCCGAGGCAGGAGAATTCCTTGAACCCAGGAGGCGGAGGTTGCAGTGAGCCGAGATCCCACCATTACACTTCAGCCTGGAGTGCAGACTCCATCTCAAAAAAAAAAAAAAAAAAAAAAGGAGTGCTGAGACTGCGGGGAGGAGGGACGCCCCTGCCCTGTGCCAACCCCCGCCGCATCCCTGGCAGATATCCAGGTTACAGAATGAGAGTCTGTGGTACGACAAAAAGAATGAGCCACTGGTACTCCGCACCCATCAGCCTGCTAGATCTCCCGGGGAGTTACGCTGGTGAGAGAAACCAATCCCAAAGATCACAGACGGGGGTATCAATTTCTCTAAAGGACAGAGGAGAGAAATGCAGGACTCATTAGCGGTGCCCAGGAGTTAGGGAGGCGGATGGGCGGATGGGTGTGGCTGTAAAAAAGCAACCCAAGGGGTGCCTGTGAAGGAAATCTGCGTCCCGCGGAACGCAACACCCCGTTGGGATACTGGACCGTCCTTTGTGAGATGCCACCATTGGGGGAAAACGGATAAAGGGTGCATGGCTCCACAGAAAAAGTTCGATTAAAGGAAAGTGGTTTAAGGCCAAGGAAATACCTAGAAAACGGAAAGTCTTGAAACCAGAGCCGGTGGGGAGTTATGGGGGGCGGTGCTGGCGAACAGTTTGGGCCCATTGTCTTTTTTTCTAGCGCTTGCTGGCTTCTGCCCCCTCATTTGGCAGTCACCTGCCACTGTGACCTCCCCAAGTCCCTTCTCCAAACTCTATACCTTGATTTCTGGTGTCCCGGGATGGCCCCACTCCAACAATAGAGCAGAAGGAAGGAAGGTTTCCCCTGTGTTTAGAACGTTCCTAACGAAAATAACTGCAACTCTTGATTGCACCTCCTGAGGGTCGTTGGGACTTTCCCTCTCAGATACTTACTGGTTCATTCATTCGTTCATTTTGCTTTAACTCACAGTGGCCCTCCCCATCCTAAGGTGCACTGCTGGCATGGGTCTATGTGTTGATGTTCTCCTTGTCTTCAGAGGTGAGAATGTGCCCTCCCTCTGAGATGCCCTCTTGCCCCTGAGCTCCCCAGCAGGGAACAGGCTGCCTTGTCTTGTGAGTCCAGATCCTGGGAGCAGCTTTCATTTAGGAATGGAGCAGCAGGTCCTGGGAGCGTTGGCGCCTGCGCGCTCATCATGCGAGTCTGTGATGCAACATCACCACCTTGTGGCAGCGAGGAGCTATCACAACGTGGACTGAGCAAGTTGCTCCCTGCTTGGGGTTGCAAGCTGGACTGGCCTAGTTCCCTGGGTCTTTTGTTGTTGTTGTTGTTGTTGTTTTTGTTTTTGAGACAGAGTCTCGCTCTGGCCCAGGCTGGAGTGTAGTGGCGCGATCTTGGCTCACTGCAAGCTCCGCCTCCCGGGTTCACGCCATTCTGCTGCCTCAGCCTCCCAAGTAACTGGGACTACAGGCGCCCGCCACCACGCCTGGCTAATTTTTTTTTTTTTTTTTTTTTTTTTTTTGTATTTTTAGTAGAGACAGAGTTTCACCGTGTTAGCCAGGATGGTCTTGATCTCCTGACCTCGTGATCTTCCCGCCTTGGCCTCCCAAAGTGCTGGGATTACAGGCGTGAGCCACCGCGCCTGGCCGTTCCCTGGGTCTTTTGAATGGTGTAAGTTGAATGGCGGTAGATTCTAGGACAGTTCAGTAGGAGCCCATCCTCAAAAGGAAAATAACAGAACTTCCTGATAATCTGGTGTTGGGCCTGAGCAATTACTGCAAACAAATGAGATGTGACCATAATTGCATCCTGAGTTTGAGGAGGAGGTCATGGTACTAAAACGAGATAAAATCAGCTCCAACGACAAACATCATCTCTGGGGGTTTCTAGATTCTCACTTTCATTTAATCCCCAGCCTTAGTGGAATGCAAGAGTCGGAGTCGGCATTCTGGGCAGGGAGGCAGGTGAGGCAGGTACATATTTCCTCTTCACCCCAACGCCCCATGTTTCTATTTCTGAATAAAATGGACCATCATGGTGCTAAGGTAAGGCTAAACTAGCTGAGCCACCTCCTGAAGAGGTCATTGCTTTTTTTTATTTAATGAGATTTCTTTCCCTTCTGCTACCAGCATCTCCATCCCTTTGGGAAACTGACTCTTAATAACAGAGTTTTTTGTACTTTTTAACTTTGTTTTTGTGTAGTCAAATATGTACAACGTAAGATATGCTGTTTGATCCATTCTTAAGCGTACAGTTCAGAAGCATTAATTACATTGACAATGTTGTGCAACCTTTCCTGCTATTTATTTCCAAAACCTTTTTCAACAGAACAAATAAAAACACGGTACTCATTGTAAAATAACTTCCCATTCCCCCCTCCTTTCATTACCGGTAGCCTCTAATCTACTTTCTGTCTCTGTGATTTGTCTGTCCCATGTACTTCGTATAAGTGGAATCCTACAAAATCAGCCTTTACACTCAGCTTATTTCCCTTGAAAACCTTGTTGGCAAGTTTCATCAATGTTGTAATATGAGTCAGAATTTCATTTCTTTTTGGCTGAATATTAAAAATGCACAGGTCGTTTGAGATTTGTGAATAATGCACCAATGATTCTTGGCCTATATGTATCTGTGTGACTCCCTGCGTTTAATACTGTGGGTGTCTACCGAGGAATGGAATTGTTATTATAACAATTCCATCGTCATCCTATGTTTAGCTTTTTGAGGAATAGCCAAAATGCATTTCACGTTGTCTGTGCAATTTTACATTTCCACCAACAATGTATGAGGGTTCCAATTTCTCCATGTTTTCACCAGCATTTGTTATGTTGCTTCTTTTTTCCTAAATTATAGCCATCCTAGCAGGTGTGATGTGGTATCTCCATGGGTTTTTGATTTGCATTTCCCTAATGACTAATGACTTGAATCATCTTTTCACGCATTTACTGGCCATTTGTATAACTTCTTCGGAGAAATGTCTGTTCGAGTCCTTTGCTTATACTTTAATTGGATTGTTTGCCTATTCGTTGTTGAGTTGTAGAAGTTCTTTATATTCTGAATTTATCAGCTTATATGATGTGCAAAAATTTTCCTTCACTCTGTAGGTTGTCTTTCTTGATAATATCCTTTGATACACAAAATTTCAGATTTTTTTTTATTATACTTTAGGTTTTAGGGTACATGTGCACAATGTGCAGGTTTGTTACATATGTATCCATGTGCCATGTTGTTTTGCTGCACCCATTAACTCGTCATTTAGCATTAGGTGTATCTCCTAATGCTGTCCCTCCCCCCTCCCCCCACCCCACAACAGTCCCTGGAGTGTGATGTTCCCCTTCCTGTGTCCATGAGTTCTCAAAATTTCAGATTTTAATGAAGTATACTCCCAGTGGATTTTGTTTCTTTTTGTTTTTTCGTTGTTGTTTGGCCAGAGATTTTGGTGTCATATCTAAGAGCCTATTACCAAACCCAAAATTATGAAGATTTACTTCTATGTTTTCTCCTAAGAATTTTATGATTGTAGTTTTTATATTTAGTTCATTGCTTGTGAGGGTTTTTTTAATACGGTGTGAAGCAGGGTCTGACTTTACTCTTGTATGTGGAAATACAGTCCTTCCGTATCATCTATTGAAGAGACTATTCTTCCCTGCATTGAATACTGCTTGGCACCCTTGGCCATAGATATAGGAGTTTATTGAGGATCCCGTGTACATGTCTTGCTGCTTTTATGATTTTCTCTTTGTCTGATACAGACATCCCTCATTTCATTGCATTTTGCTTTACTGCAATTCAAAGATTACTGTGTTTTTTACATATTGAAGGTCTGTGGCAACTGTGTCAAGCAGGATTTTGGGACCATTTTTCCAACAGCATGTGCTCATTTCTTGTCTCTGTGTTACATTTTGGTAATTCTCACAATATTTCAAACCTTTTCATTATTATTACATCTGTTATAGTGATCCGTGATGTTACTATTATAACTGTTTTGGGGTGCCACAAACTACACCCATAAAAGTTGACAGACTTAATGGATAAATGTTCTGTGTTCTGACCGCGCCAGCAAGCAGTCATTTCCCCATCTCTCTCCCTCTCCCAAATTCTTTGAGACAACACAACAATATTTAAATTAGGTTAGTGAAGAACCAACCCTATAATGACCTTTAAATCTTCAAATAAAAGGAAGAGTTGCATGCCTGTCACTTTAAATCAAAAGTGAAAGATGATTAAAGTTAGGAAGACATGCCAAAAGCCAAGATAAGCCATAAGCAAGGCCTCTTGCACCAAACAAGCTGCCAAGTTGTGAATGCAAAGAAAAAGTTCTTGAAGGAAATTAAAAGTGCTACTTTAGTGAACACATGAATGATAAGTAAAACAGCCTTATTGCTGACATGGGGAAAAGTTTAGTGGTCTGCGTAGATCAAACCAGCCACAGAACTCCCTTCAGCCAAAGCCGAATCCAGAGCAAGGCCCCAACTCTCTTCAATCCTATGCAGGATGAGAAAAGTGAGGAAATTGCAGAAGAAAAGTTGGAAGCTAGCAGAGGTTGGTTCCTGAGGTTTAAGGGAAGAAGCCATCTCTGTAACATAAAGTGCAAGGTGAAGCCGGAAGTGCTGATGGAGAAGCTGCACCAAGCTATCCAGAAGATCTAGCTAAGATCATTGATGAAGGTGGCTACACTAAACAGATTTTCAATGTAGATAAAACAGCCTTCTATTGGAAGAAGATGCCACCTAGGACTTCCATAGCTAGAGAGGAAAAGTCAATGCCTGGCTTCAAAGCTTCAAAGGACAGGCCGACTCTGTTGTTAGGGGCTAATGCAGTTGGTGACTTTTAAGTCGAGACCAATGCTCATTTACCATACTGAAAATCTTAGGGCTTTAAGAATTATGCTAAACCTACTCTGCCTGTGCCCTCTCAGTGGAACCACCAAGCCTAGGTGACAGCATGTCTCTTTACAGCATAGGTTACTGAGTATTTTAAGCTCACTGTTGAGACTCACTGTTCAGAAAAAAAGATTCCTTTCAAAATATTACTGCTCATTGACAATGCACCTGATTACCCAAGAGTCTGATGGAGATGTACAAGGAGATGAATGCTGTTTTCATGCCTGCTAACACAACGTCCATTCTACAGCCCATGGGTCAAGCAGTAAATTCAACTTTCAAGTCTTATTATTGAAAAAATACACTTCTGGCGGGCGTGGTGGCTCACGCCTGTAATTCCAGCACTTTGGGAGGCCGAGGCGGGTGGATTACCTGAGGTAGGGAGTTCGAGACCAGCCTGGCCAACATGGGGAAACCCTGTCTCTACTAAAAATACAAATATCAGCTGGGCATGATTGCGGGCGCCTGTAATCCCAGCTACTTGGGAGGCTGAGTAACAAGAATTGCTTGAACCCGGGAGGAGGACGTTGCAGTGAGCCAAGATCGCACCACTGCACTCCTGCCTGGGTGACAAGAGTGACTCCATCTCAAAATACTACACTACTACTACTACTACTACTACTAATAATAATAATAAATACAAAATAATTTTTAAAAGGCTATTAGCTGCCAGATATAGTGATTCCTCTGGTGGATCTGGGCAAAGTAAACTGATAAATTTCTAGAAAGGTTCTCACCACTCTTGATGCCATTAAGAACATTTGTGATTTATGGAAGGAGGTCAAAATATCAACATTAACAGGAGTTTGGAAGAAATTAATTCCAATGCTCATGGAAGACTTTAGGGAAGGAAGTAGCTGCAGATGTGGTGGAAATAGCAACAGAACTAGAATTAGAAATGGAACCTGAAGATGTGACAGAATTGCTGCAACCTCATGATAAAACTTTCACAGATAAGGAGTCACTTCTTATGGATGAGCAAAGGAAGTGGTTTCTTGAGATGGAATCTGCCACTGGGGAAGATGCTGTGAACACTGTTGAAATGCCAACGGGCCGGGCATGGTGGCTCACACCTGTAATCCCAGCTCTTTGGGAGACTGAGGCTGGTGGATAACCTGAGGTCAGGAGTTCGAGACCAGCCTGGCCAACATGGTGAAACCCCGTCTCTACTAAAAATACCAAAATTAGCTGGGTGTATTAGCACACGACTGTAATCCCAGCTACTCGGGAAGCTGAGGCAGGAGAATTGCTTGAGCCTGGGAGACGGAGGTTGCAGTGAGCCGAGATTGCACCACTGCACTCCAGCCTGGCTGACAGAGCGAGACTGTCTCAAAACAAACAAACAAACAAAAACCAAAAGATTTAGGATATAACAAACTAAGTTGATAAAGCAGTGGCAGGGTTTGAGAAGATTGACACCAATTTGAAATAAGTTCTACTGTGAACAAAATGCTATCAAATGGCATTACATGCTACAGAGAAATCTTTCATAAAAGGAAGAATCAATTGATGAAGCAAACTGATTTTAAGAAATTGCCGGCCGGGCACGGTGGCTCACGCCTGTAATCCCAGCACTTTGGGAGGCCAACGCAGGCGGATCACGAGGTCAGGAGATCGAGACCATCCTGGCTAACATGGTGAAACCCCATCTCTACTAAAAATACAAGTTAGCCGGGTGCGGTGGTGGGCGCCTGTAGTCCCAGCTACTCAGGAGGCTGAGGCAGGAGAATGGCGAGAACCCGGGAGGCGGAGCTTGCAGTGAGCCGAGATCGCGCCACTGCACTCTGGCCTGGGCGACAGAGCGAGACTCCGTCTCAAAAAAAAAAAAAAAGAAAGAAGTTGCCACAGCCACTCCAGCCTTCAGCAACCACCACCTTGATCAGTCAGGTTCATTAACATTGAGGCGGGCCACTCCACCAGCAAAAAGATTATGACTTACTGAAGGCTCAGATGACTATCATCATTTTTTTTTAGTGATAACGTGTTATGATTAAGGTATCTACATTTTTGAGACATAATGCGCACTTAATACACTGCAGTATAGTATATAACTATTAGATGCATAGGGCTGCTAAAACGTTGTGTGATTTGCGTTATTGTGGTATTCGCTTTATTGTGGCGGTTTGGAACCTACCCCACAATATCTCTGAGGTGTGCCTGTATATTGCTGGCAGGAATGTAAAATTGCACAGTAGCTTTGCAAAAACAAGTTTGGCAGTTCTTCAAAAAGTTAAATATAGAGTTATACCATATGACTCACCAATTCTACCCATTGGTATATATCCATGATAAGCTCAAGAAAATATACATCTATACATATATTTATACATGAATGTTGATAGCAGCATTATTCATAATAGACAAAAGATGGAAAAAACCCAAATGTCTGTCAATTGATGAAACGCTAAACAAAATGGATATAGGTATACATATTATTATGAATATTATTCAGCCATAAAAAGAAATAAGGTCTGATAAATGCTACCTTGAACCATCATGAATGAACATTTAAAACGTTATGCTAAGTAAAAGCAGCAGCCACAAAAGACCATATATTGTATGGTTCATTTTGCATGAAATCCCCGAAATAGGAAAATCCAGAGACAGAAAATAAATCTGTGGTTGCCAGGGATTGTGGGAAGGAGGAAATGGAGAATAATTGCTAGGGTGATGAAAATCTCCTGGAGCTAATAGTGGTGATAGTTGGACAGCTTCATCAATATACTAAGAACCACTGAACTGCATGCTTTAAAAGGATGAATATTATGGTATGTGAATTGTATTTTACTAAAGGTGTTATTTTCTTTATATGTTATTTATTTATTTTTATTTTTTTGAGACAGAGTCTCTCCTGTCACCCAGGATGGAGTGCAGTGGTGCAATCTTGGCTCACGGCAACTTCCGCCTCTGGGTTCAAGCGATTCTCCTGTCTCAGCCTCCTGAGTAGCTGGGTCTACAGGCGTGCACCACCACCCTGGGCTAATTTTTCTATTTTTAGTAGAGACGAGGTTTCACCATGTTGGCCAGGCTAGTCTGGAACTCCTGACCTCGTGATCTGCCTGCCTCGGCCTCCCAAAATGCTGGGATTACAGGCGTGAGCCACCGTATCCAACCTTAGTAAGAACAAGCTAGGCACCTAGGGTGTCAAATTGAAGGAGGCTCTGATTCTCAGGGCCGCGCAAATGCAGGGTTGGCACCTATGCGTGTGGCCCTCCTGAAATTTTGTGCCCTAGGCACCTGGCTTGCCTCTCCCTAATTCAAGCCCTCAGGAGAAAGCTCTAATTCTGGTCAATTTGAAACAGGAGGGCACGGCTTCTGGGAGACGCTCCGTGCTCCAGAGAGAGCCATTTGTCTGTGCCCTTCCTCTGGACGTCACCGTGCCAACGTGAAATGCTTCCAATTGCGTCCAGCCTGAGATGGAAGGGGGTGGGGGGATATCTGATGACATCATGAATTGCTGCATCAACTCCCCCGAGTCCCTGCCTCTGGACCCCCTGAGAGAGGACACAAGGAGTGTCCTGAGCCCGTGTGACTCTGTCTCTTCCCATCACTTTGCGGGAAAATGGGGCTGCTTACACCACACCGCAGCCCAAGCCCCTGTGGCTAGAGAAGGGCTCGGGTGCTAGGAGTGAGGACGCCTGGTTCTGGGCCCAGGACTACTACTAGTTAGTGGTGGGACCTGGAACAAATGCTTTGGTTCTAAGTGAATCCCCCATATTCATGACAAGAGGCGTGGAACACAGACCCATGGGGCCTTCCCACTGAAACATGGAGCTCCGCTGTCACCCGACCTTCGCTTCCTTAAGTAGAAAAGCCCAGAGTTCCAGGCTCTGTCTCTTTTTCCCGCACACGCCTTGTTTTTTCGCGCGGAGGCCCTGGACGCCGCAGGCTCCCAACCTACTTCTCTGGGATGTCAGGGTCAGAACCCGGTCCTGAAGAGGCCCTGGCGCTGGGGGTGGGCGAGGCCGGGCGCGCGCCTTGGGAACCAGGCTGGCCTCAGGCTGGCGGGAGCATTCGCGGACATCGCCCTGGGCGGGGCGGACTGGGAGTTGATTGACCTGTTTCTGCTCCTAGCCCTGCCCTCCGCCACCGCGCGAACGCGCGCGCCTCCCCGGATAGTCCCGGCAGGCGGAGCCCCAGTTAGACCGCTCGTGACGTATGGGAACATCTCTGTAGGAAGCTTATAAAAGGCGGTGCCCGCCGAGGCCCGAGTGGGAGTCCGCGGCGAGGGCAGCAGCACGGCCGGGTCCTGCGCCTCGGGCATCGGCGTCCAGGCTCGGAGCGCGACACGGAGACGAGGTGGCAGGTGAGGGCGTCCCCGCGCACGGCCGGGGTAGGGGACGCGAGTGGCGAGCTTCAGGTCCACCGCCTGCCACCGAAAGATGGGACCTGAGGACAGGAGAGGTCGCTCAGCCAAGAGCCCCGGGGAGGCGGTGGTGTCTCGGCGGGGTCAGCAACGGTCTCTGGGGGGTCCCTTGCAGCGCGCAGCCGGTTTCCGCCTCTGCAGCTCCCAGCCAGCGCGGACGCCGCCCTCCCCGACGCCTCCTCGCTGCCCTTCCCTGGCCGAAGCCCTCCCCTGCAGCCCCTCCCCACCTGCCGGCCCTGTTTTCTCGCTGCTCCTCTCTGCTCTGGGATGACGTCTGTCCTGATTCTTCTCTATCTTTCAAAGTCACCAGTCTTCAGTTCCAAATCCGAGCACTCTTATCCATCCTAATTCTTTCAATAATTCAGCGAAACGGATGGGGCCTTTCCTTCCCCGAAGCACTCCTCCGGGGACTGAGAATCCGCGGAGCCAGGCTCAGCCCTCGCCTGCAGGGCCTGCGGTCAGTGGGGACCGCAGGCAAGATGACGAATCACCTTCGGGAGGAGGGGTCGTGCTGGGGAGGCTCGCGCCAGCGGGGTTCTCTAGGGTGGGAATCAGAGCCTCCGGGCCGCAGTGTTTGAGGGTGAGTGGAATTAATCCCGTGATGGACATGGGGCCTTCTAAGGGGGACCAGGAGTTTGCGAAGAGGTGACTTTGGGAGGGGTTCAGAATGGCCAGAGGTGGAGGCTGTGACCTGAGCGAGGCTAGATCAAGGGAGCGGGCAAGTGGATAAGAAACCGTTTTAACAAGGTGGCTTTGAGCGGATCCTAAGGGCCCCGGGAGATTTAGGAGGAAGGACAAGAGGATTAAGACACCGCTTTCTGGCCGGGCGCGGTGGCTCACGCCTGTAATCCCAGCACTCTGGGAGGCCGAGGCGGGCGGATCACGAGGTCAGGAGATCGAGACCATCCTGGCTAACACAGTGAAACCGCTCTACTAAAAAAAAAATATATATATAAATATATATATATATATATATACACACACAAAATTAGCCGGGCGTAGTGGCGGGCGCCTGTAGTCCCAGCTACTCGGGAGGCTGAGGCAGGAGAATGGCGTGAACCCCGGGAGACGGAGCTTGCAGTGAGCTGAGATCGCGCCACTGCACTGCACTCCAGCACTCCAGCCTGGGCGACAGAGCCAGACTTCATCTCAAAAAAAAAGACACCGCTTTCTGAGGTGCTGTGTGGCTGTGGCGTGGTGGTGGCTGGGGGAAGCGGGTTGTGTTCATTGTCCAAGGCTCTCCAGTGCTTTGCGTGGCGTTTTGGGGAGCATAGATGAGGTGTCCCGACAGTGGGGAGTGGCTCTAGGGAGACCAGAGGCTCGGGAGGGGGCCTGGGCATTAGGCCAGGCACAGGACCCGAAGTGGGAAGAAATGTGGGCGTAGAGGGCAGGCCTTGGGGATGGGTGTGGGGGAGGAGGGGGAGATGGAAAGGAGTCAGGGAGGTCTCCCAGGCTCACCTGGAGGAGTGAGGGTCTCATTTCCAAGTGCACTGGGAACTGCAGTCTGGAGATGGGGGTTCATTTGGTTTCAGACCTGTGACCAAGAGACCCACACCCTCACATTCACACTGTCAGAAGTGTGATACTCTCTCTGAAGCCTCCACCGGCTTCAGAGATAGTTATCAGCTCTTTGTTCTCGCTGGTTTTCCTTCCTCACCTTGGGCTGTTTCTTGCCTTTTCCATTCTGGTGTTCTTCAAGGACCAGTTCCTTCATCTCATGCACAGTCTACACTCATGGCTTTTGCTGGGAGTAATGAGTAAAGCTCCCAAATAAATGTTTCTGAGTTAGAACACTGAAAACAAAATGAAGCAAAAACAACGCATTTCCAATCTCCCAAGGTCACATGATGTCCAGAAGACAGGATGGGCAATAACTTTTTGTCTTCCCCATTAGAATGCAAGCTCCACGAATGGAACACAGAGTTTTTTATTTTTTATTGTTTTTTGAGACAGTCTTGCTCTGTCGCCCAGGCTGGAGCAATCTTCGCTCACTGCAACCTCCATCTTCTGGGTTCAAGCAATTCTCCTGCCTCAGCCTCCTGAGTAGCTGGGTCTACAGGCGTGCGCCACCACGCCCAGCTAATTTTTGTATTTTTAGTAGAGACGAGGTTTCATCACGTTTGCCAGGCTGGTCCGGAACCCCTGAGCTCAGGCAATCTGCCCGACTTGGCCTCCCAAAGTGCTAGGATTACAGGTGTGAGCCACTACACACGGCCAGAACATAGAGATTTTTTTATGTTTAATTCACAACCGAGTCTTCAGTGCCTAGAACAGGTGCTCAGTAAATATTTATTGAAGGAATGAATTCCTTTTTGTATCTCTTGTATCTATCACC
The DNA here is from genome assembly GCF_006542625.1 of Nomascus leucogenys. Taxonomy (NCBI): domain Eukaryota; kingdom Metazoa; phylum Chordata; class Mammalia; order Primates; family Hylobatidae; genus Nomascus; species Nomascus leucogenys. The sequence goes on from NC_044388.1 coordinate 51,457,691, forward strand.
AGATACTCTTGTATCTAGTACCTGCTTGGCATACAGTAGATAGAAAGTTTTGCTGAGTGAATAGCTCTGCCTTTCGTCTTTTTTGATATGTGTACATCTTTTAAAAAATAATGAATAGACTTTTACAGCTGTTTTAGTTTACAGCAAAACTAAGAAGAAAATATCCCCTTCTACAAACATCCTGGACCGTACAGCCTCCCCTACCATCAACATCCTGCATTAGTGTGGAATATTTGTTACACCCAATGAACCAACATAGATTCATGGTTACAAAAATGAACCAATATGGATAAAACTTATACATTATCAGCCAAAGTCCAGAGTTCGTTAGGTTTTGCTCTTTGTGTATATTCAAGATAATTTGACAAATGTATAATGAAATGTACCCAACACTGTAAGATCAGACTCCACTGCCCTAAATATCCCTTGTGCTCCACCTATCCATCCCTCCTTCCCTGCAAATCCCTGGCAACCACTGATCTGTTTTACTATCTCCATAGTTTTTCCTTTTCCAGAATGTCACATAGTTGGAATCATGCATTATGTAGTCTTCTCAGATTGGCTTCTTTCACTTAGGTTTATACACTTGAGATTGCTCCAGGATTTTTGTGTGTGTGTGTGTGGCTTCAGAGCTCATTTTTTTTTAGCACTTAATATTCCATTGTATAGATGTACCACAGCTTATCTGTGCACCCATTAAATGACATCTTGGATGCCCTCAAGTTTTGGCAATTATGAATAAAACTGCTATAGACATTCTTGTACAGGTGTTTGTATGGGCACACGCTGTCAACTCGTTTGGGTAAATACTTAAGGTGTGGAGTTGCTTCATCTTATTGTAAGAAGAGCTTGGTTAAGAAATTGCCAAAATGTCTTCCAAAGTGACTCTAACTTTAGGCATTCCCACTAGGAATGTATGAGAGTTCCTTGTACTCCAGATCCTCATCAGCATTTGGTGTTGAGTGTTCTTTATTTTAGCCATTCTAATAAATGTGTAATAGTATTTCAGTTTTTTTAATTGCAATTCTTTAATGACCTATGATATTGAGCATCTTTTCGTATGCATATACATATGGTGAGGTGTCTGTTCAGAGCTTTTGCCCACTTTTAATCAGGTTGCACATTTCCATATTGTTGCATTTTAAGAGGGTTTTTTTTTGGTATATTGTGGGTCACAGTCCTTTATCAGATACGTCTTTTGCAAATATTTTCTCCCAGTCTGTGGCTTGTGTTGTGAATGTGGCTCGTTCTCCTGACATACATATCTTTTTACAGTATGTAATCCTGTTGTGCTTTTTTTTTTTTATCCTTTTGAGACGGAGTCTTGCTCTTGTCACCCAGGCTGGAGTGCAGTAGTGCGATCTCGGCTCACTACGATCTCCGCCTCCCAGGTTCAAGCAATTCTCCTGCCTCAGCCTCCCGAGTAGCTGGGATTGCTGGTGCCTGCCACAACGCCCAATTGATTTTTGTATTTTTTTACTAGAGACGGGGTTTCGCCATGTTGGCCGGGCTGGTCTCGAACTCCTGACCTCAAGTGATCCGCCCGTCTAGGCTTCCCAAAGTGCTGGGATTACAGGAGTGAACAACCGCGCCCGGCCTGATGTGCATATAATTTTATTACTTGATTTTTAATATAACACGAATAGCATGCAGTTCCAATTTTGCTGGAGACTTCACAATTACCATTTTAAAGGGCTGCAAAATAACCACATTTCCTCCTCGACAGCCCCACTTCACAGATGAAGGGAGAGGAATGCTAACTTGCCTATGCTAACCCGCAGAGCTCCGAATCCTCGGGATAGGGGCCCCGCTGTAATCCACCCAGTGCTTCCCTCCAGGCCCTTCTCCCTCTCGTGCGCGCGGGGGTTTCGGTTTCCTCTTTTACGTAGCCCGCCCCACTCGCTTGAAAACAAAGTCCGCGATCCTCTAGCCCGCAAGAGAGCTCCGGGACTCAGACCCTGGGCGCGAAGTCCCACGAGCGGCGGGGCGGCGCTCTCGCAGTTCTCCTCCCAGGCAAGGGCCGGGACAGGGGGAGGAGGCAGCGCGAGCAGTCCACGCCCTCCAGCCGGGCGCACTCGACGCGGACGGCGGACGGCGGGTCAGCTGCCGGAGCGCGGCGAGTCCAGAGGACCCACAGCTGGGGCGCCAGAGCGCGGCCATCCGGGCGGGGCCGAGGGAGCGCGGCGGGACTTGGCTGGACGGCGCGGCCACGGACACGGGCGCGGTGAGCGGGCTGGGACCGTGCGGGGAACACTCCGGAGGCCGCCACGCTCAGTCCTGGTGACCCTGGTCAGGGTTCACGCGCCCTCCCCCAGCACGCCCCGGCAAGGCTGCCGCGGCGTCAGAGTAATCCCCAACCCTCCGCCGCCGCTTCTTCCCTCACCCGGGCCTCCCGACGTTTGCCGTGGAAACGAAAGTAACTCTCGGGTGCTTGCGTGGAGGCCGGGGCGGCCGCGGGCTTCCCGGAAGGAGAGGGACTCTGCCCCGGCTGCGCGCGGCGCGGGCCCCGCCCGTACCGGAAGTCGGGCGGTGGGCGGGGCCGCGGGCGCTCCCGGAAGTCGGGGGTGCTCCGCTCTGTCTCTGCTTATCCGGAGTCCGCTGGCCGCTTCTGCACCAGAGGTCGGGGCGCTGGGCTGGTAGCGGGTGGAGGCCTGCCTTCGAGCCGCGGTTACGGCGTGAGGGTAGAATAGGCAGTCCCACACGCCATTAATGTTTTGGTGGAGAAGGTGGGCTCTTACTGCCCTATCATTAAGAAAAAACAGTTTGGGCTCTTCCCTTACCAACCCTTTGAAAGGGCCTTTTACTGTTGCGCTTGAGGCCGCAGCAGGTTCCAAAAACAAAAGCATTTCTGCGTGATCTTGGACGACGGAGGGGACGAATGTGGTAACCCTAGCAGGTTTCTTTGGTTGTCACTGGCAGGTGCTTTTGTGAAGTGCTGCGGACCCTCTTGAGGGTTGGGAAGAGGATAGGCTGCATCCTCCTTCCCAAAGCATTTGACAAAGCCTCACAGGGATGCGGGGTTGCAGGGGCAGGGGGAGGTCTGGGGTTGTTCACTTCTTTCTCTCTTGCTGACCATTTGGCTCTCCCTTAGTCAGAGCTCCTTTTTTTATCTTGGGCAAAGCAGGAGGCTGTTCCAATGATTAATTCTTCCCTGACTTACACTTGAAGAAGCCAAGGCAGGAGGTGAACTTTGAAATGTGCAGTGACTTAGTAATCATCTGCGTTCTGTGACTGCTAGGAAGATGGACTGAGTCAAGAGGAAATTGTCATGTTAGAAATGTGGAATACTGGGTCGGGCACGGTGGCTCACTCCTGTAATCCGAGCACTTCGGGAGGCCAAGGTGGGAGGATCACCTGAGGTCACGAGTTCGAGACCAGCCTGGCCAACATGGCAAAACCCCGTCTCTACTAAAAATACAAAAATTAGCCGGGTGTGGTGGCAGGTCCCTGTAATCCCAGCTACGCGGGAGGCTGAGGCAGGAGAATGGCTTGAACCCAGGAGGCAGTAGTTGCATTGAGCCGAGATGGTGCCACTTACACTCTATCCTGGGTGATAGCGGGAGACTCTGTCTCAAAAAAAAAAAATAAAGAAATGTGGAATACTGCAGCTCTTCTATTCACAAAAAGTGAAGACTCGGCTTGTTTAAAATGAAATTTGGAGTGTATCATTATTACTGATAAAATAGCAAAAATGATAACTTTAATACTGATTTTCCTCTGTCTGCACTATACTGAGCCCCAGAGATATGTTGTACTTTCTGGATTGTGAATATTAATGAGTATTAAGAAAAGTTCTTAAACAGCCTCTTTCAAACTGGGCAGCTTACTTTTTGGTGCTTATTAATCTATAACGTCTTAACACCCATATGATCTGGGAATTTGAAGAAAATATTTAACTTCCCATGCTTTAGTTGGATATTACATTCTGGCAAAAAAAGGTTGACTGTATTAATCTGTAGAACATTGATTTTGAACCATGTATTTCAAAAACACATGAGCCATGTATTTTTATTTTTGAGACAGAGCCTTGCTCTGTTGCCCAGGCTGGAGTGCAGTGGCGCGATCGCGGCTCACTGTAACCTTCGCTTCCCGGGTTCAAGCAGTTCTCCTGCCTCAGCCTCCCAAGAAGCTAGGATTGCAGGTGTGAAGGGACAAATATTTCATTCTAGGATCCTACCACTTTAGGTGAATCATTTAGCTCCAAATCTTAGTTTCTTTATTTGCAAATTGAAATCATGATAAAATTTGCTTCAGGGGTTATGATGCTTGTTTAAACTCTGTTTCAATTCTTGTCTCTTGCTGGTCCTTCGTTGCTGGTCCTTAAGTCTCTTCCTTGCTCAGAGCTTTTGTTTATCCAGGCAAAGCATCAGGCTGCTGTAATCAAGGAAGTTGGAGAAATCCTCTGGTCGCTTGGATAGCTGAGCAAAATCAGAATTCTGTTAGTGGGAAGAAAGCGGGCAATGGCAGGTGGGCAACCAGCATTTTCTGCCATTCTCTTGTTATGTGTGGTCATCATAGAAAAATGGGGAAAAAGTTAATTAGAATATTTTGATATGTATACTTACCCTGCCTTAGAAGGTAATCGTGAAATTCCTTGAGATTTCACATTAATTTCAATAGAAAAAAATTCACTGTCCTGAGTCCCTGAATATTTATGCAAAACATTTACAAATTCCTTCAAATGGACATAATTATTAGTTAAAATTAATTGCTGTAACAGGCCAGCATGTCTTTGTTACTCTGTGACATGGCTTTGTAATAATATGGTTATGCAATATAGCTAATAAGCTGCCTGAATTCACTGTTTTTGGATATCCTTCATTCAACTACTCACAAGGCCTTCCTAAGATATTCAGTGCTCATAAAGTTGAATCTTTCATGTGGATAAAAGAGGGGTGGATAGGAAAAACAAAAGAAATCACTGAAAACCGTGCAGAAGATGCAAAAGATTAACATCAGACTAAACTAGCAAACCGCAAGACTATAAGGAGAACCGACTTGCGTCAGGAGCTAAGCTCCCAAAATCCAGTGGACCCAACTAGAGGCCTTCCCAAACTCCACCGCACACAGGAGCACCTACAGGTCCTAGTTGGTCTTGACAAATTTGAGGAGACGTGGCCGAGACTAAAGAAGAGATACCAAATAGGACTCCTCATAAAGTAGAAACCTTTTACTCAAAAGGGCGTTTTTCAGGGCGTGTTGTAGTTCCTGCCTGTTTCTTTACTGTGTGTGAGCATTTTTAAATATTATTAAACATTCTTTCACAACATCGCTTTTCACAACATCGCTTTTGCAAACTGCTAGATATATTTCAGTGTTGATGGGCATAACTGATTCCTCCGTACATGCTAAGTGTTTTACCTACTTTTGCTGTTCTATGTAATGCTACCAGGAACAGCTTTGCACATAATCTTTATCAGCGTCTCTGATTTGATCCCTCAGAGTAAAGAAATACTGAGTCAAGGAATTATTCCTTTAAAAAAATAATTTTAATTTTACATTTAATTCATGTCTATTGTGGAAAATTTGGATAACATAGTAAAAATGTAAAAAAGTAAAAATCACCCTACCATCAAGATACAATCCTTGTTAACATTTTGGTGCCTTTATGTCTTCTTTTTTTTCTGTACTTATATCTTTATCTATTTATCTATATATATATATATATAAAACACACAAATGTGAATATAATTTTTACAGATTTATTCGTCAAAAACAATTTTGAATGGCTATATAATATTCTGTTAGGAGTGTGCCGTAATTCATTTAACAATATTTTTATTTTTATTATTTTTTTGACAATTAAATAGTTCTCTTTTTAAAATAGTTACTGAATTGATGATGGGCCGGCATACGTTGGGTTCTGCTAGGCTCTGGAGATGGTGCACAAGACAAGTTTCCTGCCTTCTGTGAACTTCATGAGAAATAATTCTCAATTACAGTACTGTCTTACCTATGAAAATGTCTAATGGGAAGATTTAGGATGGCTTCCTTGACAAAATGACAGTTCTCTGACACCTAACCAGGCAAGAAGTTGGAAGAATGTGGCCTAAGAGGGTGGGATGGATGACTCTTATGGAATGGGGAAGCCTTCAGGGTTCTGCAGGCTCCAGTGATCTGTAGTGAATGAAAAAGGAGGCATAAAATCAGTGTTATCTTTTATGCCCTCTGTCTCCACCCCGTCCTACGTCATTCTCACTAGGATTGGTCAGTAGGGCCCTGCTGACAGAGTGATCCCAGCTGAGAATGTTGGCATTCTCAAAGCCCAAGGAAACACCATCCGTGTGGATAAACACATGTGGGCGGCCGGACCAACCATAGCCAGAGACATAAAGCAGGCAACAAACGTTTTCACAAATATATACATATGTACATATATACGTATATACAAATTATATATATGTATATACACATAGACAAATATAGCTATATATCTACATATATAATATATGCCTATACACATATACAAATATATGTATATATACACATACACAAATATCTATACACATTTTTATATCATTGTATTATATATTACATATATACATATACAAATATATGTATATTTATACGTATACATACATAAACATATACTTTTTTTTTCTCATAATCCTTACCACTTCTGTGAGGCGGTCATTTTTGTTTCATTTTGCAGATGAGGAAATTGAGGCATAAGTAAGTGCCCCAAGGTGACAGGTTGGTGAGTCACAGAGCTGGAGTTGATGCTCATAGTGGAGGGCTGTGCTCTTGGAGCTATGGCTCCTGGTCTCTTACCTCAAGCGTGTGCCTCACCCCACCCCTCAGTCTTCAGGCCTTCATCTAGACAGCCCCCCACCTCCACCCACTGCCCATGTCTCACCGATGTACTTGTTTCCTGAGACACTTCCTCTTGTTTGGTAATGTCTTATGTCGTAGGAAAGAAGGCCCATAGATGCTGCTGTGTGAGCTTCCTCTGCTAGACAGAGCTGGCCCCCAGCCTTTAGATGAGGTGTAGAAGGCTGGTTACCCGAGTCACCTGTAGCCGGCCACTGTACAACACCATGGGCAGCCTAGGGGTTTCCAGAATTCCCTCTCCCCAAGGTATTTCTTTTTTCATTTTTTAACTCCCTGCCCTCTAACATTTTATTATGAAAAACACCAAAGTCCGAAGGTTATGTCCACCACGAGTATCGTCTTAACAACGCTTGCTTCATCATGTAATTCTCCATCTCCTTTCCCGTCATCTGTCCATCATTCTATCTGACTTTTTGATGTATTTCCAAGTACACATCAGTACACATCTCTAAATACTTAAGCATGCATACCACTAGCTAGAGTTCAGTATGTTTACAGGTTTGTCTTTTGATGTAAAATCTACCTGCCGTCGTTAGGAGTACCTCTGCTGAGTATGGGCAGATGCGTATGCCTGCAACCCTAGCCCCCATTGATATAACATTATCATGACCCCAGAAAGTTCCCTCATGCCCCTGCCCACTCAGCCTCACCATGCTCACAGGCGGCCAGTGTTCTTTTTCTGGCACAGATTGGTTTTGACTTCTGAACGGTCATATAAATAGAATTACATAGTATGTATGCTTTTGTATAAGGCTACTTTCACTTATCACGTTTTTGCATTTCCATCATGCTGTTTTCATTCATGTGTATCAGTAGTTCATTTTTATTGCTGAGTAGTATCCCATTGTGTTCATATACCACAGTGTGTTCACTCATTCTCTTACTGATGGGCAGCTGTTTCCAGTTTGGAGCTATTTCTTTTTTTTTTTTGTCAAATGATCCTTTATTGAAATGTTTTCAGTTTGGAGCTATTATAGATAAAGTTGCTATGAACATTTTACAAGTGTTTTCCGACATACGTTTTCATTTCTCTTGGGATTGGAATTGCTGGGTCATAGTGCAGGTGTTTGTGGTTTTATAAACAAAATATATGCCTATGAAATTTCAATGAATATTTTATGCCCCAGAAAGAGTATTTTTCATGGTCTGTATTTGCATGTGGATATTTATTATTTTATTTTATTTTAACTTTTTTGAGACAGAGTCTCACTTTGTCGCCCAGGCTTGAGTGCAGTGGCATGCAATCTCAGCTCACTGCAACCTCTGCCTCCCGAGTTTAAGCAATTCTCCTGCCTCAGCCACCTGAGTAGCTGGGATTAGAGGTGCGTGCCACCACACCTGGCTAATTTTTGTATTTTTAGTAGAGACGGGGTTTCACCATGTTGGCCAGGCTGGTCTCGAACTCCTGACCTCGTGATCCGCCTGCCTTAGCCTCCCAAAGTGCTGGGATTACAGACGTGAGCCACGGCGCCCAGCCGGGATGTGGGTATTTCTGGAATACAAAACATCCATAGCCCTCCTACTCTCAAATCAAAACACAGACATGCACATTCACATGCACACACCAGTGTGTCCGTGTCCTGTTGGTTTGCATGGAGTTTCTGTTTTGCCATGAAGCTTTTTGCCAGCCCTTTTCCCAAAGTGTTTGTACCATTTTATACTCCCACCAATGATGTTTGAGAGGTCTGGTTGCTTCACATGTTTGCCAGTGTTTGGATATCCTGGTAGTTGTGTAGTGGTGTCTCCTTGTGGTTCTCCATGGGTTTTTATTCTATATTTCAGTTTGGGGAAAATGAATGAATGGAAGAAAAGAAGGGAGGAAGGATGAAGCAAATAGCTGTGCTTTGAGATCTGACACTGTATACTTCACAGCCCTGATGGACATTCTCCAAATCCTACTCCTTTTTCACATTTTCTTTAAGCTTAGAGTGTGCATTGTTCTTTTTATATTCTTCAGATTCCTTCTTTTGTTCATAATTACTTAAACCTATTCATTTTCTAATGCCTTTCAGTTGTTAATTTACTGAAGTTCTTTGGTGCTGACTACTGCTGTTTGCTGTAGCTGCAGGGTCTGTCTCACGGTGAATTTTTTCTTTTGTGTTTTATAATTTTGGAAAGGGAGCTCATGTTAAATTTGTATTTGTGGGAATTCTGTCTGGCCTGGCTTGAGGGTGTTGTTTGCTTTAGCCTGTAACCTCAGGATGGCATCAGCCTGTGGCCACTTCCTGTGTAACAGTTCATAGTTCAGGCGATCCTCTCAATTCAAAGTCTGTATCTATTTGAAGACAGGCCCAAGGTTATCAATTTGCACAAACTTTTTTTTTTTAAATATCTTGTGCCCATTCCAAGACAAATATGTTTGTTTGCCACGGGCTGCTTTTTTTCTATTCATCCTTTCATCAAAGGGTTGCACATTGAGCAGTGCTGTGTTAAGGGGGGAGTCTTCATTCTACCAGCTTTTCTTGCATTCCTTGACCTCAGCTGGGCTTTAAACCTTGACTTCTGGATGGCGAGGTTGGCACTGCCCTGTGTGAGCTACTGCCTGCCTCTGGTGCCCTGTTTTTGTCCCTAGAGTTCTTTTCCTTTCCACGGAGTTCTGGTATGCATTTCAATGAATGTTTGTATTATGTTGTCCAACATACTTATGTCCTTTATAGCCGGAGGGTTCTTAAAATTTTCTAATGCTCCATATTGCCAGAAATAAAAAGGCTGAGAGAATAAATATTATAGTCTTCTCTGATTCTTAAAAATATGAAAAATAGCTCATCAGATGACTGTAAGTCTATCCTCAAAAATCCAAGGCACACCAAGCATGTGGTGGAATGTTAACAAAGTTTTTAAAAATGATCCTTTCTGCCAGGTGCAATGGCTCACACCTGTAATCCCAGCACTTTGGGAGGCTGAGGTGGGAGGATCCCTTGATCCTAGGAGTTCGAGACCAGCCTGGGCAACATAGTGAGATACCCCCGGCCCCCCCACCTCTACAAATAATTTAAAAATCAGCTGGGCATGGTGGGGTGCACCTGTGGTCCCAGCTACTCAAGGAGGCTGAGGGAGGAGGATTGCCTGAGCCCAGGAGGTCGAGGCTCCAGTGAGCTATGATTGTGCCACTGCACTCCAGCCTGAGTGACAAAGTGAGACCCTGTCTCCAAAGGAGAAAAAAACTATATATATATATATATATATATATATATATATATATATATATATATATAATCTTTTTGCCCTGAGGTGTTCTCTCTGTTCTCTTTACAGAGTACGGCTCTGCCGGGGGGGGAAAAGTGGTACCATTTTGGGCGTTCTTGAGCTTCAGAATGCAACAAGACATGTCCTTGAATGTCATCAAGATGAAATCCAGTGACTTCCGGGAGAGTGCAGAACTGGACAGCGGAGGCTTCGGGAAGGTGTCTCTGTGTTTCCACAGAACCCAGGGACTCATGATCATGAAAACAGTGTATAAGGGGCCCAACTGCATTGAGTGAGTGGGGAACAGGGGTGGGTGGGCTAGGCCCTGAGCGGGATGGGGACGTTGGCTGTTGTGGGGCCGTTGGCTGCTGTGGGGCCGTTGGTGGGTAGAGTGAGAGGGAGCCTGCCAAGATGTCAGGGTGACGATGGCTCTTAGGATTGTTATTGTCGCTGATGTGGACTCTGAGACTGGGTAGTGAAGGGCTCTCACAGCTAGTTAAGTAACAGAAAAGACATGAACAAGAAGGAAATAGAGAAAGACAAAGAGATAAGCGTGGTTGAGGGGGACAATGAAAAGGAAACAGGAGGATGGGTGAAGACAGACCTATTCACTTGCTTCACATTTTCAGTGAAGACCAGCCCTAAGTATAAAAATAAAAAGGCAGTTCATTCCTGAAAGGTTCTGAGAGCCTTCCCTTTAAAGCAACCAAAGTTACAGAGGTGGGTTTTGCTTACTCCTCCCTCCCTCGTTCCTCCCCTCAGCTCCAGTAGTGGTACAGGATGCACCACCCCCAGTAATTTTGATTTTGTAGGAAAGGGTTTTCTTCTTTTGCTTTTTTTACGAGTGGTTTTTTCTCCTTTTTCAATGTTTTAGACTTTTTTTTTTTTTAATCGTACTGTCCATCACGGTCTTTTTTTCAGGTTACCTTGCTGCTGTTCATGTACTTTTCATTCATTGATTCATTCATTCCTTCATTGATTTACATTTTTTGAGCATGCACTGCCAGTTGCTGGGCAGGAGTACTGTGAGGAAGTGAGAAACCGCTCTGCCTTCTAATACTTCTGGCCTGTGCCTGGAAGAGATCGGTATAGACCCAAGCATGACCCCAGCACGGGGGAGTGATGTGTCGGAGGTGTGCACCAGGCTCTTGAGGTACTGGCTCTGCCCCTCAGCATAGCACCTTTCCTGCCCACAGGCACAATGAGGCCCTCTTGGAGGAGGCGAAGATGATGAACAGACTGAGACACAGCCGGGTGGTGAAGCTCCTGGGCGTCATCATAGAGGAAGGGAACTACTCCCTGGTGATGGAGTACATGGAGAAGGGCAACCTGATGCACGTGCTGAAAGCTGAGGTAGAGAGTGCCCCTCCGCACGGGGATCCCCTGCGCTTGGGCCCTGGCTGTCTGTTATGGCTGCCCTTGGGGTGTTTGTTTGCAGCTTGTTAGTATAAAATTTGCAAATTGCTTGATAGTTTGAATTTTCTTTTCCTTTTTTTATGGAGACAAGGTCTTGCTATGTTGCCCAGGCTGAACTCAAACACCTGGTCTCAAACGATCCTCCCACCTCAGCCTCTCAAGTAGCTGGGATTACAGGCTCGATTTCCTGAAGTCAGTTTCTCCTTAAAACATCTATGCCTTGATCGGGCTCAGTGGGTCACTTCTGTAATCTCAGCACTTTTGGCAGGAGGATCACTTGAGCCTTGGTGTTCGAGACCAGCCTGGATAACACAGTGAAATCCCACCTCTACAAAAAATAAAAGGTGCATGTGAACAGAGTAAGATCCCGTCTCTGAAAAAAAAGAGAAAATCTTCCTTGCCTTCTACTGCCCTGAGAGTGGTCTCTTCATCCTCTCGATCCTGTGGACAGTCCTCCGTAGTCTGTGTCTGAGGAATGTGATTGGCTGTTTACCATACCTGTCCGCTGCTCTGCAATCTATAGTTCAGAGACAAGCCCTGTCTTCGTGATGCAGACATCATCTGATGTGGAGTATATGCATGATGGGATGACAATTAAATATGGATTGATTAATGAAAGGATGTACACTAAAAATGACCATGAGAGCAGATAGAATATTAGTGGTTGCACTTTGATACCATTCAACAAAGTTTTATTTTAAATTAAATATAGAAGATTATCAGCAACAACACTGGATAGGATTTAAAACATAAATAAAAATTGTTTACCAAAGTCAAATTATTTGAAAACATTTTTAAAAGCTTACGTGCCTGTTAAGATGAAGGCCTTGTGCTAGTTGCTCATGAATCAATAGCTAATATGATGCAGGCGAGTAAAAGGAGGCAGATAACTAAACGAGTGGTATGGTGTGATGGGGTTTTTCTTTTTTAATAGAACAAGGTCTCACTGTGTTGCCCAGGCTGGAGCGCAGTGGCACAATCATAGTGCACTGCAGGCTTGAACTCCTGGCCTTAAATGATCCTCTCACCTCAGCCTTCTGAGTAGCTGGGACTATGGGCATGCGCCACTGCACCCAGCTGTGTGGTGATATTTTTTTTGTTGTTGAGAGGAGTCTCGCTCTGTTGCCCAGGCTGGAGTGCAACGGTACGATCTTGGCTCACTGCAACCTCCACCTCCCTGGTTCAAGCAATTCTCCTGCCTCAGCCTCTTGAGTAGCTGGGATTACAGGCGCCTACCACCATGCCTGGCTAATTTTTTTATTTTTAGTAGAGACAAGGTTTCACCATGTTGGTCAGGCTGGTCTCGAACTCCTGACCTCGAGATCCGACAGCCTTGGCCTCCCAAAGTGCTGAGATTACAGGCATGAGCCACCGCTCCCAGCTGATGGTGTTTTGATAGACATACTCATTGTCTGCTCTGGGAGTACACATGAGAGGCACCCACTCAGCCTGGAATAGACAGGAAAGGCTTCCAATGTGAAGGACAAGTAGACGTTTTGAAGCAGAGAATTAGGGAACAAGTGTTCCAGGCAGAGAGAATACCACGTAGAGACTGCCAAATTTGGGGAACCGTAAATTCCTGGGTTTGGCTAGAGCATAGATTGCACAGGGTATGGGGAGGGGTGGTGGGATATGGCTGCCTTTATGGCAGATACTCCCACTTTTGCACTTTCTTCTCCCACCCCACAATTGCCAAGCCAACAGACATCTCACAAAAATACCTTTGGGAAGGAGAAGAGGTGATCACTTATATGCATGGTATTATAGTTTGATCAGATTGCTCTCCACCCCAGAACTAGAGAAGATCAGCTGTTTGAAGTAAACATTTTGATTGGGAAATAAGTCTTTGGTCTCCCATCCAAGTACTAACCAGGCCTAACCCTGGTTAGCTTCTGAGATGAGAGAGAAATCACTGGGGACATGAGGCATTCTGCAGGATCAGGGGGAGTTCAGGTGCACCTGTTTGGTGAGGCATTCTGCAGGATCGGGAAGTTCAGGTGCACGTGTTTGGTGAGGCATTCTGCAGGATCAGGGGAAGTTCAGGTGCACGTGTTTTGTGAGGCATTCTGCAGGATCAGGGGAAGTTCAGGTGCGCCTGTTTGGACTGTCAGGACATCAGGAGGACCTGAGAGAGAAGCAGAAAGAGAGGAGGGAGGGGGACCAACTTTGCTTCCTCAGAAGTTTTTCCTAAGTCCAAAGGTATACCAAGGAAGAAGAGAAAACATCTTTTCTGCTACTTTCTGTATGGTGGTGATCAAGCTATTAACGGTGTAGCTCAGCTACATCGTTATGTCATAAATATGGTTTGAGGGGGAATCTCACTTCTGTCACTAAAATTTTTTTCCCATTAACCAACAACCAAAATACATATAAATTTTTAGGAAACATGTTGTTTGTATACTGATTTTTTGTTGTTAAGCAAAACTGTAACTTAACCAGTATAATAGAAACTGGAATTGTTTCTGTTAATATCGATGTTCACGTAACAAGAATACAATTGTAAGAACCAGTGACCTGAGACTCTACAAAAGCCTGAAGTATCTGCTACCAGGTCATCAAATAGATATTAATTCACTTAAGCGTAGTTTTAACATCATGTTTATCTCAGATTTTTCCATGATTGTAATCAGTGTGAACATGTTCCCTTGTATTCTTTTTTCTCTTAATGTTATTTTACACATGACATTTCCATGGCATTATTCGTGTCCTTAATGTAAACTTGGTATGACGTCGTATGAGTATCCCATAGAAAATACTTGCTTGTATATTTATTCATCCATACATTCAACAAGCATTCCAGGTACAATCCTAGGTTCTAAAGATACAGTCCTAAATAATATATATTTTTGTTCTCAAGGAGCTTAATTTTATAGTATTTTATGCATTACCAAATTATTGTGGGATTTTTGTTTTTACGCTAACAAAATACAACGTGAATACCCTTTGGCCCCCCCGAATGAAATATTTCTTGTTTCCCAGTGACAGCAGTGCTGTGGTGCATCTGCTGGAAGGAAACCTGGTAACCCTCTCCTCAGGCTCAGATCCCACCACCCTTTCATGAAACAGTTGCTTTGGCCTATTTGATAACCTTTCCATTTCATAGACTTAATATCACTTGTTTTTAGATGAGTATCCCGCTTTCTGTAAAAGGAAGGATAATTGTGGAAATCATTGAAGGAATGTGCTACTTACATGGAAAAGGCGTGATACACAAGGACCTGAAGCCTGCAAATATCCTTGTTGATAATGACTTCCACATTAAGGTAAACCATCATCTGTGGGCTTCCAGAAAGTTGGGTGATTTTAGTTTTAATTCTGCGATGTAAATCCATTCTTGTACGTTGGAGAAGCTAAAGGAAGACCTAGCTCAGCTTATAACTGTCGTGATGATGGTGCCGAAAGGCTCTACTGGCGATTGAGAGGAAGGCTGCAGGCTTGAAGGATCGGGAGATAACTGTCAGGATAACTCATATCTTTTGGGGAGGACTGGAATTGAATGGGGTAGATGAGAAGACCTCTTTCCTAGATTGTATTTTTCTCCTCTGTTAGAAACATTCAAGGGTTGCCCTTTTCATCCTGGAATGGACCGTTGGTGCCATAATGTTCTCCAGGAAATCTGTGTCACCAAGACTCCCCTCCTCTGGAAATGCAGGGGAATGTGAAGGTGTGTGCGGAAAATCCTTAGAGTTCAGATATGGCCTAAGAGTGAAATCAGTGGCCGGGTGTGGTGGCCCACGCCTGTTATCTCAGCACTTTGGGAGGCTGAGGTGGGCAGATCACCTGAGGTCGGGAGTTCGAGACCAGCCTGACCAACATGGAGAAACCCCATCTCTACTAAAAATACAAAATTAGCTGGGCATGGTGGCGCATGCCTGTAATTCCAGCTACTCGGGAGGCTGAGGCAGGAGAATCGCCTGAACCGGGGAGGCGGAGGTTGTGGTGAGCCAAGATTGTGCCATTGCACTCCAGCCTGGGCAACAAGAGCGAAACTCTGCCTCAAAAAAAAAAAAAAAAAAAAAAAAAAAAAAAAAAAAGATCAGCAGTGCATCAAAAACCTCTACTTTGAAATTTTGTTTTATATTTTTATTTGATTGTTTACTTCTGTCTGTATTTTAAAAATCAGTTTCCTTTGAACACATTCTTTCCATTGTCGTAAAGGGAACAAGTGAAAGGGATTTTTCTTTTGTTCATTCAAGGGCAGGATTTAGCTAGGGGGAGTGTCATATCTAATTGGCTTCCGCAGCAGGAATCCAAGCACAAGCATCCAAAAGGGGAAGCGGAAGGGGAAGCAGCCCTGGGGGAGGCACCCAGGAGCTGCTGACACAGGGGCCTCTCTCCACCAGCAGTTCTGCATCTAGCACTTTGTCCTAGTCTTAGACAAAAGACTAGGACAAAGGACTGGGAATAAAAATCCCTTATTCATAACCTGTCTTCAAATTCATGACTTCCCTCTTATGTCGTGGGTTAGAATCTGTGGATTTTAGGTAATCATGTGCTACAGTTCATCCCCACATGCTTGCTTGGATTCCCGGAGGCAGAAGTGGAACTGGCACCTATATTCTCTTCTTAACTGTACTGCTCTGTCATATTGCCCCGCCACCTCTGCTCTTGTTCTGTGTCTGACCTTGGTATTTTTCTCTCTGCTTTTTTGTCTGTTTTTCTCCTCCTTTCCACCCTATCTTCTCTTAGGTTCAGGCTACAGCTCAAAACAAGCAACACTGCAGTCCTTATCCTCAGTGTATCTTTGGGATCCTTGGACACTCGCATCCACGGGCCTCTGGACGCCATTTGGGGAAATAGAAGGTGTAGTACTTAGCCACTGTCTGCTACGTAAATGTGCAGAGAAGAAAATAACCATTTTTCCCCCAAGCCCCAGAAATAGTTGAAAAACATAGGCAGAGTCAATGGGGAATTAGAATAAATATGTTTGGTTGTTACTATTGTTGTCAGAAACGTCTTCTGCTTTTCCCCTCCCGCTTATTGCATATTGTTGTCAGAAACGTCTTCTGCTTTTCCCCTCCCGCTTATTGCATAAGGAATACGATACCAGAATTTCATGTGAACGTTTCCTCGGGGAGATTTTACAAATGGCTGAGGAGACACACAGTTTCTATGAGTCTGTTGAGAAATCACTGTTTTGAACCTGCCCAGTGCAACCATTTCTGGAAAATTTACCATACCTTATGTAAAATGGATAAGCCCAAAATTTAAAGTCGGATCTGATTTGCTTATGACCTTCACCAAACCATCCCAGTGGCTCCATCTCTTTCGCAGATCGCAGATCTCGGCCTTGCCTCCTTTAAGATGTGGAGCAAACTGAGTAATGAAGAGCACAATGAGCTGAGGGAAGTGGACGGCACCTCGAAGAAGAATGGCGGCACCCTCTACTACATGGCACCCGAGCACCTGAATGACGTCAACACGAAGCCCACAGAGAAGTCGGATGTGTACAGCTTTGCTGTAGTACTCTGGGCGATATTTGCAAATAAGGAGCCATATGAAAGTAAGGCATTAGAGGAGTGGGGTTTTGATATGAACCAACACTGTTATATGAAATAATGGGCTTCGGTGAAATCAGTTAAGGTTTATAATTGTTTGTTCTTTTAACGTCAGTCTTACCTGCTCGACTGTGAGTTCCGTGAGGGCAAGGACCACATCTGATTTATCCACTGCTGTCTCCTCAGCATCTACACGCACTGTGCCTGGAACTAATAGGTGCCCAGTAAATTTTTGTTGAATGAATGAGTAATCCCATTTAGGAATCAGTGGTCATAGGATGAATAGGAACCTCGATAGCGTGTCATTAGCTTGAGAGGTGCTGTGAAATTCCAGGGTTCTTCCTAGACAGGAAAGTTGATTGTTTCTGCTTGTGAGGACTTAGCCTTTCACACTACAAGGCATACACTTCATACTTTCACTCATTCACTTACTCCTTCATTCAAGATTTCTTTTCAGTCCCTAATCGGCATTGGGAATATAAAGATGAGTAAGTCGTGGCCTGTGTAGGAGAACAGAGACACTCTTCAGTTTGTTAAGTGCATAAACTAATGGATGTTTTCCTACATATTCTTCTTGGGTAATCATCAGCTCCCATGGTTTGATGATCATCTCTTTGCAAATGCTTCGTAAATCTGTGTCTCTGGCTCTGGCCTGGATATCCACCTGTCTTAACGGTCAGATCCATCGCAGGTACCAGAGGAACCTCCAAAGCAGCATCCCCCAAACACACCCATCTTGTCGACACTGTCCTGCAGCTCGCCCTGCTTCACCCCTCTTCATATGCTCGGGAAGTGGCATTGCCATCCTTTTACCAAGTTGCCCAATAAGAAACCTTAGAGTCATCCCAGACTCGCCCTTGCCTCTCTCTCCCACATTCTATCAGATCTCAAAACCTATGAATTCAAGATATATGTATGACTCAAGATATATCTGCAACCCATCTGCCCTTGTCTGTCTCCACTGGCCTCTGCTTAGTTCAAACCCTCCTCGTTTCTGCGGCAGGCTCCTTCCACCGTCCACCATTCATGTGGCAGCCAAAATGGTCGTCCCAAAAGGCACATGGCAACCCTCTCCCTCATGTATTGGAAATCCTTCCCAGATGCTCCGTGGTCTTCAGGATGAAGTTCGAATTCCTCAGTGTGGAATAAAAGGCCTTCATGTTCTGGCCTTTGCTTCTCTACTGGCCTCGTCCCTAATCCTCCCTTCTTTGTCAGTGTGCAGTTACACTGAGTGAGGAATTTCTGGGATGCATCATGATCTCTGTAACTTCTAGTCTGTTGATACCCTGCTTCAACTTGCCTGGAGTCCTCCTCCTTAAGTCTCCTTTTCGCATTCTTTACCTGCTAATTTTTCTGGACTCAACAAAGCCTTCCTGGACCATTTTAGTCAGGTTTGTGCTACTGGAACCACTTGTACATCCTTCTTTTTTTTTTTTTTTTTTTTCTTGAGACACAGTCTCACTCTGTCGCCAGGTTAGAGTGCAGTGGTGCAGTCTCAGCTCACTGCAGCCTCCACCTCCCAGGTTCAAGCAATTCTCCTGCCTCAGCCTCCTGAGTAGCTGGGACTACAGCTACACATCACCACGCCCAGCTAATTTCTGTATTTTTAGTAGAGATGGGGTTTCACCATGTTGGCCAGGATGGTCTTGATCTCTTGACCTTGTGATCTGCTGTCTCAACCTCCCACAGTGCCAGGATTACAGGTGTGAGCCACTGTGCCCAGCCTCATCCTTCTTGAATAGCAATGATCACTCTGTGTTTTAAGTCACTCTCATTAAACTGAGCTCCTAAAGACAAGGACTGCCCCGTATTTGCCTTTGCACATACAGCATGCCATTGGCCTTGCCCACATAATCTTTTTGTTCCATCAGCAGGCAGCTTTGTTGAGAATTTCATTTTATCTGCAGACATTAAGATATTGTTTGGTCAACTCTATAGTGGAATATGTCAGCTCCTTGTCATAAGGCCATTCCACTCTATGGAATGAGGCAGCTGTACCAGAGGCTGACAAAAATGAGCAGTATTGTTCAAGTTCTGTCACCTTCCTGCCTGAGAGAGGAGCAAGACCTGAAAGAAAGTCTTTGCTTTGTAGATGCTATTCGTAAGCAGCAGTTGATAATGTGCATAAAATCTGGGAACAGGCCAGATGTGGATGACATCACTGAGTTCTGCCCAAGAGAAATTATCAGTCTCATGAAGCTCTGCTGGGATGCGAATCCGGAAGCTCGGCCGACATTTCCTGGTAAGAGCATCTTTTCTGACTGTGTAGGATGCATCCTGTGTGGTGATTTTCCTAGTAACATATTGTTAGGAACTTGGTTTGAATCCTCAGAAAACTGAGTTCGACTTAACTTGTGGTTTTAAACTGATTTTCTTGATTTCAAACATGTTGTTCAATGCAAAGAAGCCCTCTCTCTCAAAAGCACAAAGGCACATAAGGCCTTCTTGTTTCCTTTCTTTGTAATTTTTAACTTGGGTTTAAATATACATAACATTAAATTTAACATTGTAACTGTTTTCAAGTGCACTGTTCAGGGGCAGTAAGTACAGTCCCATAGTACATTCACTTTCCATCATCTCTCTCCCTGTCCCGGCAGCCCCCATCCTACTTTCTGTCTCTATGAATTTAACTGCACTGGGTGCCTTATATAAGTGGAACCATACAATATTTGTCCTTTTGTGTCTGGCTTCTTCCACTTGGCATGATGTCCTCGAGGTTCATCTGTGTTGTAGCATATGTCAGAATTTCTTTCCTTTTCAAGGCTGAATAATATTCCATTGTATGAATAGAGTGCATTTTGTTTATCCATTCTTCCATCTGTGGGCATTTAGGTGGCTTTGACCAGCCTTCTTGCTTCTTCACTTCTTTTATTTCCATCCCCTCCCTTGTTTAGCTGGCATCTTTAGAAAGTATTTTGCCATTTAGATTGGCCTTGTCATACAGGGATGAGGAAAGGTACCTAGATGTTTGCTGAGCAGTATTCTGTGGTGTGGATGTATCACAGTTTGGTTAGCTACTCACTCCTTGAAAGACTTGTTTCCAGTTCTTAACTGTCGGGACTGAAGCAGCTTTAAATATTCATGGACATGTTTTTGTGTGAATATAAGTCTTCATTTCTCTGGAATAATACCCAGGAGTACAATAGCTAGGTTATATGGTAGTTTCATGTACAGTTTATTTTAAAAATTCCCAAACATTTTCCCAGAGGGGCTGTGCCATTTTATATTCGGTGTCCGAGTGATGCAGGTTCTTGCATCCTCACCAGCATTGGGTACCCAGGCTACTGACACTTCTGCTTAGTCAACTACAAATTTATTTGAGTATTCCCACAAGCCCCACTTCAGGTTTGGTAATTCATTAGAAAGACTCACAGAACTCAAGAAAACATTTTACTTATGTCTCCCCTTTTACTGTAGTGGGTACAATTCAGAAACAGCCAAATGGAAGAGATGTACAAGGTGAGGTATGGGAGGAGGGTGTGCAGAGCTTCCATAGCCTTTCAACACACACCGCATTCCAGTGCTTCTGTGTGTTCAGCAACCTGAAGCTCTCCAAGCCTCACCATTTAAGGTGATTTATGGAAGTTCCATTACATACGCATGATTGACTAAATCATGGTCATTGGTGCTTGAGCTTAATCTCCAGTCCCTCTCTCCTCACTGGAAGTCAAAGGTGAAGCTGAAAGTCCCAATCTTCTAATTATAGCTTGGTCTTTCTGGTTGCTAGCCCCCATTCTGAAGCTGCCTAGTTTTCTGACCCCACCCAAAAGACACTCTTAGAAGACTCCAAGGATTTTAGGTGCTACCTGCCATGAACAAAACCAAACCTTCCTGATTCTCCAAGGTGTCTTCTTTTATTGTTTCCTTTCTGTTTAAAGAACTTTCCTTAATCATTCTTTTAGGATATGTCTGAACTCTGTCATTCTAAAATTTTTTCCTTATAGGGAAGGTGTTATTTTTCTCTTGCTGCTTTCAAGACTTTGTCTTTATTTTTCAGAGATTTAGTTGTTATTTATCTTGGTATGGATTCCTTTGGGTTTATTCTGTTTAGGTTTTACTCAGCTTCTTGAATCTGTAGGTTTATGCCTCTTAAACCATATTTGGGAAGCTTTCAGCCATTATTTCTGTAAGTACTTTTTAACCCCCACGCTCTTTCTCTTTTCCTTCTGGAACTCTGACAACATAAAAGCTATGTCTTTGGTTATGGTTATAGTCTCACAGGTCTCTGAGGCTTTTTTTTTTTTTTTTTCAGTTAATTTTCTCTCTCTTGTTCAGACTGGATAAGTTCTATCATTCTGTCTTCCAGTTCACTGATTTTTCTGTTTCTTCTCAATTCCACAGTTGAACCTGTCTACTGAGCTTTTTTTTTTTTTTTTTGGACACAGAGTCTCCCTCTGTTGCCCAGGTTGGAGTGCAGTGACGCAAGCTCTGCCTCCCGGGTTCACGCCATTCTCCTGCCTCAGCCTCCCGAGTAGCTGGGACTACAGGCGCCCACCACCACACCCAGCTAATTTTTTGTATTTTTAGTAGAGATGGGGTTTCACCGTGTTAGCCAGGATGGTCTCCATCTCTTGACCTCGTGATCCACCCGCCCTGGCCTCCCAAAGTGCTGGGATTACAGGTGTGAGCCACCGTGCCTATCCTGCTGAGCTTTTTATTACGTTTTGGTCATTAAAGTTTTCAGCTCTAAAATTTATATTCTCCTCTTTTTGGCTGAGACTATTTTTCATTTGTTTCAAGCAGGTTCATAACTATTAATTGAATCGTTTTTATCATGGCTGTTTTAAAATCCTTGACAGGTAATTCTAACATTGCTGTCATCTCAGTGTTGGCATCTATTGATTGTCTTATTTCATTCAGTTTGGGACCTTTCCGATTCTTAATAGAATGGGTAATTTTTCTGTTGAAACTTGTACATTTTCTTACTCTGTTTTGAGATTCTGTATCCTCTTTAAGCCTTCTGTTTTAGCTGAACTTTTCTGACAATGTTCTGACATGGAAAGAGTGGTGGCCACCTTATTAGTGCTGGGTGGAGGCAGAAGTTCAGCCTCTCCGCTCAGCCCTTATTGACGCCCAAGGTCAGAGGCTCCTCTTCACTGCTGGTCAGGGGTGGGAATTCTGGCAGAGTCCACATAGTCTCCACTGACACAGAGGTGAAGGCACCTCATTACTACTGGACAATGTTAAAAGTCCTGATTCTCCACTAGACCTCCTTTGACACTTCCCCAGTGGGGAAGGGAAGGGTGGTCTTGTTACTGCCATGTGGGGCAAATCCAGGCTATTCTTGTGTTTTCCTGACACCATGGGAGTGGAGGGGCTCATTATCAGCTGGCAGGTAGGACAGCCCTGGCTTCCTGTTGGGCCTTCTCTGACTTTACCCCGGTGGGGGTGTTGGGTTACGTTGTTACTGTCTCACGCGGTTGGATGTCGAGGCTCTCCACTTGGCCACAGCTGCTGTGGGTGGGGTTGGAGCCACAGGGTTTTTTCTGCGGTGGTTGGCTGCAACAGAATGGTTGTTGACTAAAAGTTTTCTCCTATCCAAGTACTAACCAGACCTGACCCTGCCTAACTTCCAAGATCAGACAAGCTTGGGCATATTCAGGATGGCATGGCTGTAGACTGACTAAAGGTTTTCTCTTGTCCCTTGCTGCCCCTCGCTTAGTTCTTTGGCTAGAAAGAGCAGGCTTTGATTGGAGATTTTTTTTTATCTTGGCTCTTGATGGTTTGAGGTTGCCACCTTTTCAGCCAAGTCTGAGATATATGAGGAAAAGAGAAAATCCAGTGAACTCACTGTCGTGTGTTTCATCTGATCCTGAGGTTTCCTGCTGGTCTGCCTCCTTCTCTTCTCCTTTCAGAGACTCTGTATGTTTGTTTTATAAATAATATATAGGATGTTTTTGTTGTACTTAGAAGGAAGAATAAGAAAAAAGTATGTCTACTCCATCTTCCTGGACCTGGAAATTTCTTTTTTCTTTTAAGGCTAACAGCTGTAACCCATTACACTAAATCCTTGCTCTGACTATCCTGACCTCTCATAAATTTGATGCCAGAGGGACAGAAACATGGAGTTCGCCCATCCCTGTTCAGCTGGAGATGAACTCACATCAGGGAGCGGTTTGTGTTGCAGTCAGAGAAACTGCAGCATGAATAAAAAGCACAAAGAGCACAGGCTATTTAGGCAGAAACCCCTGGTTTCCCGTGTTCGCCTATCCCTTGTTCTGTCTATTAATCTGATTAGTCTCTATCAGGTCAGTGATTTGGAGCTTAAATTTTTATTTTACTGCTTTGCCCACAGATTGAGGTAAGTAATTCAAAGATAATAGATGGCTAATATTTTTATTTTATGTTAGAAAAAAGAAATTTAAAGTACATTTTATTCTTACAGGCATTGAAGAAAAATTTAGGCCTTTTTATTTAAGTCGATTAGAAGAAAGTGTAGAAGAGGACGTGAAGCGTTTAAAGGTAGGCAATATAGCAGATGCTCAAAATATTAACATATCAAAATATATACTGTCAATCATGAAAACCAAAACAAAGATATTTGTTATTGAGATTTGAGGTAAGCTAGCTTGGTAAACATATAAAACAAAATGAGCAATTGTCTGCAAATATCATCCTGTTGGCATACTGGACCCATTTCTCCTTCAAAACTCATGAAATGAGAGAAAACATATATAGCAATATGAAAACAAAAGCACAACGTCACTGGCAAAGGTTGGAAAGTACCATAAGGGGATCAGTCATTTTGAGGAATTCTTGAAAGACAGAAAGACCACAGAATTATTCTGCTGAGACATGTAACAGAAAAGGAATACTAGCCCAAGACATAAGGCGGAGGAAACAGTACTGGAGGGGCAGTCTTGGGTCAGTGTACAGAAGTTACAGCACAGTCACCTGGGACGTTAACAGGGGAGTCATTTGAGAACCTCATTCATGCTATTTAGGAAAGTCGGCTTCTCTCCCTCCTTCCCCTGTACTTAGCAACAGATGGCAGCAGCATCTGCCCAAGACTGAAGCAAGGAGGTGGTTTCTGGGGTTAGAGGGGCATGACAAGGCCCAGTTAGGAACCTCTCAACTAAGAGGAATGGAGACCACCCCGCCCCCCTGCCGACTCTGGAATCAAGCTACTGCCATACATCTTCCAGCAACTTACCCCCATAATCATGAACAGGAGACTACGGCAAATAAAACAGGCAAACAGAGATTTTAAAATATAATTTAAAAAAGAGATTGGAATCAGCTAAGATAAACTCTAAGGCAAAAAAGCATTCCCTCAAACAATCAGGAATATTTCATAATGATAAAAGGCCCAATTCATCCGGAAAGTATAACCGCTTTAAATGTGGATCTACCTTCAATAACATGACCTCAAAATCAACACAGCCGAAAGTGACAGAACTCAAAGAAAAACTGACAAATCCACAATTACAAATGAAGATTTTAATACACATCTCTCTTCAATTGATAGAACAAGCAAACAAAAATCAGTAAGGATATAGAAGACAGGAAGAGCATGACTAACACACTTGACCTAATGGAAACACAGGATACGCTGTACCTAATAACTGCAGCGCGCCTACCTGCCGTGCCTAATAACTGCAGCGCGCCTACCTGCCGTGCCTAATAACTGCAGCGCGCCTACCTGCCGTGCCTAATAACTGCAGCGCGCCTACCTGCCGTGCCTAATAACTGCAGCGCGCCTACCTTTAAAGGCTTTGCAAGAAGACTCGGAGCATTTTCAAAAACTGACCATGTGCTGGGAAATCAAACAAGTCTCAATTTAAAAGGATTGTAGTCATAAAAATGTCCTCTGACTGTATTTCAATTATGCTCAAAATTAATTTTAAAAAAGTAATTGGAAAATCTTATGTGGTTAGAAGTAGAGAAATATACTTTTAAATATCCCTTGGGTCAAAAAAAATAAATCACAATGGTATTTAGAAAATATTTTTCACTGAAGGCTAACAAAACACTACATATTAAAATTATAAAATGCACTTTGCAAAGGAGTACTTAATATAACCTTAATAAATAAATATTTCATATATATATATGAAGAAAGGCTGAAAATTAAGTAGCCAAACATCATCTGAAAAAGATAGCGAAATAAACCTAGAGAAAAAAGAAGTAAATAATAAGGAAAAGAGCATAAATTAATGACGTAGAAAGTAACTAATAGGGGATCAAAAAATCCAAATATTGGTTATTCGAAAAGCTAATAAAATAGACTAATTAAGACTGATAGAGCCAGGTGTGAGGTAATCCCAGTTACTTGGGAGGCTGGGGTGAGGATCGTTTGAGGCCAGGAGTTTGAGAGCAGCCTAGGCCACATAGTGAGACCCCATCTCTAAAAAAATAAAACAAAACATTAATGAGACATGGTGGCATGTGCCAGTAGTCCCACGAAGGCTGAGATGGGAGGACTGCTTGAGCCCAAGAGTTTGAGGCTGGAGTAAGCTATGATCATGCCACTGCACTCCCACCTACGTCTAAGAAAAAAAAAAAAAAAAAAGACTGACAAAAAAGGAGATGAGATTGAAATCCATGAATAAGGAGGAATCACTATAGGTCCTGCAGACATCAAATGGTATTAAGAGAATATTATGAACAACTTTTCATTAACTATTTTAAAATTTAGATAAAATGGACCAATGTCTTAAAAAAGTACAATTTAGCAAAGCTAACTCAAATAGAGATAGAAACTTTGAATATTCCTGTAACTATTAAAAGAAGCAGTGATAAAAAAACAACTTCCTATAGAGAAAATCCCACAGAGAGCTTCATCAATGATTTCTACCAAATATTCAATGAAGAAATTATGTCAATCTTACACAGTTTTCTCTAGATAATAGAGAAGAGAGAACTCTTCCAGATTCACATTGTGTAAGCATAACCTTGATTCCCAAAACTGGAAAATAAGATACAAGAAAGGAAAATTACAGACCAATCTTGTTTAACAGTGTAGATGCAAAAGTTCTAAATAAAAAACTATAAACAAACTCAATTCATCAAAGAACATTAGCAAAATTGAGTTTCTTCCAAGAGTGCAAAATTAGTTTAACTTTATGAAAATCTGTCATTATAATTTATTACATTGTCTTATTAAATGAGAAAGATGTATCTTTTCAATAGATGCAGATAAATCTGTTGATAAAATGTAATGTTTATTCATGATTAAAAATGCTAGCAAGTCAGAAAAGAAATTCCTTTTCTGATAAGGTATCTTGAACAGAAGTTTTATACTTATTTTAACAAAATGTTAACAGCCTTTTTTTTGTTTTTTGAGGCAAGGTCTTACTCTGTTGCCTAGGCTGGAGTGCAGTGGCGTGATCAAGGCTCACTGCATCCTTGACCTCCCAGGCCGAAGTGATCCTCACCTCAGCCCCCTGAGTAGTTGGGACCACAGGCGTGCACCACCATGCCTGGCTAATTTGTATTTTTTGTAGAGACAGGATTTTGCCATGTTGCCCAGGCTGATCTCAAATTCATGAGCTCAAGCCATCTGCCCTCTTCAGCTTCCCAAAGTGCTGGAATTACAAGGTGTGAGCCACTGTGCCCAGCCCACCTTTCTTTGAAATAATATGCAAGACCAAGCTACTTACCACCGCTATTTCTGGTCAGCATGGTCCTGGAGGCCCTAGCTATTTTAGTAGAACAAGAAAAAGAAAGAAGAGATATAGGATTGGAAAAGAAGAAACAAAACTGTTCATAGGTGATAGGATGTATACATAGAAAAACTCAAAAGTATCTTTTAAATTAATAATAGTTTAGTTATAAAAATCAATATATAAAAATAAATCTTACAAAAGGTATGTAGTAACTCTAAAAGTATAACCTTAATTGAGAGACATAAGACCGAAGTAAGTGAAGAAATGTACCATTTACTTTGTGATTTGGAAGTCACCATAGTATGAAGATGTCAGCTCTTCCCAAATTGATCTATAGAATCAATGCAATCTCAACCAATATCTCAAGTTTTTTTTTTTTTTTTGAGACGGAGTTTCGCTCTGTCTCCCAGGCTGGAGTGCAGTGGCATGATCTCGGCTCACTGCAAGCTCCGCCTCCCGGGTTCACACAATTCTTCTGCCTCAGTCTCCCGAGTAGCTGGGACGCCTTACAGGCGCCCACCACCACGCCCAGCTAATTTTTTTTTTTTTTTAAATAAAGACGATGTTTCACCGTGTTAGCTAAGATGGTCTCGATCTCCTGACCTCGTGATCCACCCGCCTCAGCCTCCCAGAGTGCTGGGATTACAGGCGTGAGGCACCATACCCAGCCAAGTATTTTTTTTGAGACAGAGTCTTGCTCTGTTACCCACGCTGGAGTTCAGAGGCGCAATCTCGGCTCACTGCAACCTCTGCCTCTCACGTTCAAGCGATTCTCCTACCTCAGCCTCCCAAGTAGCTGGGATTAAAAGCGTGCGCCACCATGCCCGGCTAATTTTTGTAGTTTTAGTAGACATAGGGTTTCACTATGTTGGCCAGGCTGGTCTCGAACTCCTGACCTCAAATGGTCTGCCTGCCTTGGCCTCCCAAAGGGCTGGGATTACAGGTGTGAGCCACCACGCCTGGCCTGTATCTCAACCTTTTATTTTTGTGTGTGTGTGGCAAGTGGGTGTGAGGAGTGGAACTTGACAAACCCACTCTGAAATCCACATGAAAAAGAAGAGAATAAGAACAGCCAGGATGCCCTTGAAGAAGGACAAGACTAGTAGTGAAGGGCTTGCATTATCAGATTCTTGTCAAGAATTATTATAAAGCTATATTAAAAAGACAGTGGTATTGGTGTAGGGTGGACAAATACTGTTGGAATGGAGTTGAAAACCCATAGCTCTACACATACCTAGAAACTTGACTTTGACAGAGCTGGCACTGTAGAGTGGTGGGAAGTGACAGTCTTTGGTAAATGGTGCTGAGACAACTGGGTATCCACATGGTACAGAAATGAAATTGGGCTTCTACCTTACACCATACCAGAAAATCAGCTCCAGGTTGATTACTGACAGAAATGTGAAAGATAAAATTATAAAGCTATTGGAAAATATAGGAGAATTTGTCCATATCCTCAGGGTAGGGGATCCTCAACAGTATACAAAAGCATTAGCTGTAGTGGTAAGAACTGATAAATTTTAAAATTTATAAAATTTTATATGAATTTTTAAAACGAATTTATAAATGAATTCATTGTAAAATGCTATAAATTATAAATTTATTTTATATGTTTACAAATTTATAAGATTTTTAAATGGATATATAAATTCATTTTAAAACTTTTATTCCTCAAAATAGGCTGGGCGTGGTGGCTTATGCCTATAATCCCAGCACTTTGGGAGGCCAAGGTGGGAGGATCGCTTGAGGCCAGGAGTTCGAGACTAGCCTGGGCAACATAGTGAGACCTCCTCTTTACAAATAATAATTAAGAAATTAGCTGGGCATGGCGGTGCGCACTTGCGGCCCCAGCTACTCAGGAGGCTGAGATGAGACGACTGTGTGGGCCCGGGAGGCTGTGCCATTGCGCTCCAGCCTGGGTTACTGAACAAGACCCCATCTCCAATAAATAAATAAATAAATAAATAAACAAACCAGTCACAGGATGAGAGAAGTGCAACACACATGTAACTGACAAAGGACTTGAATATATAAAATCTAGAGAAATTTTATAAATCAGAAAGGAAAAGATATGCAACCCAGTTAAAACAGGGATGAAATAGCTGAATGGGCACTTCACCAAAGAGAATAAATATACCAAAAAAGTGCACAACTTTACTGGTAATTAGAGAAATGCAAATTAAAACTACAATAAGATAATATTATGTGTCTAAACATTGGCAAACATGTTTTCTAAACAACATGAAATAAATCCAAATAAACAGTGAAATGTGTGGAAAGACTTGACATGCTAAAGCTGTCTATTCTCCCCAACATCATTTATAAAAGGAGTGCAATCCTAATTAAAAGCACAACCAAATTCTTTATGGAGTTCAACAAGCTGACTCTTAAGTTTGTGTGAAAGAAAAAATATACAAAGATGGCTAAGAAAATTCTGAAGAAGGAGATCAGAACGGTGTAGACTACAGCAAGGATAATCAAATAGATTAATAGAAAAGGTGAGTCTTTGCAGGTTGGGTTTTCCAGAAGCAGCCACTGAGTTGGAGATCGGGGTGCAAGGAAGGAGTGGGAAGCAGGAATGAGCAGAGGAAGAAGTCAGAGGGCAACGAAGCCTGACAGAGAGCTCTAGCAGCGGGGAGCACGGAGCAAATGCCCCTCACGCTTGTCCCACGTCAGACTGAAATGGCCAAGGCTTTATCCCCTCGCCTTTCTCAGTCACTGGCTCAGAAGGGGAGTACCTGGGGCAGAGAAGTTCGCAGCTGCAGGCTGTTTGTTCACTCAGCTCCTTGCAACAGGGCAGCAAATCCCTCCTTGAGGGGGAGTCTGAGAGGCCCATCCCTGTGTCTACCACAAAGTCCCAAATCAATCCATGTATGTTTCTTAAGCTACACACAAAATTCGCAAGGTATAAAGAAAAAGATGATTGTATGTGACCTCATAAAAATGGAAAGGTAGTTGAAAAGGAGAAATTGTGTTTAGCAAAGGATTAATATCCAGAATATTTCACAGAGTGCCTACCGATAAAAAACAAAAATAGGCCGGGTGTGGTGGCTCACGCCTGTAATCCCAGCACTTTGGGAGGCCGAGGCGGGCAGATCACGAGGTCAGGAGATCGAGACCATCCTGGCTAACATGGTGAAACCCCGTCTCTACTAAAAATACAAAAAATTAGCCAGGCGTGGTGGAAGGCACCTGCAGTCCCAGCTACTTGGGAGGCTGAGGCAGGAGAATGGTGTGAACCCAGGAGGCGGAGCTTGCAGTGAGCTGAGATCGAGCCACTGCACTCCAGCCTGGGCGACAGAGCGAGACTCCGTCTCAAAAAAACAAATAAAAAAAACAAAATAAAAGAAAAATAATAGACAAAGAACATAGACAATTCAAAAAAGAAACTGAACAACACACTTCTGAAAAGATATTTGGCCTTGCCAATAGAGAAAGGCAAAATGAACCCGTTACAATTTTTCATCCATTAGATTGAAATTTTCGAAAGATTAGTGATACAGTGTGTTGGTGAAAATGCAGAATAACAAGCAGTCTTCTGCAGTATTGGTAAGAGTGGCGAAGTTTATTAGAAGGTGAGGCACCCAACGAACTCCACAAGCCCATAAGTTTGGCTGCAGTTCTACTCTCAGTAATCTATACTGCTCACGTGCACTCAAAGATGTAATTTCCATTCTTTGCACCTTAGTTTATAAGAGTGAAAAATTAGAAACAACTCAAATATCCATAAGTAAATGCCCTAAATTATGATTCATCTAAACTACAGAATACGAATAGCCATTTAAAAGAAAGAGGTGAAAACTAACATGTAATGATATAGAAAGATCTTCAAGATTACCTGTTAGTGAAAAAAATAAGTCACAAAACAATACTTATAGTGTGGTCCTTTTAATGTTAAAGATATATATATATATATATTTTGGCCGGGTGCAGTGGCTCATGCCTGTAATTCCAGCACTATGGGAGGCCGAGGTGGGCAGATCACTTGAGGTGAGGAGTTGGAGACCAGCTGGCCAACATGGTAAAACCCTATCTCTACTAATAAAAAAAAAATGGCCAGGTGTGGTGGTGCATTTGCGTAATCCCAGCTACTCAGGAGGCTGAGGCATGAGAATTGCTTGAACCTGGGAGGTGGAGGTTGCAGTGAGCCAAGATCGTGCCACTACATTCCACCCTGGGCAACAGAGTGAAACTGTGTCTCAAATATATATATATTTCTGGAATGTGTGTGCAAATTCCTAAAGAGAGAATAAGTGATATGCATCACACTCTGGATAAGGCTTACCTCTAGGGAATAGAAGAGTAGGTGCTGAAGGAATGTTTGGGTGTTATTCTATGTGATTCTGCATTGTTCGAATCTTTGGGGGTTTTTTTGGTTTTCTTTTTGAGACAGTCTTACTCTGTCACCCAGGCTGGAGTGCAGTGGCACAATCTGGGCTCACTACAACCTCCACCTCCTGGGTTCAAGTGATTCTCGTGCCTCAGCCTCCCGAGTAGCTAGGATTACAGGCGTGTACCACCACACCCAGCTAATTTTTTTGTACTTTTAGTAGAGATGGGGTTTCACCATGTTGGCCAGGCTGGTCTTGAACTCCTGACCTCAAGTGATCTGCTCGCCTCGGCCTCCTAGAGTGCTGGAATTACAGGCGTGAGCCACCATGCCTGGCCTGTTTGAATCTTTCAAAAGGACTTTGTACTTAACATATTTGTGTAATAAAAATAACTATAAAAAGAAAATCAATTTTATAAAATTAAAATAACAAGAATACTTTCATATTAGGCCAAGCGGAGTGGCTCATGCCTGTAATCTCAGCACTTTGGGAGGCTGAGGTGGGTGGATTTCTTGAGGCCAGTTCAAAACCAGAAACATGGCAAAAACCGATCTTTACAAAAAATACAAAAATTAGCCAAGCGTGGTGGCGCATGCCTGTTGTCCCAGCTACACAGGAGGCTGAGGTGGCAGGCTCTCTTGAGCCTGGAGGTCGAGCCTGCACTCTAGCCTGGATGACAGAGTGAGACTCTGTCTCAACAACAACAACAAAAAACCCTTTTCATATTAATTAAAAACAATAAACATACAGCTGGGTGAGGCGGCTCATGCCTGTAATCCCAGCTCTTTGGGAGGACAAGCTGGGAAGATTGCTTGAGCCCAGGAGTTGGAGGTTTCAGTGAGCTATGACCATGCCACTGCACTCCTGTCTGGGCGACAGAGGGAGATTCGGTCTCTAAAAATAAACACACAAAGAGACAAAAACAATATATAGAATGCTACAAAGTGTGAACATAATACCCTCTGTCATTCTCCCCTAGATCATGCATGTATTCATTTAGCTAATATTTTTGACCACCTATTTATATAGCAGACAATCTGTTAAGAGCAAAATACAAATAAAACTAGGAAAAAAAAACTTGAAGGAAAAATACCAAAGTGTTAACATTTTATCTTTGGGTGTAGGGCAAAACTATGGATAGGTTTTAAGGATATATAATTTTCTATATTTTCTATAATGAGGATTATTGCTTCTATAAGGAAAAAGTTTTTTACTGTGGCAAAATATACTTAACATAAAATTCTCTATTTTAACCATTTTTAAGTGAACAATCCAGTGACATTAAGTACATTCATAATGTTGTGCGGCCATTACCAGTATCTATATCTAGAACTTTTTTTTATCATCCCAAACTGAAACTCTGTACCTGCTAAATGATAACTCCCCATTCCTCCCTCTCCCAGCCCCTGGTAGCTTCTATTCTGTTTTCTGTCTCTGAATTCTAGGTAGCTCCTAGCAAAAGGATCACACAATGTATTTCCTTTGGAGTCTGGCATATTTCACTTAGCATAATGTTTTCAAGGTTCATCTGTTTCATAGCATGTATCAGAATTTCATTCCCTTTTATGGCTGAATAACATTTCATCATATGGATATACAGGTTGAACATCCTTAAACCCAAAATCCAAAATTCAAAATCCTCCAAAATCTGAAACGTTTTGAGTGCCAGCATGATGCCACAAGTGGAAAATACCACACCTGACACCTTTGCTTTCTGATAGTTCAGTATCCTCAGACTTTGTTTCATGCACAAAATTATTAAAATATGGTATAAAGTGACCTTCAGGCTATGTGTATAAGGTGTATATGAAACACAAATAAACTTCATGTTTAGACTTAGGTCCTCTGCCCACGATCTGTCATTCTGTACATGCAAATATTCCCAAATTGGAAACACTCCAAAATCCAAAACACTTCTAATCCCAAGCATTTTGGATAAGGGATACTACACCTGCACCATATTTTGAGTTCCTGCCTTCAGTTCTTTGGGGTATATATCCAGGTGTGGAATTGCTAGATCATATGGTAATTCTATGTATAACTTTTTTTTTTTTTTTTTTCTGAGACAGAGTCTCACTCTGTTGCCCAGGCTGGAATGCAGTGGCACCATCTTGGCTCACTGCAACCTCTGCCTCCCGGGTTCAAGCGATTCTCCTGCCTCAGCTTCCCGAGTAGCTGGGATTACAGGCATACACCACCACGCCCGGCTAATTTTTTGTATTTTTAATAGAGATGGGGGTTTCACCATGTTGGCCACGCTGGTCTCAAACTCCTAACCTCAGGTGATCTGCCCACCTTGGCCTCCCAAAGTGCTGGGATTACAGGCGTGAGCTACCATGCCTGGCCATGTTTAACTTTTAAGAACTGTTAAATTGTTTTACACAGTAGCTACACCATTTTATATTCCCCATCAGCAAAGCACAAGGATTCTAATTTCTCCACCATCTTACCAACACTTTTTATTTCTCATTTTTATATTACAGTCACTCTAAGGAGTGTGAAAGTGCACCTCATGGTGGTTTTGACTTGCATTTCCTATGACTGATGATGTTGAGCATCTTTTCATGGTTTATTGGCCATTTATGTATCTTCTATGGAGAAACTGCTATTCAAGTTCTTTGCCCATTTTTGAATTGGGTTGTTTTTTGTTGAGTTGTAGGATTTTTTTTTTTTTAAATGTTCTGGATTTCATCCATTTTCAGATATAGATTGTTTGCAATTTTTTCCCCATTATTTTATTTTATTTATTTATGTTTTTTGGAGACAGAATCTTGCTCTGTCACCACCCAGGCTGGAGTGCAGTGGTGGAATGTTGGCTCACTGCAACCTCTGCCTCCCAGGTTCAAGAGATACTCCTGCCTCAGCCTCCTGAATAGCTAGGACTATAGGCACACACCACCATTCCTGGCTAGTTTTTGTATTTTTAGTAGAGACAAGGTTTCACCATGTTGACCTGGCTGGTCTCGAACTCCTGACCTCCTGTCATCCACCCACCTTGGCCTCCCAAAGTATTTTTTCCTTATTCTGTGGATTATCTTTTTACTCTCTTCATAGTATCCTTTGATGCACAGAAGCTTTTAATTTTGATGTATTATTTTTACTTTTTACTTTTGTTTGTGCTTTTGTGTCATAACCAAGAAATCGCTGCCAAGTCCAGTGTCCTGAAGCTTTTTCCCTGTGTTTTCTTCTAAGAATTTTTGTGGCACTAGCCCTTAAATTAAGTCTTTGATCCATTGTGAGTTAATTTTTATATGGTATGAAATAAGGGTCCAACTTCATTATTTCATATGTGTATATTCAGTTTTCCCCATCGAATGGTCTTGGCAACCTTGTCAAAAATCAATTGGCCGTTTATAGGAGGGTATATTCCTGGGCTTTCCATTCTGCCCCACTGGCATATGTGCCTGTCTTTATGCCAGTACTACACTGTTTTGAATACTGTAGCTTTGTAGTAAGTTTTGAAATCAGGAAGTGTGAGTCCTACAACCTTGTTCTTTTTAAAGATCATTTTGGCTATTTGGGAAAAACATTAATTAAAAAAAATTACTACTTGTAAGATCTATGTGAAATTTATACCTTCTGAAAATATGAATTCTTCTCGTTAAAATTTTCTGAGACTCAATTATTTCCTGCTGTTCACTACAGTGTGTATTTATGCTCTTAATTATAGAAAGAGTATTCAAACCAAAATGCAGTTGTGAAGAGAATGCAGTCTCTTCAACTTGACTGTGTGGCAGTACCTCCAAGCCGGTCAAATTCAGGTAAATTACACTATGGCCAAAATCTATTCGTTTATTTGTTTGGTTACTCATTCACTCCACTCTCTAAAAGACTATTTAGGACCATATGGGAAACAGAAGAAACTATAAAAGTGAACACCTGCCTTACACGAATTTATAATAATATTCGAGAGTCAAGTTATGTGTATTTGAAATATGAAGTAACAGTGGCATAGAGTGTTCTGGACAAAAGGCCTAATATATCTGATGGGGAGAAGTGACGGTTCAGAAGAAGGAAGGGGACATACGTGAGAGCAAAGTCCCTGAGGAGCTCGAGTGACTTAGAACCAGGATACAAGCAGAGAGGCTGGTCTCAGGTCAAGTAGGGATACTTTTTTCACTGTAACAAAAGGGATGGCAGAGTACAGGATACTGAAGCCGCTTAGCTACCTGATCTGTGGCTAATTACTTAACCTCTTCTAAACTTCACCCATCAAATCATAATTGCTCCTCCTCTCATAGGGCTCTTCAAGAATGAAAGAATTCATGGGACGTGCTTAGGACAGAGCTGCTGCAGATCTTGTTTTTTTTTTTTTTTTTTTTTTTTTGAGACAAAGTCTCTCTGTCACCCCGGCTAGAGTGCAGTAGTGTGATCTTGGCTCACTACAACCTCTGCCTTTCAGGTTCAAGCGATTCTTCTGCCTCAGCCTCCCAAGCAGCAGGGATTACAGGCATGCACCACCATGCCCAGCTAATTTTTGTATTTTCAGTAGAAATGGGGTTTCGCCATGTTGGCAAGGCTGGTCTCGAACTCCCGACCTCAGGTGATCCGTCTGCCTCAGCCTCCCAACGTGCTAGGATTACAGGCGTGAGCCACTGCACCCAGCTGCAGATCTTATTTTCCACCTGAATTGCTCCAAGGAGACAACTACCTTCTCTGCTCCAAACCAAGTCCTTTTTTCCTTGATCATCCCTGCAACAGCCGCTTTTCTCTTGCTTGCTATAATTTTCCTAGTACTCTCTCACTGCCAGCGAGGAGCTCCTATTATTATTTGTAAAGCTTGTGGGAAGAGGACCATCTCCTAAATGCTTTGGACTGGTCTCTTACTTGTTTTCTGTGTGTTACTTTGAGATACAGATTCATGACGGCGCTCAGATTTTATTTTACTTTTTAATGTTTCATGAAACCCATTCTAATGTTGATCATTTCTTCTCAGCCACAGAACAGCCTGGTTCACTGCACAGTTCCCAGGGACTTGGGATGGGTCCTGTGGAGGAGTCCTGGTTTGCCCCGTCCCTGGAGCACCAGCAAGAAGAGAATGAGCCCAGCCTGCAGAGTAAACTCCAGGACGAAGCCAACTACCATCTTTATGGCAGCCGCATGGACATGCAGACGAAACAGCAGCCCAGACAGAATGTGGCTTACAACAGAGAGGAGGAAAGGAGACGCAGGGTCTCCCATGACCCTTTTGCACAGCAAAGACCTTATGAGAATTTTCAGAATACAGAGGGAAAAGGCACTGCTTATTCCAGTGCAGCCAGTCATCGTAATGCAGTGCACCAGCCCTCAGGGCTCACCAGCCAACCTCAAGTACTGTATCAGAACAATGGATTATATAGCTCACATGGCTTTGGAACAAGACCACTGGATCCAGGAACAGCAGGTCCCAGGGTTTGGTACAGGCCAATTCCAAGTCATATGCCTAGTCTGTATAATATCCCAGTGCCTGAGACCAGCTATCTAGGAAACGCACCCACCATGCCATTCAGCTCCTTGCCACCAACAGGTAAATGGGTCTTCCATAGTCACAATCTTGTCTTTTTTTATTTTTCAGAAAATAAAGCAACCAAGCAGCTCTGTTGTAGATTGTGGGTTATGATGGGGACAGAGGGTATCGTCAGCTGCCAGATGCAAACTGCCCTGTGGAATGGACTCCGCCAGGCCACTTGGTCTGGGAGTATTTCATCTGGGGCTAGGATTCATCACAGATGCCCACAAGCATCGGGTTGCAGGTCCTTGTGACTGGCAGGCGTCTTTGACTCTAACCTGGAGTGCATGGTAGTCCTATTTCACCCAATCTCTGATAAACGGGAAGTTATCTGCTCATTTGCTTTTACCTTGCTTGCTGTTTTTTGAAGGTAAGAAATCAGTCTTGGATATTTTTGTTTCTTACCTTATATAGCTCAAAGACTACCATTAGTGATGAAAAATTTTCTTTTAACTCCCATATCTCTATCGGGTGAAGTAAAAGGTAGGTGATAGTAGTTACTGGCAGTCTAGAATGGAAGTGATTTAATGTAATATCCAGCATTTTTATCAAATAATACTCACCAACATCACCTTAACCACCTGAACGGCATCCACCAATGATACCCACAGGTGTCCTGGAGATCTTGAAATCAACTCAGGTAGAGGAAGCTTTCAGAACCACAGAGCTTAGTTACATTTTCTTTCAAAAGGCCAAATTCTCCAAAAACGTCCTATGCAAACATCCTCGATTTTTTTCCATAGGTTTTATGATAAGATCTGTAGAATGCAAAATATTGGATTAGACATTAAGCAGTATCCAAGTCATGTATAATCCTATGAGCAGAATGTCCTTTTGTTTCGTTCATGTTGGGGATAAAATTTTTTATTAGTATTGCCATATCATTTTATTCATTCGTGATTGAGACAATAAAAATTTCAGCTGGGGCCATGGTTGGCCAGGCGTGGTAGCTCATGCCTGTAATCCCAGCACTTTGGGAGGCTGAGGTGGGTGGATCACTTGAGGCCAGGAGTTCAAGACCAGCCTGGCTAACATGGTGAAACCCTGTCTCTACTAAATAATACAAAAATTAGCCGGGTGTGGTGGCGCATGCCTTTAGCCCCAGCTGCTAGGGAGGCTGAGGCAGGAGAATCACTTGAACCCTGGAGACAGACGTTGCAGTGAGCTGAGATCATGCCACTGCACTCCAGCCTGGGCAACAGAGAGAGATTGTGTCTCGAAAAAAAAAAAAAAATTCCACTGACTGGGCACAGTGGCTCACGCCTGTAATTCCAGCACTTTGGGAAGCTGAGGTGGGAAGATCACGAGGTCAGGAGATTGAGACCATCCTGGCTAACATGGTGAAACCCCATCTCTACTAAAAATACAAAAAAAAAAAAAAAAAAAAATAGCTGGGCTTAGTGGCATGTGCCTGTAATCCCAGCTACCTGGGAGGGTGAGGCAAGAGAATCACTTGAACCCAGGAGGCAGAGGTTGCAGTGAGCCGAGATCGCACCACTGCATTCTAGAGCCTGGGTGACAGAACGAGACTCTGTCTCAAAAAAAAAAAAAAAAAAAAAAAAAAAAAAGAAAAAATTCCAAAACTCTTCCCACTTTGTGCCATGCAGTTCTCCAGGCACTGGAGCTATAACTGAACAAACAGCCCGAGTCCCTTCCCTCATACAGTTTAAATCCTAATGGACAGAAGGCAGACCCTAAACCAATATTTAATGTGTCATTTTTTTATCTTCTTTCTACATGAGCAACCCAAATAGACTAGTTTAGTGCCAGAAATCTCTTTCTGTTTGCACTCTCGCTCTGGTTCCTGGTTCTGCCAGTGACAGATGTACAGGGATGCAGCTTCTTCAGGATTCTGAGATGCTTTCAGTGGGGAAGGGGCACTTGGATCCACAATAAATAATATAATTTTCTGTGTTTCTGCTCCCAAAGAGGATCCTGCCAAGTACTGAGCTAGTAAATGAACACGCAGAGTTTCTCCTTGCAAATTTTTTTTTTTTGAGACGGAGTCTCGCTCTGTCACCCAGGCTGGAGTGCAGTGGCGCGATTTCGGCTCACTGCAAGCTCCGCCTCCCGGGTTCACACCATTCTCCTGGCTCAGCCTGTCCGAGTAGCTGGGACTACAGGTGCCCGCCACTACGCCCGGCTAACTTTTTTTAGTTTTAGTACAGATGGTGTTTCGCCGTGGTCTCGATCTCCTGACCTTGTGATCCACCCACCTCAGCCTCCCAAAGTGCTGGGATTACAAGTGTGAGCCACCGCGCCTGGCCTCTCCTTGCAAATTTAAATAAGTCTTCTGCTTGCTTTTGTTATCATCAGAAAGTCCGAACTCTGTACCAAAATGTGAGTTTTCTAATTTGCCATACCATAGAAGGGTGTATGTATCCAGTAAGTACAACAGGAAAATAAATGTCTTCCTTTCAGTGAAAGAGCTCTTAGACCCACTGCTTTTTATTCACTGTGCTGCTTGAAGCGAAGTTAGAAAAGGAAAGCTCACTGGGCTAAGTCAGGAGAGCCAAGTCTAGTCCTGCTTGTGCCAGTCACTATATGGGTAACTTTGGGAAAGTCGTTTGCCTCTCCAGAGTTCATTCTCCTCAATTATAAATGAAAATGTTACAACTGAAAATGTATACATTGTAAGCTCTAGTATGTTTCTAATATTCCATTAGTTTCTCCATTTCATAACTTTCATGGTTTTTCCAGTGGCCAGATTTGGGCAGAAAGCACTGATTCAAAAACACAAATTTCCAAGTAGAGAGGTGCAGGGTAAACCTCCATGTAAGCCCGTGGTGAGCGCAGACTGTGAGTGACAAACACGGTGTCAGTGTAAGCTGGAGGTAGTGGGCCAGGAGGATTAAACAGGGTAAGGCAGCTTAGCACTGTGCCTGACGATGCACAGAGTAAGTGCTCAGTAAATGGTTGCTGCTGTTATTAGCATTGTTAACAAAGAACACCTAGACAGCCTTGAGCGCTGGAAGGCACCTCAGACTGTCACAGGGGTTCCTTGCTAGGATTCCAAGGACCCCAGTTTCAGCAGCTTCGCGAACACCCTGAATTGCACACAGATGGCGTGTGTGCTCACATCCTATATTTCTTACACCTTTCAGTAGAGAGGGTCCCTAGTTTCCTTGGCTTCCTCACAGAAAATGCAACAAATGAGCACGGTGCCTGGTCCAGAGGACAGCCTACCTTAGGGCCAGGTGTGTTGACGGAGGTACCTAGAGCTGATATTCATTTCCCTCCCTCCTCAGAACTGTCTTCTCGACCACCTTCTCTCTCCTACAAAGATATGCCAAGCGCTCTTTAGGGACAGTACCGACACTTGACAAATTCAGCTTAGCATGAATGTCACTGAGCTCATGCCCAGTACCAAGTCCCAGGCTAGCAAGTGTAAGGGGTACAAAAACAAGTGGGTGTGGTTGCCGCCCTCTCGGGACTCACATTCTAGTGGAGAAGTCAAACGGACCCAGCTCGGATACAGAGCGGCCCAGGGCAGAGTGCTGAGTCTAGGATTACAGTGCAGGCTCATGGAAGGAGGTGGAATTTGTGCTGGGCCTGTGTCCGAAACTCACAAGCAGGGAGAAACATGTGGGGAGGTTGGCAGTCCAGGCAGAGGCAGGAGCATCATGTCAGCAGATCAGTGGGAAATCTGGTGGGAGTGGAGTCTCTGCAGTGGAGAGAAGGAGGAGATAGCTGTGGCCAGCTTCTGAATACTGAACCTGAGAGGTTTGAGTTTATCAGGTAAAGGAGGAGGACCCTTCACAGATGTTGTTCAGAGTCGTGGGATCCTGCTGGGAAGTGTGGCTGAGCTTTGCTGTGTTGTTCATCCACCTCTGTTTTCTGACTTGGTGTTAGCCACATTTTTTTATGGTAAAATTCAAAAACATAAAATTTACCATTTTAACCATTTTTACAGTGGCATTATCTAACATTCACATTGTTCTGCAACCATCACCACCATCTATCTATATAACTGTTTTAATCTTGCAAAACTAAAATTCTGTATCCATTAAACACAAACTCCCCAGCTCCCCTCCCAGCCCCAGACAACCACCATTCTGCTCTCTGTTTCTGTGACTCTGACTATTCTGGGTGCCTCATATGAGTGGAATCGCGCAGTATTTGTCTTTGTGGCTGGCTTCATTCACTTAGGAACTGTCCCCAAGGTTCATGCGTGTTGTAGCAGGTGATGTGATTCCCTTCCTTTGCGAGGCTGACTGTTCCACTGTGTAGCTAGACCACAGTTGGGTTATCCACTCATCTGCTCATGGGTGCTTGGCTTACTTCCACCTTTTGGCTATTGTGAATAATGCTGCAATGAACACATGGGTAGAAATATTTCTTCAAGACCATGTTTTAGGTCTTTTGGGTATATACTCAGAAATGGAATTGCTGGATCATATGGTAATTCTCTCTTTAATTTTTTTGAAGAATCACCATACTTTTTTGTTTTTTGAGACGGACTCTCACTCTGTCACCAGGCTAGAGTGCAGTGGCACGATCTCGGCTCACTGCAAGCTCCGCCTCCTGGGTTCAAGTGATTCTCCTGCCTCAGCCTCCTGAGTAGCTGGGATTACAGACGCCCACCACCACGCCTGGCTAATTTTTGTATTTTTAGTAGAGATGGGGTTTCACCATGTTGGCCAGGCTGGTCTCGAACTCCTGACCTCAGGTGATCCACCCGCATCGGCCTCCCAAAGTGCTGGGATTACAGGTGTGAGCCACTGCACCCGGCCCACTATACTCTTTATAGCAGCGGCTGCACCATTTCACATTCTCACCAGCAGTGCACAAGGGCTTCATTTTTTCCACATCTTTGTCAATATGTGTTATTTCTCTTTTTTTTTTTTTTAATTGTAGGCATCCTAATGGGTATGATGTGGTTTAGCCAGATTTTAAAGAAGAAAAGTTTAAAGGGTGGCATAGGATAATTAACTTAATGTTTGGGGTAAAGCCCTGCTTTTTTGCCATGCTGTATTTTTTTCTCTTGCTTTTGACCTAGAATTACTTACCTGTGTGTTTCTCTCTATTCAGATGAATCTATAAAATGTACCATATACAATAGTACTGGCATTCAGGTTGGAGCCTACAATTATATGGAGATTGGTGGGACGAGTTCATCACTACTAGACAGCACAAATATGAACTTTAAAGGAGAGCCAGCTTCTAAGTACCAAGCTATCTTTGGTAAGATACCCTGGAAGGACCCAACGCCTAGCAACCTTGAACTTTCTTACTTGTGAGAAGGACATAGTGGAATCTTAAAGTTTCTCTGATAATTCTTCTTGAAAGTTTTCTCACGTTACTTCTGCAAAATATCTTTGTAATTTCCATGTAATTCCTTTGTCATTTATTTCTAATATGGAGATAAGCACAGTATTTAATTTATGGATTTGTTGTGAAAATTAAATAAGTTGATATGTATAAAAAGCTTAGAACACTGCCTGGCACATAGTAAGTTCTATAAGAAGTGTTAAACTTTCATCATTATCATCATCAGTATTACTTCTCAGACCCGGAAGAAATAGCTGTGTCAGGCCCTCATCGAAGGAGATCCTGTAAAAGATAGAAGACTGTGCCCTCCACAGCACTTCTGTAATAAAATCAAGAGGGCTATCTCTTATAGGGTTCTATGGTGCAGACCCATAATGCTAATCCCAAAGTACAGTCTGGAAAAAGTCGTGAGGCCAAAACAACTTGATTAAGAACTCAGCTTTCTAGTTAACCATGGGATTGGCTTTTTTTTTTTTTTTTTTTCCTGTAAAGGAACCAATAGTAAATGTTAGGCCCTGCTGGCTTTGAGGTCTCTCTTGGAACTACTCAACTCTCTTATTGTAGTGCAAAAGCAAGCACAGACAATATGTACATGGATGAGCACGGCTGTGTTCCAATAAAAGTTGATTTACAAATGCTGGCAGGGAGCCAGATTTGGCCCACAGGCCATAGTTGGCCAACCCCTGGTCTAACCTATTTGAAGGACAGCTTTTAAAATACCTAGAACAGAACTTTTGAATGGTCAAGGGCACCGGTGAGAATCTAATGAAACCCAGGATCTACCCCCTACAGAAATATTGACAAAATTTGGAAAATATCTTGGGAAGTTCTTGGACTGCTGACAATCTATAAGGTATGGATAGAGAGAGCCACATCACAGAGGGCTGAGGAAAGAAGAGAGGTTGAAAGGAAGAATGAAATGTTTTCTTCCTTATATTCTGTTTAATGAGGTAGTGAGGGGATTAAGGAATCTTTTTTATTGTGGTGGTTGTACATTTTTATTTGTTTCCTTTTATTATTTTTATGAAGGGCTAAGGGAAGGAACCAGTAGAAGGAGAGAGGTTATGGCTATCGGAGAAGAGGCAATGTCGGTCGGCAGTGGGGTGGGGTAAAGGAGAGGAAGGGACCAAAAACAGACCTTGAAGAGTATAGT
Source organism: Nomascus leucogenys (assembly GCF_006542625.1). NCBI lineage: Eukaryota > Metazoa > Chordata > Mammalia > Primates > Hylobatidae > Nomascus > Nomascus leucogenys. The sequence continues at coordinate 51,500,473 of NC_044388.1, forward strand.
TACCTCGTCGCTTGAAAGACAAGGAAGGCTTTGTAACTGAATGGGTTCCCGCCTGCTGGACAATTCCTTGATTAAGTAAGAGGAAAGTGAACTGTTAGGCGGGGGTGGTGGTCAGGAGTTGAGTGGCTTTAACTCTGGCCAGATGTAAGTGGAGAATGTCTAAAAGGAACAAAAATGGTGGTTTTCCCTTTACATCCAGGAAGGTCTAATACCAACAGGGTCACTGGCTAAGATTGAATAGAACACCCAGCCTCATAGCCACACAGGGGTTTTGTTCACAGAGCCATCAGCTGTGGCTCAGGGATGTGTCCACGAGGAGGGAGGAATGCCTTATTCTTTTTTGTTTTGTTTCTGAGACAACATCCTGCTGTGTGGCCCAGGCTGAAGTACAGTGGCACAATCATGGCCCACTGCAGCCTTGAACTCCTGGGTTCAAGTGATCCTCGTGTGTCAGCCTCCTCAGTAACTGGGACTACAGGCATGTGCCACCATACCCAGCTAATTAAAAAAATTTTTTTTTTTTGGTAGAGACAGGGTCTTGCTATGTTGCCCGGGACTGGTCTCGAACTCCCGGGTTCAAGTGATCCTCCTGCCTTGGCCTCCCAAAGTGTTGGGATTATAGGCATGAGCCACCACGCCAGGCCAGGAATGCCCTATTCTAATTCACATAAAGACTCCATGTGGGCTAGCAGGCATGTGAAATGTCTGCCAGTGCATCAACGGCTATATAACTAAGAAGTTATCTTTTTCACTGTCTTCTGGTACTCTTCATTTCACTTGGGTTTTTTAGCAATTCAGGAAGCTGGAATGTTTGAATGGGTTTTAGCTTGATACCTTCTTCTCTTTCCCATTTGGCAGGTAATACCACTAGTCTGACGGATGAACACCTGGACCCAATCAGAGAAAATCTGGGAAAGCACTGGAAAAACTGTGCCCGTAAACTGGGCTTCACACAATCTCAGATTGATGAAATTGACCATGACTATGAGCGAGATGGACTAAAAGAAAAGGTTTACCAGATGCTCCAAAAGTGGGTGATGAGGGAAGGCATTAAGGGAGCCACAGTGGGGAAGCTGGCCCAGGCGCTCCACCAGTGTTCCAGGATCGACCTTCTGAACAACTTGATTTACGTCAGCCAGAACTAACCCTGGATGGGCTACGGCAGCTGAAGCGGACGCTTGACTTAGTGAATAACCCCAGAAAGCTGGCTGCCTCAGAGCATTCAGAATTCTGTCCTCACTGATAGGGGTTCTGTGTCTGCAGAAATATTGTTTCCTGTACTTCATAGCTGGAGAATGGGGAAAGAAATCTGCAGCAAAGGGGCCTCACTCTGTTGCCCAGGCTGGTCTCAAACTTCTGGACTCAAGTGATCCTCCCACCTCGGCCTCCCAAAGTGCTGGGATATTAGGCATTGAGCCACTGCGCCCAGCCAACAATCCGCTCTGAGGAAAGCGGAAGCAGGCAGACCTCTTAATGGCGTAGTACCAATAAAAAAAATGACTCCTAACTGTTTGGAAAGGGAGAGAAGAGATGTCTGAGGGAGGTCATTTTCTTTCAGCTTATGGCATTTCCTAGAGTTTTGTTGAAGCAAGAAGAAAAACTCAGAGAACATAAAATCAACTTTTAAAATTGTGTGCTCTCTTCTTCACGTAGGCTCCCGTTATAAACGAAGTGTAGTAAAATTCTAAGCCCCGTTCAGAGACTTTTTGGATCACAACTGCAGCTCACTGCCACATTACAGGGTTTGTTAACATTAATATCAAACACTGTATCAGTCACTCTAGGCTCTAAGAATCACATGCCGTCTTCAGTCCATTAAATTATCGATTATTTTTTAAATTAATTGAATTTATATTCAGTTTTCAAATTAACGGAATGGATTTAAAGGGGTATTAAGGAGGGGGAAACATCAGAATTTCCCGGGCAGTTGTTGCAAGGAATAGCTACTAACTGTGACTACAGCACAAATTCTTGATTGACTTTTAAAGTTATTTCCTGGCATTCTGGTACCTTCACCCAGCCTGGGCGCCCTGGAGAGGGAACAGGAAATGCTGATCTCTACCCCTGGGTGAGACCAGAACCTCAGGGCTGATACTGTTGAGTGGCTTTCTCGGTTTACTCTGTGTACTGTGAAAGTATTTTCATATTTTTTCTGTGTGCCAGAGTGAAAAAGGACAGCTTCAGAGTGTGGTAATTGTGCCTCTAGCACCCAACCTTTCAAAGCCCACCTGAAACCTGGGGGTGGATGGAAGAACTAGAATAGAAGACAGAGGCTGGGTGGGCCGCTCAGCGTCTCCACTGGCATTTTGCTAAACCGACAAGGAAGGCTGTGTGCTTAGCTCTCCCCAGAGGGAGGGTGAGAAGGGTGTGGTGATGGTCAGTCTGGCTGTGGGAGCAGATTCTGGTGTCTTGGGCTGATAACAGTGTTGTTGATTCTGATTGTGAATCGCCTCAACTCTAGCAGACACATACACACCCCTGAAATGGGGCTGCAGAGCAGGCTGTCTCAGCCTTGCCACTGTCGGCACCTCGGGCTGGGTAATTCTGTGTTGTGGGGACTGTCCTGTGCCTCCTAGGATGTTTGGCAGCATCCCTGCCCCCACCTACTAGATGCCAGGGGCACTGTTCTCCCCCCACTCCCCCGCAGTTGTGACAACAATGTCTCTAAACATTGTCAAATGGTCCAAGGAAAGGGGAAAATTGCCCCGGTTGAGAAGAGCACTGCTGTAAAATAATGAGCCTCGGCTCTCCTGTCCGCACCTGCCCGGTTACTACTTGGCCCCCACGCAGCCTTGGATCCTACAGCCCAAAAGGGAGAACGGAGGGAGGGTCCAGGCTTTGCTGGAGGAGCCTGGGTGAGTTCTGTTTGCTCCTTGTACCACCATCCAAATGGTGTTCTCAAATCTCTTAGATTCCAAAGAGGTTGAATAATTAATATTAAAAGGCAAGAGGGCAAGGCACTTTTTAAAATAAAATTTTATACCACAACTTTAGGCTATTGATGTGATGTGTCACTGGGACAGATGGGGATTCTCCGTGGTGCCTCTGCCACTGAGGCCACGTTTCCTGAGCATAATCCCCTTTTACCCTCCTGCTGCCAAGCAGGAGACGGGATGCTGATGGTGAGAAGAACACCTCCCTGCTGGTGCCTTTTGGCCCTCAGGATGAGAGGCCTGCAGCACTGCTGTCCCTGCGCCTGGCTCTGGGGCCTTCCCTTCACCCCTACTCTCTCAGCACCATGGTGAGAAGAACCAAGTTTGCCCAAGCTCCACAAGAACACTGCTGTTAATGGGCAGAGCCAAGTGAGCATGACGACACAGACCAGCAAAGGAGAACCGAGACTGTCCACACTTGGTTTGGAAACAGGTAATTCACACCCTAGGTTATTGCTGGTAATTGAGACCTACTTCCAGCTCCCACAGTCCTGCTTGGTAGATTTTCCACTTGTTGCTACAATCATCATCTTTGCTTTGGGTGTGTCATGTGAGGTTAGGGTTTCAGGAATAAAATGTTTAATCACAAAATATTTTAGGCAGTATTTTGATGTACATTTTAATGTGTGGTATTTTTGAAAGGAAAAGGGTTTTCTAATTATAATAAAGGCAAAACTAGGAGTGTAAATGTTCAAGATTTTAGAAGCAGCTGATTTCAGAGAAATCACTGAAAGGTTAATGCTACTACAGTGATTTTTACAATATGTAATAATCTAAGTATACGACCAGGTATAGTGGCTCATGCCTATAATCCCAGCACTTTGGGAGCCCAAGCTGGGAGGATCGCTTGAGGCCATGAGTTCGAGACCAGTGTGGACAACATAGCAAGACCCTATCTCCACAAAAACATTAAAAAATATTAGCCAGGTGTGGTGGTATATGCCTGTAGTCCTAGCTTCTTGGGAGGCTAAGGTGGGAGGATCACTTGAGCCCAGGACTTTGAGGCTGTGGGGAGCTGTGATCACACCATGCCTCAATAATAATATCATCATCATCATCATCCAAGTATAGAGTCCTGAAATTGAGAGCTCAAAACTCCCCTCTGCCACTTCTCAGCTGTGTTACCCAGGGCTTGCTTCCTGGCCTTTCACCATCATTATCCAAGTATAGAGTCCTGAAATTGGGCAGCTCAAAATTACTTTTCAGCTGTGTTACCTAGGACTTGCTTCCTAACCTTCCTTAGCCTCACTTGCCTCATCTATAAATGGAGAGTGCAATAGCACAGAAGGCTGATGTGAAGATTAAAGAAATATGATGCATCATAAGGTGCCTGGCACAAAAATGGCAGTTTTTTAAACTGCACAATCTTGCTATATATAAAGAACTGGTTGTCAGGTATGTTACTTAAAAATAGTGACACCAGGCTGGGCGCGGTGGCTCACACCTGTAATCTAGCACTTTGGGAGGCTGAGGCGGGTGGATCACCTGAGGTCAGGAGTTCGACACCAGCCTGGCCAACATGGCAAAACCTCATCTCTACTAAAATTACAAAAATTAGCCGGGCATGGTGGCAGATGCTTGTAATCCCAGCTACTCAGGAGGCTGAGGCAGGAGAATTGCTTGAACCCGGGAGGTGGAGGTTGCAGTGAGCTGAGATCGCGCCATTGCACTCTAGCCTGGGCAACAAGAGCAAAACTCCGTCTCAAAAAAAAAAAAAAAAAAAAAAATAGTGACACCAATAACCTAAAAACTCAGTGCTACTGTTTTTTATTAGCACAAGGGTAACTGGTGTTGAAACTGTACAGACAGCTATTTTTATCATTTCTGAGATGAAACCCCAATCAACATATCAGGAAAAAAGGAAATAACCTCACCAAAGATTTCTGAAAGTCAAATGATATTAAACTCAAACATTATATATGTCTCTTTCCTTTTATGCAGGAATTAATGTGATAGATTTATGTTGAGAGTAGAATATGACAACTTTTGCATAGTCTGTATTTAGGCCCAAACTGCCTTTACTACTCAAGAAACTCCAATGGGCCAGTAAGGACACTGCAGGTGACAGAAATTTCTATGAGTGTAACACCTACAAGCACTGTGCTCACAGAACTGACTGTTACACCAAAAAGGTCTCTTGGAGGAAAAGAAATGCAATATGCAAAGAAGCTGTTGTCTCCAATTATTCAAGCCAAGGCTGCAACAGGAGACACAAATCTGCCAGTTATTTCCAATTGAGGCAGAACGATAGACTTAAAAAGCAATAGTGCTTTCAATTAGATAATGTCTATAACCTTTATAAAGCTGCAATTATACAGTCAAAGAAAAAAATTGTGGTAAAACATACATAAAACTTATCACTTAAACCACTTTTAGGTGTGTAGTTCAGTGGCATTAAGTACACTCACAATGTAATGCAGGTATCACCAAAATCCATCTCCAGGACTTTTTCATCTCTCCAAACTGAAACTCTGTCCCCATGAAACACCAACTTTCCATTCCCCCTTCCACCAGCCCCCAACAACCCCCATTCTATTTTCAGTCCCTATAAGTTTGACTCCTCTAGGTACCTTATTATATAAGTGGAATCACACAGTATTTGTCTTTTTTGACTGGCTTACCTCCCTCAGCATAGCGTCCTCCAGGTTCATCCATGTAGTACCATGTGTCAGAATTTCGTTCTTTGTTCAGGCTAAAACATGTTCCCTTGCATGCACAGACAACATTTTGCTTATCCAAGTATCTGTTTTTGGACATTTAAATTGCTTCCACCCTTTTGGCTATCTTGAATAGTGCCACTGTCAACATGAGTGTAAAAAGATTTCTTCTTGTACACCCTGTTTTAAATTATTTTGGGTTATATACCCGGGAAAGAAAATGCTGGATCATATAACTGACTTTTTGAGGAACCGCAATACTGTTCATCACAGTGGCTGCACCATTTTACATTCCCAACAGCAATATACAAGGGCTTCAATTATCTCTACATCTTCGCCACCACTAATTTCTGGGAGTTTTGCTAGTAGCCATCCTAATGGGTTTGAAGTGGTATAAAGAAAATTTAGATCCCATCATCTCTGAAAAAGCAAATACACTTCCACCGTTAGCAGCCTGCCCACTCCGGAGCCCCGCCCACTCCGGAGCCCCGCCTGGACGCCCACCCAGCGAGGGCGCTATGGCTGGCGGCCTCGCCTCCTGGAAAGGCCATGGTCGCTGAGGCGACGAGCGAGGGCGGGGTAGCGCCGACTGGGACACTCACCCCAGGAGCCAGAGCCAGCACCGAGAGGGGACGGTCTATGCGGGTGCCGGCCGTTCCAGGACTGCGAAACCACGAGCTGAGTTTCGGTTGCCCACGGGAAAGCTCCCGGTAGTGCGTGGCTTCGGGGGCGGGGCGGGCAGAGGGCGGAGCAGGATGGAGCGGCGAGGTGGGCGGAGCAGAGGGCGTGGCTTCGGGGCAGAGTGGGCCGGGTACCGCGCATGGTCTTAGCGCATGAGCGCTCCCGGCAGCGACGCGACCTGTGACCATGGTGGCTGTGCTGGGTGACCGGGGCGTGTTGCGCCTGCGGCTGCTGCTCACAGCGCTGAAGCCCGGGATCCACGTCCCACGGGCCGGACCCGCGGCCGCGGCCGCGTTCGGGTAATGGCGGCCACCTCGCCCCGGGGATCCCCAGCGTCAGCGCGCTCGAGGGGAGGCGGGAGGGGCGCGTGCCGACAGCAGGAGTTCCCGGCGCGCGGGCACGGGGCGTGGGCGCGGCCTGGCCGCCCTGTTGCCCTTTGTGCCGCGAGACCCCGATCCTGGGGGCCAGCCGCACTTGGTGCTCGAGCCTCTCTATCGTGCATGCGCCTCGGTCAGCCTCAGTTCAAGGAGTCTGGAGCCGTGGAGGCTTGGGCTATGGAGTGCAGCCCCTTCAGTGTGCAGACCAGAAAGACCCAGGGAGATACATTTGCCTGTAGTGTAGACTCACCCGTGACGGAGCACGGATTAGAATCCCAACGCCCTTATTAGTCCATTGCTCTGTCCAGAGTCCACACCGAGGGGATAAGGACAATAATCTCTTCTTCCTGTTATGTCAGAAGTCAGCCTGAGCCTGAGTACCGCTAAGGCTTTAATCACGGGTCCTGAGAACCCTAAATCTTCTCTTTGCTTGCTGATCTCATACCTTAATATGCAAAAGAATCACGTTGGGAACTGTGAAAATTCGGAATCCTGGGCCTCACTCCCAGAGGATCTGATCTACATGTGTGGAGATGCCCAGGAATCTGCTTTATTCTCTTTTGTTCTCCCACCTGTCCCCCCATTTCAGGTAAAACAATAACAAAAAACTGGATTAATTTCTGACCTTCTATCTTGAAAATGGGTACTCTTGGTCCCAAGAGATACTGGGTAGAAATGTGGATGGATAGAGCAGCATGAAGCTTGTTTTACTTTATTCTCTGCATACATCCCTACACACATGCAAACACGTATACAAGGAACGTACACAGTGCATGCGCGCAGTTAACTGTTGATGGGCTACTTTCATGAAGTCAGTACTAGATAGGTGCACAGCGTTTAGAACGTTACTTGATCCAACATAGAACCTTTTAGTTTGAAAATTTGATTTAGAAGGAGAAAAGAGGGCTAATCTGACCAGCTTTTAAAATTTCATATTGCAATTAACTAGCTCTTTTAATTTCAGAATTGTAAGATGGTCAGGGCTATTTTGATAGATAGAAAAACATGTCAATGGCTACAGCTGTATAAATTAACAGTGAAAATGATTATTTTTTCCAGTTCCCTGTGTGCAGAAAGGCATTGAAATAAGTTACTGTGATTGTACCAATATAGTTTTTTTTTTTTTTTTTTTGAGATGGACTCTCACCTTTTGCCCATGCTGGAGTGCAGTGGTGTGATCTCGCTCACTGCAACCTCTGCCTCCCAGGTTTAAGTGATTCTCGTGGCCTCAGCCTCCTGAGTAGCTGGGATTACAGGCACCTGCCACCATGCCCGGCTAATTTTTGTGTTTTTAGTAGAGACGGGGTTTCACCATGTTGGCCAAGCTGGTCTCTGTAGGGTCCAGCCCCACGGGGTCGGTGGGTCTCTCCCCGTGTGCAGAGATGAGAGGTTGTAGAAATACACAAGACAAAGAGATAAAAGAAAAGACGGCTGGGCCTGGGGGACCACCACCACCAATGTGTGGAGACCAGTAGTGGCCCCGAGTGTCAGGCTGCACTGTTATGTATTGGATACAAAGCAAAAGGGGCAGGGTAAAGACTGTGAGTCATCTCCAATGATAGGTAAGGTCATGTGGGTCACGTTTCCACTGGACAGGGGGCCCTTCCCTGCCTGGCAGCCGAGGCAGAGAGAGAGAGAGAGAAGACAAAGAGAAAAACAGCTTACGCCATTATTTCTGCATATCAGAGACTATTACTACTTTCACTAATTTACTACTGCTATCTAGAAGGCAGAGCCAGGTGTACAGGATGGAACATGAAGGTGGACTAGGAGCGTGACCACTGAAGCACAGCATCACAGGGAGACGGTTAGGCCTCCGGATAACTGCGGGCAAGCCTGACTGATGTCAGGCCCTCCACAAGAGGTGGAGAAGCAGAGTCTTCTCTAAACTCCCCCGGGGAAAAGGAGACTCCCTTTCCCGGTCTACTAAGTAGCGGGTGTTGTTCCTTGACACTTTTCACTACTGCTAGACCACGAGTCTGCCTGGCAACGGGCGTCTTCCCAGACGCTGGTGTCACCGCTAGACCAAGGAGCCCTTCTGGTGGCCCTGTCTGGGCATAACAGAAGGCTCACACTCTTGTCTTCTGGTCACTCCTCACTGTGTCCCCTCAGCTCCTATCTCTGTATGGCCTGGTTTTTCCTAGGTTATGATTATAGAGTGAGGATTATTATAATATTGGAATAAAGAGTAATTGCTGCCAACTAATGATTATTGATATTGATATATAATCATATCTAAGATCTATATCTGGTATAACTATTCTTGTTTTATATTTTATTATACTGGAACAGCTCGTGTCCTCGGTCTCTTGCTTCGGCGCCTGGGTAGCTTGCCGCCCACAGGTCTCAAACTCTTGACCTCAAACGATCCACCTGCCTCGGTCTCCCAAAGTGCTGGGATTACAGGCGTGAGCCACCGCTCTCAGCCTACCAATATAGTTCTGATAGGTTATTTAATGATTGAGGAAGGCCCCATCCACCTAGTTGCATTGCAGATCGTTCTTCCTAAAATATCTCTGAAAAAACAGGTTTCTCTGGATTTTCTACTGCCATTTTATAAATGCAGCTGCAAGTTGATATGACATATAATCTGGAAAAACAAGCAGTGGTATTAGTTAATCTTGAAACGCGGCTGTAGCTCAGTGTCAGTAGGTAAAAGGATTGATGTAAAAACTTTGCTTCAGAATAGCCAGTGCCCAACCTACAATTGACTTATGTTCCAAAAACTTGTTTGTAAGTCTGCTGTTTGGAACTTTGACCCTTATTTCAAAGTCTGTAAGGTGATTTATTCCTGGGTCAGGTCAAAAAAAGCCTTTTCTACCAAATTGTATATTATGTGCTATAAATATTAATAATTCACATAACCTAACAATCTTCCTAAAAAATATTTTCCAAGTTCAACCTTGGGATGCCCTGCCAGAGAATCAGGGACTGTCCTTCTGCCGATGTTTGCCACCACGCTGTATCTGGCAGTCAGAGTGCGGCTCCAGTGCCTGAGCCCTCTTAGGACTCTGTTCAGCCATGAGGTTAGAGAGGAATCATGGCCTCTGGAGTTCTCGTGGCCTCATGGCCCCTTCCTAGCTATGTGAATGTGGGCAGATTGTTCAACCTCTCTGAGCCTCTTGCCTTGCAGCGTTTTTGTGAGGATTTGAAACAATGAATGTAAAAGCCTGGGGATATAATAAACATGAAGTAATTAGTAGGCACAATGGGAATATTTATATAATATATAAGAGATGTAAAAATAAGTCATGAAGATTCATGTAAATTTCAAGCCCTGAAGGTAGCAAATACTTAATGACTACTTTGCAAAACATACACAAAAGAAATAGCTGAATATACAATATTGTAATAGCAATTGTAATAGCAGTTTTTTTTGTTTTGAGACGGAGTCTTTCTCTGTCACCAGGCTGGAGTGTAATCTTCACCTCCCAGGTTCCAGCGATTCCCCTGCCTCAGCCTCCCGAGTTGCTGGGATTACAGGTGCACAGCATCACACCTGGCTAATTTTTTTTTTGTATTTTAGTAGAGACGGGGTTCCACCATGTTGGCCAGGATGGTCTCAATCTCCTGACCTCGTGATCCACCCGCCTGGGCCACCCAAAGTATTGGGATTACAGGTGTGAGCCACCACGCCTGGCCGATCCTAAGCTATCTTAACTGTAGAAATGAATTTCTCAGAGGAATAGGGCAGTAATCATAATAAGTAAATGGGAGGGTCAGTATTGCCATTGCTTGGTGACTTCATTGATGCCCCTCTAATAATATTTCTGTAGATAAGGAGCTTATAGTTTGGTCAGACCTTATTACTACCCAATTCTGTCTTTTATTTTTCCAGAAATTGTGTGTTAAGATTAGATGTACCCGTATTCAACACATCTGTTTCCACGTTTGTTTCTTTTTTACTTGAGATTGGCAAATAAGATTAAACCAAAAGAGAAAACAGGACCTCGTTTTTTCAAAAGGGCTGTATTTCAGTTATCATTTGACTAAGGGCAGAGGTAGGGGTAGGGAGTATGTAGAAGAAAAAGGAGATGGGCCGGGCACGCCTGTAATCCCAGCACTTTGGGAGGCTGAGGCAGGCAGATCATGAGGTCAGGAGATCGAGACCATTCTGGCTAACACGGTGAAACCCCGTCTCTACTAAAAATACAAAAAAATTAGCTGGGCGTGAAGGCGGGTGCCTGTAGTCTCAGCTACTCGGGAGGCTGAGGCAGGAGAATGGTGTGAACCCGGGAGGCAGAGCTGCCACTGCACTCCAGCCTGGGCGACAGAGCGAGACTCCATCTCAAAAAATAAATAAATAAATAAATAAAAATAAAAATAAAAGGAGATGGTGGTTGATTTCATTGTATTGGCACTCCAACGGGAGAAGAGAGTGCCTCCTTCTGGCATCTGTCCTGGCTTGCCGTCATGTCCCTCCTGTGCTACACTCAGTCATCTGTCTGATAACCTGCGGGAAGGCTGATGGAGCCTGGTCCTGGTGCAGGGGTCGTCTGTGTGCCCCACTGGTGTATATCCCAGGACAGTCTGGCACTCCTTGAAGAGCAGCTGAGGAGAGGTTAATCAGATCACCTGTACAGCACCCATAATTCAGGCAGGACAGACACTGGCATTATGCCTGCCCTGAGGCATTGTCCTGTGCTAAGCGTGGTCCAGTTAGATGCAGGATCCTAGGAGGTCTTAGGCCAAGGCGGGTGAGTGGCAGGAAGGAGGGCTTTTGAGATGGAGGCTTATGGACAGGGCTACTTAGCCGTTGACACAGACATATTTTACCATTTTAAAAAACAGTAGGATTTATCAGTGCAGATGGGCACTCTTGACTATGGCCCTCCTGCAGCAGGCCAGACAACACAGGATACCCTACAGCTAAAGACCAGCCTGGAGATCGAGACCTTGGGACCAGTCTCATCTTTGGGAATGTCACCAAGGCTGCTGAAGGTCTGGGTAGGTCCTCTGGGCCTGCTGAGGTGCAGACGAGTGACTCCAGGGTCTTTGCCCCTGATGTCCACCCTCATTTCACTGCACCCAGCCCCACGCCAGCCTGCACTTGAGTACCCTTGGCCTCCAGCTCACCGGTGTGTGCCATGAGCCTCTGTGGCCATTGATTGAGCAAGCCTCCTAGGGTTTTTGTAGGGTGAGCCCCAGGCTGGGCACGATAGTGTATTCAAGCCTGAGGGCACAGTTCAAATCGGCAGTCTAGTAAAGAAGATTCAAACTTATGTCACTGTTCAGAATTGGAAAAATCAAAATAACCCAAGGAGCCTGAGAAGTGTTCTGGAGGCGACTCGTTCATATACAAAGACAATTTTATCATATTAAATTTGTGCTGTTAAATGATTTTCCTTTGGGGGTGGATTTTTAAACATTTTTCAAATTTTATTTTTTAATTGACATAAGTGTACCTGTTTATGGAGTAGATGGTGATGTTTCGATAGGTACAAAGTGTAGTGATCAGATCAGTGTAATTAGCATATCCATCGTCTCAAACATTTATCATTTCTTTGTGTTGGGAACATTCAATATCTTCCTTCTAGCTATTTTAAACTATTGCTTATTGTTAGCCGTAGTCATACTACAGCGGTGTAGAACACTAACACTTATTCCTCCTGTCTAGCTGGAATTTTGAATCAACTAAGAAATCTTCCCATCTCCCCTTTCCCCCTGTGGGGATGGGTTTTTTCTCTTCTAGCACCTCGGTAACCTCTGCCAAAGTGGCTGTGAATGGCGTTCAGCTGCATTACCAGCAGACTGGAGAGGGAGATCACACAGTCCTGCTACTTCCTGGGATGTTGGGTCTGGACACTTTTTAATGGAATGTTTTTGCATGCTGTAAAATCTATGATGCATTCACAATACTAGATGCCAAATATTGATTATTAATTTTAGTGCTTTTCTGAAATGTTTTCATATTTGCTGCAATCAAACTTAAATGACTTAGAAAAGTAGGTAACTTTCTACTGCTGTTCAGAATTGGATTTTTTATTCCTTTAGTAAAGTACCCAGTTTTTCCTATGCAAGTACTCTATGAAATCACAGTTGCCCATAATTTGGGAGGGTGACAGGGGTCAAGGAAAGGGGTGTGGGAAGAAGGGGTAGATAAAGGAAGAAGGTGAGTGGGTAATCAGTCATCCTAGTTTGCTTGGCATTGGAGGATTTTCCAGGATGTGGGACTTCCAGTGCTAAAACTAGGGTGGATTGATCACTTGTCGTGGTTGATAATATATTCAGTTAAAACAAGAGGTAAGAAAAAAAAACTCAGTTTGAATCTTTTTAGAAATCAGAGTTAGCTTGGCATATTACCCTCTCTCAATGTATGGGCCATAATAAAGCCTACTGGATCTCAATCTCATTTTGCAGAACTGGAGTTCAGATGTAGAAAGTTCAAGGAAAAAATTTCCAGTGATTCCAGGACATCCGAAATCTGGTTTTAAGGGTGTTAGTGTTGTTGCTTTATTTTTGATTTAGTTAAATAATCCTAATATTTAATCTCAGTATTCATGGGGGATTGGTTCCAGGAAGCCCTCAGATCCCAAAATCTGAGGATCCTCAAGTCCCTGATATAAAATAGCTCAATATTTGCATGGAAGCTATGCATGTCCTCCTGTATACTTTAAGTCATCTCTAGATTACTTACCATATCTCATGCAATGTAAATGCTGTGCAAATAATTGTTATCTTGTATTGTTTAGGGAATAATGACAAGGAAAAAAGTCTGTACATGTTCAGTATAGACCCAACCATCCATTTTGTTCCCCAAATATTTTTGTTCTGAGGTTGATTGAATCCACAGATGCAGAACCCATGGATAGGAAGGCTGCCTGTACTTATTTCTTTGTGATTTGCTTCTTTCTAAAAGTGAAGAGCTAAAAAGGTTCCACTTGACTGAGCCTCAGCTGATCGTGGGACTGTTGCAGCTAGTGAGGCACGTGTGTCTAAATGGTGTTTGGTACCTTTGTTTTCCTTAACCTGATGAACGAGGACATTGACTCTCATGGCTGATGGGGAGCTAAAGTTATCTGTAAAAACATTTCCCATCTTAGCTTTCCATTATTTCAGTATTGCAGTCATTGTCCAGGTGCTAAAAACTTACCAATTTAATTTTTTTTCTTGAGAGGGAGTCTCACTCTATTGCCCAGGCTGCAGGCAGTGGCACGATCTTGGTTCACCACAACCTCTACCTCCCAGGTTCAAGTGATTCTCCTGCCTCAGCCTCCTGAGTAGCCACCATGCCTGGCTAATTTTGTATTTTTAGTAGAGACGAGGTTTCACCATGTTATCCAGGCTGGGCTCGAACTGCTGACCTAAGGTGATCCACTCGCCCTGGCCTCCCAAAATGCTGGGATTACGGGCGTGAGCCACTGCACCTGTCCCCAATTTACTTTTTGTTTATGTAAAGTATTAGCATGATTCCAACATAAAAAAAAATGGACCAGAGGAGATTCTTTCTTCTGTCATATCCTCAGCACCCAGTTCCCCTCCGCACAGGCCTCTCAGGTGTTACATGCTGATAACTATGTACATGTATTCCTTAAATGTTTTTTAAAGTCTTATATTCTTGGCACTGGTCTTCAAATGTGTACATGTGTACCAGGGAGCAAATGCCTTCTTGTTTCTGAAATTGGTCTTTTAGACTGTTCTTTTTTCCCATCTTCTCACCTCCTGCCCCTCCTTCAGGGTACTTCCCTCAACAGAACCCCTCCAGGTCAGAGGCAGAAGAGAAGCCTCATGGGTCACAGCAGCAGATGTGGGCTGGAGATCTATTCATTTGGTTTTGGCTTGAATTTTCTGAATGGTTTACTTGATCTTGAGAAAGATATATCCTGCCAGGAAAAATGATAGGCCTTGACAATGTTAAATGATACTGCACCACCTTGAAAGACATTTTCTAATATAGTTTATCAGGCAAAGTGGTTAGTAGTCATTTGTGGCCTGAGATAGAAGTCCTCAGAAATCAGCAGACTTCACTGATAAAATGCTGACTTGCCCCTGGACTGGGCTCTGAGAGTGGCCTTCTGCACTGTGCACAGTAGGTGTGAACACACCACACCTACAGTGACCACGTGGTGGGCTGTGGACTAGCGGCCAAGCTCCCTGCAGGCCCACTAATAGAATTCAGCTTTTAGCATCGGCTGTTTCATACTGTTCTGATGAAACTGATTTGGTTTCTTTCCTCCATACCCCTTCTGCATTTCAGTGTTTTCGTTTAGTTTTTCTGGTTTTTAATTATAACTACAAAATAAAATCTTTAGGCTATTCACCCTAGCTTAGTAAAAAAAAAAAAAATTAAAAATCTGGAATTTTAGAATTCTACTTTGAATAACTTGGACCAAATCTCATAAATTTCTTTGCAGATATTATAGAGATCCCTCTCATGTGTAAGTCATTGTTTTAAGAAGAAAAGATAACCCAGAAGCATATCTGTGAAATAATTTCTATACAGTTTCATTAATTCTTTTCTTTAGAAAAGGAAGATTAAGCCAAAGAGGTTTCGAAAGTGCTGAAATAATCCAGAACCAAAGGAAGACCCAGGGGCTCTGTCCTTCTCAAAATAGCCACCAGGGGGAGGTCGGAGGCAGGCCTGCCCTCCACCAGGAAAGGAAGCCTCCACCGGGAAAGGAAGCCCGCCTCCTTTTTTTTTTTTTTGGAGACTGTGTCTTGCCCTGTGCTCAGGCTGGAGTGCAGTGGCGCGATCTTGGCTCACTGCAACCTCCGCCTCCGGGGTTCAAGCAATTCTCCTGCCTCAGCCTCCTGAGTAGCTGGGACTACAGGCACACGCCGCCATGCCCGGCTAATTTTTTTTTTTTTTTTTTGTATTTTAGTAGAGATGGGGTTTCACCTTGTTGCCCAGGCCGGTCTCGAACTCCTGAGCTCAGGCAGTCCACCCGCCTCGGCCTCCCAAAGTGCTAGGATTACAGGCGCAACCGGCAAGCCTGCCTCCTTTCTTCGAGTAGATGGATTAAGTCATTGCAAGGCTGCTTTCCTGATTACATTCTGACCACTTTGAGTAGAAACTACTTTGCTTTAAGATTGTTATTGCTTCTGTTTTCACGGTAATGTGTTTGGTAGGTGAAAGCGATCACTTGAGGGTAACCAAGTGGCTGTTTTTAGGAAGTGGAGAGACTGATTTCGGACCTCAGCTCGAGAACCTCAATAAGAAGCTCTTCACGGTGGTCGCCTGGGATCCTCGAGGCTACGGACATTCCAGGCCCCCAGATCGTGATTTCCCAGCAGACTTTTTTGAAAGGGATGCGAAAGATGCTGTTGACTTGATGAAGGCAGGTCTCTGAGGGAAGGGCTAGGGGAGGAAAGGTGGCTGGGCCTGTCTTCATTTATTTTGTTTAAATTTTGTTGTTATATTTTTCTACAAAACAATACCATGTAATTGCTATAGAAAACTCCAAGCGTTCAAATAGGTATAAAGAAGAAAGTGGAAAGAGCCCACAGTGCAGCTCTCTGGAGACACTAGCAAGTCTTGGCGGCTCTGCTTTCTGGCCAGTCTTACTGCATCACAAACGCAGTTTCACATTGATGGCATCGTACTACACCTAACGTTTTTCTAACCTACTACTTTTATTGAACAATTTTTCAAGAAAACAACTTTCATGTCAAAAAATATGCATTTATACTAGTTGTATGATAGGCGCATATTATTCCATTATATGGATGTACTGTATCTTATTTCACCAATTTTCTTTCTTTTTTTCTTTTTTTTTTTGAGACAGTCTGGCTCTGTCACCCAGGCTGGAGTGCGGTGGCGCGATCTTGGCTCACTGCAACCTCTGCCTCCCGGGTTCAAGCGATTCTCCTGCCTCAGCCTCCTGAGTAGCTGGGATTACAGGCACACGCCACTACACCCAGCTAATTTTTGTATTTTTAGTAGAGACAGGGTTTCATCGCGTTAGCCGGGACGGTCTCAATCTCCTGACCTCCTGATCTACCCACCTTGGCCTCTCAAAGTGCTGGGATTACAGGCATGAGCCACCACACCTGGCCTATTTCACCGGTTTTCTAATAGTAGATAATTAACTTAATTTTTAAGTTGCCTTTTTCTGCTGTTATAAATAGCAGGCAGTAAACATGGTGTTGCCCGTGGCCATTTTCATTTTTTTGCCACTATAAACAGTATTGTTGTGGACACCCTGGACTGAGCTCCTGGCACACGTGGGAGAATTTCATACAAATTTAGGAGACAATTTGCTAGGTGATAGAAGTTCCAGATGTTCATTTTACAGGATAGTGCCACAATAGTTATACCATTTTATGGTCCAGGCAGCAATATTAATTCTTTACCTTTAATTTTCCAGTCATTCTGTTCTTTTTTCTTGGCAGCCTCTCTAAGATGTAATCTTTGTCCATTTTCCCTGCCAAACACATGTCCAGACCCTCTCTGATTCATCCGCGGACTCACATAACCTCCCCATGACGCTGTTCTCTGACAGCCTGGCTCTTGCCAGTTCTTCCCACAGTTGCTTTACCAGATACCCTGCTTCACTTCATCCAGCAGAGCTCAGAGTCCCCTCTCTGATCTACGGAACTGTTCTCAAGGTCCTTGCTCAGGCATGCATATGCACACGTGCGCACACGCACACTATATTTGTCATATTTAAGTAGTTGGTCTCCACTGACTCTAGTTCCTTGAGCTTTTTATCCAACCAGAAGATGTAGTTCCCTCCTAATTCAAACCCACACCGTATACTCAGATTTTTGTGACAATTTCCACTAAAAGTAATTAAGAGAAAACATGATGTCATCAAATGGTGGACTCTAGGATTTTTCTTTTCTGACTAATTGATACTCCAGCCCCACACCTGTATTGATTCTGATAATCAGTGACTCAGTTTCTTTTAACAGAGAGGAGCAATAACCTGTGCTGTGCATTTTGTCGTATGATCATAGGCGCTGAAGTTTAAGAAGGTTTCTCTGCTGGGGTGGAGTGATGGGGCCATAACCGCACTCGTTGCTGCTGCAAAATATCCGTCTTACATCCACAAGATGGTGATCTGGGGCGCCAACACCTACGTCACTGACGAAGACAGCATGATATACGAGGGTAGGTTCTGCGAAGGGGAGATGCCGGGGCAGCAGATCCTTCCCCTCTCCCCGCATCTCATCTCTTATTGTGAGATATGTTGACAAGTTATATCTCTTCTGCTTCTAGTTCTCAACTCTCAGGTAGGAAGAATAACGAGTTCTCAGAAAAGTAATGCAATTTCACCAGTCTGAGTTTGAAAGCTTTCTATTTCCAGGAGTGAAACTTCCATGGCTCAGGAAAAGGCCAAGTAAAATCACTGTTTCCATTTACTACTACTGATAATGAACTTCAAGGAAGGATGGGGTGGTATGAAGTGTTATTAATAATCTTATTAATAATGTGAGGCCAGGCACAGTGGCTTATGCCTGTAATCCCAGCACTTTGGGAGCCCAAGGCAGAAGGATCACTTGAGCCCAGGAGATCGAGGCTGCAGTGAGCCATGATTGTGCCACCGCACTTTTGCCTGGGTGACAGGAGTGAGAGAGAGAGAGATCGGGGAGGAAAGAAAGTAATGTTGACTGTGGAAAAGAATCACTGGATTCAAATATGAAACCTTTTATTTTGATTAAAAGAATTTCTCTGCTATTTGCATGCTTTAAGGTTGTCTGTCTTTGAGGTTTTTTTTTTTTTTTTTTTTTTTGAGATGGAGTTTCACTCTTGTTGCCCAGGCTGGAGTGCAGTGGCGTGATCTCAGCTCACTGCAACCTCTGCCTCCTGGGTTCAAGCGATTCTCCTGCCTCAGCCTCCCAAGTAGCTGGGATTATAGACATGTGCCACCACGCCTGGCTAATTTTGTATTTTTTAGTAGAGACAGGGTTTCTCCATGTTGGTCAGGCTGGTCTTGAACTCCCGACCTCAGGTGATCCACCCACCTTGGCCTCCCAAAGTGCTGGGATTACCAGCGTGAGCCACCGTGCCCAGCCTGAGGTTTTTACAGGCACTGGAATAGGGGCCAGCAAACTGCAGCCTGTGCATTAAACCTAGCCTGCCTCCCACTTTTGTGCAGCCCATGTACCAATCGAGGTGGCTAGTGCTATGAGTCACAGAGACCAAGCTGGGGTGTCCCTTTATCACCCAGCATTGCTGCCCCAGATCTGCACTGGTGGTCACTACACAGGGGTGACTGTTGGCAATGAGCAGGCACCTAGTCATGGAATTTCAGTCAGCAACTCAGGAGTTGCTTAGCCTTCAGCAATCTGCCCAAATGGAGATGACCAGGCTCTTGGGAGGAAAGAAGGGGGCACCAGGATCCAGGGGTTGCTGGGACAAGAAGTGAAACTGACCTGCGTTACCCTACTATACCCCCACCTGCCAGCCTGGCCCACCAGGACCCCCTTCCTTAGGCCACTAGCTTTTGTCCCAAGTGTGATTCTAGTGGATCCCAGATGGCCTTCACCAGACACTTAGCACTAGGCGGGTCAGGTGTTTTCTCTCCTCACGTGTATCTACATAATGTGTCTGATTTTGCTTCTTGGCCAGCAAAACCTGAGATGTTTATTGACTCTCTGGCCCTTTACATAAAAGGTGTACAGATCTCTTCGCTAGAATATCACAAGTCTAGTCTTTTTCAGCTATTCTGCAATTCACATGACTTTTAAGTAAGCTACTTAGTGGCAGTGTTCTGTTGTAGAATCATAATTCTTCACAGTCTTTCTGTTTTCTAAATGAATGTGAAGCTCCTACGGTGAGTCTGATATGGTTGCCAGTTCCTTATTTTGCGCCTGCCTGGAGCAGAGTAAGCCATTCCGCTCTGTTAAGGGTCTGTCCCCTCCCACGGCCTCTAGGACAGGCTGCCTTGAGTTCTTCCTCCCTCTCCTGTATCCCTGAATTCTCTTCACTGGGTCAGTCTTCTCAGCCTGCAAAAGTGGGCACAATTCTTCCTTCAGAAAGTGCCACTTGGCGGGCGCGGTGGCTCACGCTTGTATCCAGCACTTTGGAGGCCGAGGCGGCGGATCACGAGGTCAGGAGATCGAGACCACGGTGAACCCGTCTCTACTAAAAAATACAAAAATTAGCCGGGCGTGGTGGCGGGCGCCTGTAGTCCCAGCTACTCGGAGAGGCTGAGGCAGGAGAATGGCGTGAACCCGGGAGGCGGAGCTTGCAGTGAGCCGAGGTGGCGCCACTGCACTCCAGCCTGGGCGACAGCGAGACTCCGTCTCAAAAAAAAAAAAAAAAAAAAAAAAAAAAAAAAAAAAAAAAAAAAAAGAAAGTTGCCACTCTTACCTGTGGTTACGATCTTCCCATTCTTTATTCTTTCCCACAAACTTATGTAAAGAGCCACCTGCATCCCCTGCTTCTAGGGATCCTCCTCTCCTTCCTTCTTTAGTCCATTCTGCCCCATCTCCCTCTCTGGCCCATTCTAGCCCCCTCTCCTGAAACTCTTCTCACTCACCCCTGCCCACTTGTTCTTTCCCATAATCGCTATCTCAGTTCATGGCCTGCGGATGACCCGGCATCCAGGCAGAGCCCCAGATGCATCCCTCGACAGCCCAGTCCTCCTCTTCCCTCTTCATTTGCCCACCTTGCCCTGTTCATTGAACTGCGATGCTTTCTGTTGTTACCATGTGCATAATACCCCTCCAGTTATCCTCACCTCTCTTCCTTCCCCCCATTCTCCTGGTTTAGGCCGCCAGCTTCATATGGTAGTTTGTTCTCCATGGGAGAGCTTCCTTTGTAAGGCAAAAATCTAATCAATTCCACTAGAGGACTGAAAATCCTTCACTAACCAGCGAAGTCCGCGCAGTTGGCTGGCCCCTCCCGCCAGCCCCTCCCCGGGCATTCTCCCATCTCCCCTTTCTCCTCATCCTTCCGGTGCCTCTCCCACATGGAATAAACAGCCATTGCTGGAACAAGCTTCCCCCTCATGCCTCTTTGCCTTTGCAACTGCTGCTGTGCCAGCTTGCACCAGCCTTCCCCTCAGCCACATCCTCTGCCAGGGCGTATTTACCCCTGACACAGCTCCTTGGGGTTCAGCATCTGGGATGGCGTCCCAGAGCCCTGAGACCTGGCGGTGCTCTCCCTCCTGGACCCCGCCACACATTGCACGTGCCTGTGTCACGGCCCTTCATCCCGGGCACTGTCAGCACTTGCTCCCTTGCCTCGATCACTGCAGTGGGAACTCACTGTGTGCAGTTGCTCTGACTTTCCTTTATGAAAGCAAGAGTCTCTCAGTAGGACAGCGCTCTTTACTCTCTGACATCTCACTGCTTCCCCTCCTGGCCATCCTTTCTTTCTCATCCCCCATTCTCTCCTAACTTGTGTCAAGATGGCTGTGGCCCGCCAGTGTGCTGGAGACCAAGCCCCCACCATGCACCTCCTCTTGGCTCCTTGGTCATTCTGCAGCGTTTGAGAACATGCTCATGATGTGTGCGCCATTGGTCACACCCCTCTTGTTGAAGCTTTCTGTGTCTGGAAGTTGCGCCATTGGTCACACCCCTCTTCTTGAAGCTTTCTGTGTCTGGAAGTTCTTGCCACTGTGTTCTCCCAACTTCCCCTCCTCTCTCAGGCTGTTCCCTGGCTGACACGTGCCTGCTCCCCCATGTGGGCCACAGTGTTGGGGTCCTCCAGGCGTCACCCTCAGTGCTCTGCTCCCCTCTCACCCTCACACCTGAGTAGCTTCACACAGCTCCTTGCTCCACCTAACTCTCAAACCCCACATATTTGACTGTTGCTTTTTTTTTTTTTTAAGAGACAAGTTCTCACTGGGCATGGTAGCTCACACCTGTAATCCCAGCACTTTGGGAGGCTAAGGCAGGAGGATCACTTGAGCCCAGGAGTTCAAGACCAGCCTGAGCAACATAGCAAGACCCCATGTCTACAAAAAATACGAAACTTAGCCAGGCGTGGTGGCATGTGCCTGTAGTCCCAGCCATTGGGGAGGCTGAGGTGGAGGATCACCTGAGCCGGGGAGGTTGAGGCTGCAGCGATCTGTGATGACACCACTGCACTGTAGCTTGGGTGACAGGGGCAAGACCCTGTCCCAACAACAGCAACAACAAAAAAAAAAAAAAAGAAAGAAAAAAGAGAGACGAGTTCTTACTATGTTGCCTTATTCAACTTTTTATTCAATTTTCTTATCTGGTTGTCTCACACATACTTTAAATTCAGTCTGTCTAATACTGAATTCATGATCTTCTCTCTAGGCCTGTCCCTTCTGCTGAATTTCTTGTGTTTATAAATAATACTCTTTCTCCCTGAAAATAATATTTAAATTACTATTTATTGAGTGCCTGCCATGAGCTAAAGTCTTTAACCGTGTGATATCCCCATAAGGTTTCTGATACTCAGCCTGCTTGTCAAGTGAAAAACGGGCTCACAAAAGTGAGGAAACCTTCCAGACCACATCCCCCACACTGCAGCCTGCAGCCCACTCCACTCTTCTGCTGGGCTGTGAGGGGTCCCATCTTGCCCTCCCCCTCTCTCCCTCCCACCAGGCTCCCGCCAGCCTCGTTGGTCCCGCCTGGGCTGATTCTGTGCCTCTCCAACCGGTCCAGGTCCTTGCCCCCTATCAGTCTGCCTTCCATGATGCTCTGAGAGCAATTCAGCAATATGTGAATCTCATGGTATCTTACCTTAAGCCTTCCAGGACTCCCCACAACTTTCCTGATAAAGTTCAGGCTCCTTCACTTTGCTCACGGAATGAGTGGCCCAGCCTCTGCCTCTCCAGGTCCCCTTCCCTCACTTTCCCCTCCCAACCACCAGTGTCCAGCCATCCGAGACCACCTGGCCCCCTGCGGCAGGTGGCGGGCTCCTGCCTCCTAGTGCAGGCCCTTCCCTCTCCCTTCCCACTCCTTCACTTTTTTGCTGACTTCTCTTCTCCCAGAATGGCCCAAGCACTCCATCCTCTAGGAAGCCCTCACCTCCGCCACCCTCTCTCCATTGCCCCTGTGAGCGCACAGGCCACTCTGCTACAGGTGGACGGCTGGTTCTTGTACCCGTCTCTTGGGGTGTAGGAGCAACAGTATCTTTCTAGGGTCTAAGTCCATGAGTGAAATTGCTGAGTGTTGTGGGCAGATAGACTACAAGTGACAGATTATTTTCCAGCAAAATAAATTTACACTTCCACCAGCAATAGATGAGATTCCTTAACTTTTAGCTCTTCAACAAAAACTTGAAATTCTCAGACTTCTTAATTCACTAGCCAATCAAATGGGTGTAAGATGTTATCTTATTGGGGTCTTAATTTGCATTTCGTATTACTAATAAGATTGAAAATCTGTGTTTATCCACCATTTGAGTTTCTTCTGTGTTATATATATTCATGAATTTTTATTGGCTAAAAGTTTTTTATTATGTAGTAATTGATACATACAATACAGTATGTTTAGGTATACAGTATGTTTAGGTATACAGTATGTTAGGTATACAGTATGTTTGGGTATACAGTATGTTAGGTATACAGTATGTTTAGGTATACAGTATGTTTGGGTATACAGTATGTTAGGTATACAGTATGTTTGGGTATACAGTATGTTAGGTATACAGTATGTTTGGGTATACAGTATGTTTAGGTATACAGTATGTTTGGGTATACAGTATGTTAGGTATACAGTATGTTAGGTATACAGTATGTTTAGGTATACAGTATGTTAGGTATACAGTATGTTTGGGTATACAGTATGTTAGGTATACAGTATGTTAGGTATACAGTATGTTCGGGTATACAGTATGTTAGGTATACAGTATGTTAGGTATACAGTATGTTTGGGTATACAGTATGTTTGGTATACAGTATGTTTGGGTATACAGTATGTTTAGGTATACAGTATGTTTGGGTTACAGTATGTTAGGTATACAGTATGTTTGGTATACAGTATGTTTGGGTATACAGTATGTTTGGGTATACAGTATGTTAGGTATACAGTATGTTAGGTATACAGTATGTTAGGTATACAGTATGTTAGGTATACAGTATGTTTGGGTATACAGTATGTTAGTATGCAGTATGTTAGGTATACAGTATGTTTAGGTATACAGTATGTTAGGTATCAGTATGTTAGGTATGCAGTATGTTAGGTATACAGGATGTTTGGGTATACAGTATGTTAGGTATGCAGTATGTTAGGTATACAGTATGTTCAGGTATACAGTATGTTGGGTATCAGTATGTTCGGTATACAGTATGTTTGGGTATACAGTATGTTAGGTATACAGTATGTTTGGGTATACAGTATGTTAGGTATACAGTATGTTTTGTTTTGGTATACAGTATGTTTGGTATACAGTATGTTAGGTATCATTTTTTTTTTTTTTTTTTTTTTTTTTTTTTTTTTTATCAGTATGTTAGGTATGCAGTATGTTATACAGTATTTCAGGTATATGTATTTGGGTATACAGTATGTTGGGTATACAGTATGTTTGGGTATACAGTATGTTAGGTATACAGTATGGTTGGTATACAGTATGTTGGGTATACAGTATGTTAGGTATACAGTATGTTTGGTATACAGTATGTTAGGTATACAGTATGTTTGGGTATACAGTATGTTAGGTATACAGTATGTTTGGGTATACAGTATGTTAGGTATACAGTATGTTTGGGTATACAGTATGTTAGGTATCAGTATGTTAGGTATACAGTATGTTTGGGTATACAGTATGTTAGGTATGCAGTATGTTAGGTATCAGTATGTTAGGTATACAGTTGTTTTTTGGTATCAGTATGTTTAGGTATACAGTATGTTAGGTATACAGTATGTTGGGTATACAGTATTTGTATACAGTATGTTGGTATACAGTATTTTGGTTACAGTATTTTTTATTTGGTATACAGTATGTTTGGGTATACAGTATGTTAGGTATACAGTATGTTAGGTATACAGTATGTTTGGGTATACAGTATGTTAGGTATGCAGTATGTTAGGTATACAGTATGTTTGGGTATACAGTATGTTAGGTATACAGTATGTTAGGTATCAGTATGTGGTATACAGTATGTTGGTATACAGTTGTTGGTATACAGTATGTTAGGTATACAGTATGTTTGGGTATACAGTATGTTGGTATACAGTATGTTGGTATACAGTATGTTAGGTATACAGTATGTTTAGGTATCAGTATGTTAGGTATCAGTATGTTAGGTATACAGTATGTTTGGGTATACAGTATGTTAGGTATACAGTATGTTTGGGTATACAGTATGTTAGGTATACAGTATGTTTAGGGTATCAGTATGTTTAGGTATACAGTATGTTAGGTATACAGTATGTTTGGGTATACAGTATGTTTAGGTATACAGTATGTTAGGTATACAGTATGTTTGGGTATACAGTATGTTAGGTATACAGTATGTTTGGGTATACAGTATGTTAGGTATACAGTATGTTAGGTATACAGTATGTTTGGTATACAGTATGTTTAGGTATCAGTATGTTAGGTATACAGTATGTTTGGGTATACAGTATGTTAGGTATACAGTATGTTTGGGTATACAGTATGTTAGGTATACAGTATGTTGGTATAAGTATGTTGTATACAGTATGTTAGGTATACAGTATGTTTGGGTATACAGTATGTTTAGTATCAGTATGTTTGGTATACAGTATGTTAGGTATACAGTATGTTTGGGTATACAGTATGTTAGGTATACAGTATGTTGTATGTTTGGTATACAGTATGTTTAGGTATACAGTATGTTTGGGTATACAGTATGTTAGGTATACAGTATGTTTGGTATACAGTATGTTTGGTATACAGTATGTTTGGGTATACAGTATGTTAGGTATACAGTATGTTTGGGTATACAGTATGTTAGGTATACAGTATGTTTGGGTATACAGTATGTTAGGTATACAGTATGTTTGGTATACAGTATGTTTGGGTATACAGTATGTTAGGTATACAGTATGTTAGGTATACAGTATGTTAGGTATACAGTATGTTTGGTATACAGTATGTTAGGTATACAGTATGTTTGGGTATACAGTATGTTTAGGTATACAGTATGTTAGGTATACAGTATGTTTGGTATACAGTATGTTAGGTATACAGTATGTTTGGGTATACAGTATGTTAGGTATACAGTATGTTTGGGTATACAGTATGTTAGGTATACAGTATGTTAGGTATACAGTATGTTAGGTATACAGTATGTTTGGGTATACAGTATGTTAGGTATACAGTATGTTTGGGTATACAGTATGTTAGGTATACAGTATGTTTGGGTATACAGTATGTTAGGTATACAGTATGTTAGGTATACAGTATGTTTGGGTATACAGTATGTTTAGGTATACAGTATGTTAGTTATTCAGTATGTTTTGGGTATACAGTATGTTTAGGTATACAGTATGTTAGGTATACAGTATGTTTAGGTATACAGTATGTTAGGTATACAGTATGTTTGGGTATACAGTATGTTAGGTATACAGTATGTTTGGGTATACAGTATGTTTGGGTATACAGTATGTTTGGGTATACAGTATGTTAGGTATACAGTATGTTTGGGTATACAGTATGGAATGTAACAACAAAACAACCCCGCCACTCTCCACCCAACTCTGCACCAGAACAGTTTCAATGTTATCCCAGTGTTACTGCTGTGCAGTCTTAAAACATAATCTAATCGTAGTCAATAACCCCTTTGAGGGTGACTGTGTTGGAAACACCTTTTCACAGTGGGTGGCTTGCCTTTTTCTTTATGGGCAGAACTACTTAATGCAAGGAAATGCCGCAATGTTTTCTTTTTCTTTTTCTTTTCTTTCCTTTTTTTTTTTTTTGAGACAGAGTCTCCACTATTGCCCAGGCTGGAATGTAGTGGCACCATCTCAGCTCACTGCAGCCTGCTTGTTCAATATCAAACTATTCTTCTGCCTCAGCCTCCCGAGTAGCTGGCACTACAGGCGCGTGCTGCTGCACCGGGCTAATTTTTGTATTTTTTGTAGAGACAGGGTTCTGCCACATTGTCCAGGCTGGTCTCAAACTCCTGGACTTAAGTAATCCACCCACCTCAACCTTCCGAAGTGCTGGCATTACAGGTGTGAGCCACCATGCCTGGCCTCACAATGTTTTATTTTCTCATTGGTTTGGCTGGTTGTGTTTGATTTTAGATCCACCAACATGTTTGCCCATTTGTTTACTCACCTGTTCTTTCTTCTCAAATGTTCCTTCTAAAAGCATTTATCTTCTCTTCTTCCTGAAGTTATTTTTAGAAGTTATTTAAGGGCAGCCTGTTAATGGTCAACTCAGTTTTTACCAAGAAGTATCTTTTCTTTCACCTACCTTTTCTGCAAGTCTGTTTAGCTGAGTGTGGAAATGAAAGTGGAAAATCATCATCTCCCCCATTCTGCAGTCTTCTGCCTTCCATCTTGTTGTTGAGAAGTTTCCTGTCTGTCTACGTGGTTCCTGCTTCTGAGTGATGTGTCATAACTCTCTGGCTGTTTTGCAGATTTTCTCCTTATCTTTGATATATTGCTGTTTTAATATATTCTGTCCAAGTGCAGATTTCATTTTACTTATCCTGTTTGGAATACATTGCGTTTTTGTTTGTGGATTCTTTGGTTCATTCTGAAAAACTCTCCCACCCATTATTTCTTCAAATAGGCATCTCATTCATTCTCATTCTCTTCTTCTGAGATGAGTGGACTTTTGTAGACCTCATCTTTCCATCTTCCTTATCTCTTCTTCATCTTGTCTCTGCATGGTGTTCTGCATAATTTCTTAAGATTTCTCTTCCAATTTTCTAGTTTTTTCATTAACTTTATAAAAATCCTGTTTGTTTTGTGACCTTTGGTTAGGAGCTAATATTTGCTTACTCTTAATCTGAAAACAAACTAAACAGTGAGCATAACTCGAGAGCGCTTTCCTTCCGAGAAGATTTGCATTTGTTGTTCTTGGGAACCACAGGATCATACCAGGTTGGGGCCGTTTTTAGCTCAGCTTAATCCAGGAGTCTCAGGTTGGGCCCCCGGCCTGCCTGCGAACACTGCGTCTCCACCCAGAGCAGGCCTGCCTTTGGAGCTGGCTTACTTCCTTTGCTGTATTTTCGGGGTTCTTTTTCTCATGCGCAGACACACTCACACACACACCCCAGTTTCCATTAACCGCTGCAACTTCAGCAATGCCACAGAATTCTGTTTTGTGAAAGATCTAGTTATTCCCCTGCAAGAAGGCCTTTCAGAGGGTACCGTCTGCCATACAGCCAAAAGTAGAAGCATGTGCAGGGCTGTTTTACTAGCCATCTTCACACTGTCTTGCTTGCTTCTGTCTCCCTTACCCTCCGCCCCTAAACGTTTTCTTCTTCCCACATCTTCTCCCCACCTCTTCAGGCTGCCTCCACATACCTCATTCAAGTCTTTTCATTCTTGTACAGAGCAGTTCATCCTCTTCAGCCTTAATCTTCATCTCACATGGGGCCTACCTCTGAATATTTAAGCCAGTCAGCAGAAGCGAAGTCAGGCACCAGGCACTGTCCTGTAATGGGGGGTCCGCCCTCCTCAGAAGGCAGTTGTGATTGTAAATAGCAGTTTTTCCTTTATTTGGTGATTTAAATTCACTAAGCGCACAGTGAGTGCCTGCCAGGTGCCTGACGTTGTCTGGGACTCTGTGGAGATGGTTGTTCATGTGAGTTCATGCCATTAGTGTTACATTTCTTCCATGTGTAACACGTAGCTCTCAGTAATATTTAATATGCTCAAAAGCATTGGAATCTTTACTTATCACAGTGTATTCAAAGAAATATGGAAGAGATTGGCCTAAGGAATTGCATTTGTTGATTCATGTCAATGGTTGTTTTTAGCTATTCTTCCCTACTAGTGAATCATCTACAATATAGTTTGAAGTTTGGTACTTAGCCTTTTACACCCATATTTCTTCGGTAGCAGAAATTAGAATGAATAATTTGTGTGCATTTTTCAATGTCCGTACAAATGCAATGCAGAACAAAACTCC
Organism: Nomascus leucogenys; assembly: GCF_006542625.1. Taxonomy (NCBI): domain Eukaryota; kingdom Metazoa; phylum Chordata; class Mammalia; order Primates; family Hylobatidae; genus Nomascus; species Nomascus leucogenys. The sequence continues at coordinate 51,529,043 of NC_044388.1, forward strand.
TCTTTTGCCAACATTGTCGCTCTTCCTCAGGTGACCCTGTTAGGGTCATATTTTCTTTTATCTTGTATCTTTAAAGGAAAGCAGTAAGTGCAGCTCTAATTTCATCCACTTGGTAAGCATTGATTTGTGGGCCTGTTTTGTGGGAGGCACTAGTGTAGGCCCTGGGGTACAGTGAGGAGCAAAGCAAAGTCCCTTACACTGCACACATGTCCTAGTGGGAGGCGGGCACTCAGCCGTGGGTCCGGAAGGCACCGCAAAGCAGCAGCCAGGGCTAAGCCGAGCAGAGGGAGGGAGGGAGGCATTCCAGGCAGACGAGACAGTGAGCGCATGGGCTCAGCAGTGGCCCTTGCTCGGAATACTGAAAGACAATACTTGAGTATGAAGCTAAACCTTTCTTTGCCTACACTTCTGTTTTTCAGGCATCCGAGATGTTTCTAAATGGAGTGAGCGAACAAGAAAGCCTCTAGAAGCCCTCTATGGGTATGACTACTTTGCCAGAACCTGTGAAAAGTGGGTGGATGGCATAAGACAGTTTAAAAATCTCCCAGATGGTAGGTTACTGGACTTGAAGGGCTCTCTGCCTGTCATAGAGGGTGCTCAAGTTCCTCCCCAGTGTTCCAGAATTGCTCAGTGATTCATGAATCTGCCCATCGCCCTCACACGCTCATGTGTGAACAGAACAGAGAATACTAGTTATTGTATACTGTGCCAGTTCTTGTGCAGTCAGTCTGGCTTAACGTAGAGATAGGACTGCGTGTCCAAAGGTTCACAGTGTTGAGTCTTTAATAGCAGACTGTTCTTTTTTCCTTCTAATCCTTGGTGTGTGTGCATTGACAAAATAATTATCCAGAAGCCTTAAACAGTTTCTATTTTCTAATTCCAGAATGAGTAATTCGAAAATAAATAGGCCATAATATGTACAATATTTTTTCCTTTGTACACATTTAGATGTGTCACCCCACGAGGACGCTGTTAATCTTTAATCTCAATGGAATTAATATGGGGAAGAAAATATTCAATTTTTTTCCCCATCTTCAGAACTAAGTGATATGACCTTAACTATGAACAAATATCTCCTATTTTTTTTTTTTTTAATTTTAAGATGAAGTCTCACTCTGTCACCAGGCTGGAATGCAATGGCATGATCTCAGCTCACTGCAGTCTCTGCCTCCTGGGTTCAAGCAATTCCTCTGCCTCAGCCTCCCAAGTAGCTGGGATTACAGGCGTGCACCACCACGCAGGCAAATTTTTTTGTATTTTAGTAGAGACAGGGTTTCACCGTGTTAGCCAGGATGGCCTTGATCTCTTGACCTTGTGATCTGCCCACCTTGGCCACCCCAAGTGCTGGGATTACAGGCCTGAGCCACCGTGCCCAGCCTCTTATTCTTTATCTGAAAAATTAACAAGATTTCCAGTTAAAGTAAGAATTGACATCTTTAAGAGAAATTCTGAATTATAGTTTATTTTCATACAGCTATTTATGTTTATAATCTCATTTTTCTTTTTTTTTTTTAATTGCTGGAAAATAGAGTAGCTAAGATCTAATCTTGGAGTGCATTGTTACAAAATGGTTGTGATTGAAGGACCAATTTGATCTATTAGGTAATCATTTCCTGGGTGAATCATCTGCCAAAACTTTCACAATGAAAAGGACATTTGGAAATGTCGCTCTTCTGGTTTGAGTTGAAAACAGCAAATATATCAAATTTATGCCTTATAATGTTCCTGTTCAGATGCAGCATCCACCCATGGAAACAGCCCTGGAAATCTCTGCTCTTAGAACAAAAAAATGCCATAAAACAATGTTTAAGACAGTTCTCCATTAAAGAGGGCACGTTTGTAAAATGTAAACTTGTATGTTTTATTGAAGAGAGTAGTGAAAACATGGGAAGATTTAAAGGTGGAAATAGGGTTAAATCAGCAATTCAAAAATACGTTCATGATACAGAGGCTGTAGCAGTGTATAAACTGTCTCACAGCGAGACCCTTCATGATGCGTCCCCCTTCTGTGCTGACTAATTTGGTAGGAGCCCTTTTTTCCTACTGTCCTCTCAGGTTTATGGATGCTTGGTACAGCATAGGGATTCACTGCATTGCACGGCTCTGGAGTGCGAGGGGCCTGAGTGTGCATTCTGGCTGTGCCCCCAGCTTGCTGTTAGAATGGATCTGGGCAGGTAACTTAGCTTCTTGAAGCTTCCGTTTCCTATCTGTGACCTCGAAAAGCTGTTGCGGGGATAAAATGAGATATTATCTGTTCAGCTTTGGTGCAGGATCAAAGACAGAGTAAGTGCCTAATGAAGGGTTGGTATTACTGTTATTACAAAAGTACTTAATGGACAAACATTTTTATATGCTGAATGAGTTAAAATGTGTAACTACTGTGTTTAACAGATACGAAATTGTTTAAACAGTTCCTGGCACAAAGTGAGTACTCAGGAATATTGACTTTGATCATCATCACGTGATGATGCAGTTGGCTGGTGTGTGTCATCTCAGGACAGGAGAGGGAAGTGTCAGAGACCTGGAGAAGTATTTCCCTAGTCAACGGGTCCCCTTCTCACCTAGCAGGCAGTGACTTCCCATTGAAGCGGAGGGAAAGGCCTGGGGCCGTGCAGGGCAGGGGAGCACTGCACTGTGGGGGCTTCTCCCAGCCTTCTCAGAGCTGCAGTGCCTTCCTCTTGACACACACGGAGAAGGAAGGGAGGAGAAGGAAAGAGCTAGCTTAGGGCTGCCGGGAACCTTAGATGCAACTCTCTTTTTAGCCCCACAACAGCCCCAGGGAACTGTGATTGTTCCTGTTTGTGGCTGAAGCTCCCAGTGGTTAAGGAGCCACCACAGTCTCACAGAGGCAGGAAACTGCAGTACAGGGACTAGGGTCCAGGCTGTCCATTATTGCCTCAGGAAAGTTCTCATAAATGGGGATAAGTCCTTACAGTCTCTCCAAAGTGTGTTAGTCAGGAGTGTCACAGAGGCATCAGTGATAAGGAGAAGCTGCTTTACCATGCGCAAGTTGTATAATAAATTCACTGTGCGGTTCATATGCTTTGAGGGCTGGCCGGGGCCCCTACCCTCATCTGAAACGTGATTTCCAGGGAAAAGCTCTACAGGTGTCAAGCACCTACCACTGTTTTCACGGTGGGAACCGCCACTGTGGAATACAGTGGTGGGGTATTTATTTGATTTTCCTACTATTTTATGTGAATTTAAATCAGGCTACTTATTTACTAGTAGAACTCAGAAACAGGCAAACAAACAAGAAACAGAGAGAAACAGAAAAGGGAACCCAAAGAATGTTAGAGCTGGAAGGAAACCCAGGCACGGTCAAATCCAAAATGCAGTTTTTACAGATAGGGAAACTGAGGGCCAAGGAGGGCTCTCAGAGTTTCGCTTCCTCTGACCGCGTAGAATGGTTGCACTAAAGCAGATTCCTCGTGCTATGTATCCTTCAGGTAACATCTGCCGGCACCTGCTGCCCCAGGTCCAGTGCCCCACCTTGATTGTGCACGGTGAGAAGGATCCTCTGGTCCCGCGGTTTCATGCCGACTTCATTCATGAGCACGTGAAAGGCTCACGGTAAGTCCTGTCACCACCTTCACACTCCCCCCCAGAGCCTCGGAGTCAATGGGCAAAGCTACTGGAAGGAAAAGAACCAAGAGGAGCTGGAGTTTTGGAGTACACAGCCCCCCTTTTTGCCAATGCGTCAGTAGCACCACTTTATTTAGGGTACCACGGAAGACAGAAGCCCTGAACTCTGGGTGACGATAACCAGAAGGAAAGGTGCTCTTACTTTTATGAGTGGCAAACATGCCCATAGGTGCTAAGCCCTGTCACTTGGTAATAGTTTAGATTTATTTCCATCAGTATTAACCGAAACAGTTTCACACAATTTGGGAATTTTCAGTTTAGTTTTTTATCATTATAAAAGCACTGACCACCCAATTTAAAAAAATCTGTTAAACCAAATTTCCGATGTCTGCTGACAGCCAGCCCCGCTCAGCACGGTTAATGGTAATATTCCCTGTCCCTAAAGCCCCCAGGCCAGCAGGGAAAGCAGGCACAGAAACAGCTCCACTGCTTCCTTGTTGCTCTGTTCTAGGATATATTTAACAACGGATTTCTCAAAGAATTTTTAAATGAGGAAAAAAAGTTTCTTTTCTATAATAAAATACAATTACCATAAACCTTTATAATTCCTATATCCATAATGGATAATGCTATATCCATTTAGCATCTTTTAAGTTAACAGCATCTCTTTATTCCACACATTCCTCCTATACCACTTCAGCCATGAATCAAAAATACACATGAGCCTGTATAACAAATAATTCCTTTGGTGAGAGCATAGAGTCCATGAAGAGCAAAGGTGGGAGTTAGGCAGGATTATATTGCCGGTGGACAAAGAGGTTTAATGGAGGAGTTTTTTTTTTTTTTGGAATCGGAGTCTCACACTGTCGCCCAGGTTGGAGTGCAGTGGGGTGATCTCGGCTAACTGCAACCTCCGCCTCCCGGGTTCAAGCGATTCTCCCACCTCAGTCTCCCAAATAGGTGGGATTACAGGTGTGCGCCACCACGCCCAGCTAATTTTTTGTATTTTTAGTAGAGATGGGTTTCATGATGTTAGCCAGGCTGGTCTCAAACTCCTGACCTCGTGATCCACCTGCCTTGGCCTCCCAAAGTGCTGGGATTACAGGCATGAGCCACCGCGCCCAGCTTGGAGTTTTTAAATTGATTTAGTAGGGGCTGGGCACAGTGGCTCACACGTGTAATTCCAGCACTTCGGGAGGCCGAGGCGGGCGGTTCACTTCAGGCCAGGAGTTCAAGACCAGCCTGGCCAACATGCCGAAACCCCATCTGTACTAAAAATACAAAAATTAGCCGGGCATGGTGTCGGGCGCCTGTAATCCCAGCTACTCAGGAAGCTGAGGCAGGAGAATCGCTTGAACCCGGGAGGCAGAGGTTGCAGTGAACCAAGATTATGCCACTACACTCCAGCCTGGGTGACAGAGTGAGACTCTGTCTCAGAAATAAATAAATAAATAAATATAAATTTAGTAGAGAATAAAAGGTATTTTCAAACTAGACTTTATAAAATTATAATATTAAGTTATGGTACAAAATTCCAATAGTATACTTTCTTATTAATCCTTGCAAAAGTATTTTTTTTTTTTTTTTTTTTTTTTTTTTTTTGAGGCAGAGTTTCTCTCCTGTTGCCCAAGCTGAAGTGCAATGGCGCGATCTCGGCTCACTACAACCTCTGCCTCCCGGGTTCAAGTGATTCTCCTGCCTCAGCCTCCTGAGTAGCTGGGATTACAGGCATGTGCCACCACGCCCAGCTAATTTTTGCATTTTTAGTAGAGACGGGGTTTCACTGTGATAGCCAGGATGGTCTCGATCTCCTGACCTTGTGATCCACCCGCTTGGGCCTCCCGAAGTGCTGGGATTACAGGCATGAACCACCATGCCCGGCCTGCAAAAGTTTTTTATACAATCTCAGTTTTTGTGCTTTTGATTGTATACCTTTGCAGTGTACAAAGTGATATCTCCATATAGCACTTAACATTTTAAAAGGTATTTTATATATAGTATCTAGTTATAATTTATGACACATTTATGAAAAATATTATCCATTTTACAGGTGAGAAATCACCACTGAGCAATGTTAAGCAATTTTTCTAGGTTGTGTAGCTGGTAAATAATGAATCTTAGATTTTTCTCCTAATATGGTGCTTTTCCACCATAGCACAGCTGCCACTTATCTCTTAATATGTATGATGGTAACATGCCTAGAATAAGATACCAGGTGACCTGGTTAATTGTCTTCCAGCTTCAGAAATGACAGGTTTTGCACAGTGACACACATAGTAAATGTGGTATGTGCCCTTAAAGAGCCAGCTTCAATTAAAGTCAGTCTACAAGAAAGTTTAATTTAGGAATTAAAGTTTAATTTAGGCCCATCTCCTAGCAACACAGTACATCAGTATAGGAGAAAAACACCCTTACAGGCTCACACCTGTAATCCCAGCACTTTGGGAGGCCGAGGTGGGCAGATCACTTGAGGTCAGGAGTTCAAGACCAGCCTGGCCATCATCACTGAAACCTTGTCTCTACTAGAAATACAAAAATTAGCCAGACATGGCAGTGGGCACCCGTAATCCCTGCTCCTCAAGATGCTGAGGCAGAGAATCACTTGAACCTGGGAGGCAGAGGTTGCAGCGAGCCAAGATCACGCCACTACACTCCAGCCTGGGCAACAAGAGCCGAAACCCTGTCTGGAAAAAAAACAACAAATAAACACTTAAAGGCACAGACTATCCCTTCCCAGATTTTTTTTTTGAGACGGAGTCTCGCTCTGTCACCCAGGCTGGAGTGCAGTGGTGCGATCTCGGCTCACTGCGAGCTCTGCCTCCCGGGTTCACGCCATTCTCCTGCCTCAGCCTCTCTGAGTAGCTGGGACTACAGGCACCCGCCACCACGCCCGACTAATTTTTTTGTATTTTTAGTAGAGACGGGGTTTCACCGTGGTCTCGATCTCCTGACCTCGTGATCCGCCTGCCTCGGCCTCCCAAAGTGCTGGGATTACAAACGTGAGCCACTGCACCCGGCCTCCTTCCCAGATTTTTACCAAGAAATACAGATTCTGTGTGAAGCAAACACCAAACTGCCTTTCTTGCCTCAGAAGGAGGCTGAACGAAGGGTGGAGTGGCTCATCAGATCTGCTTCCAGCTTATGTTAATTTGTCTCTTTCTCTCTTCTCTCTTTGTGGTAGAAGAAAAATAAGAATTGCTTATTTTTATTTTAAGCAAAGGGGCCTTAGAGATCATTCAAGCCCAGTGATTTTAAAATGTGTTTTTAGTCGGTTGAAGCCCTTCCTCTGACAAGCTCTTGTGCCGAAGTCTGAGATACGAAACACAAAATGAGAGCTGCTCAGACGACAGCAGTGATGGGGAGCCGGCTTTGCCTTTCTGCCTCCTGTGTCCAAATTTCCTCATATAAGTACAGCAGTCGTAATAGATTAGGACCTACTCATAGGACTTCATTTCAAATTAATTACCTCTTTAAACACTACTCAAAGGAGGTCACGCTCTGAGATGCTGGGGGTCAGGATCTAAGCATATCAATATGAGGGGTACAATTCAGCCCATCACAGTGCGTCTGAGGAGGCGCTCAGATCCCAGGAACCAGAGGCCCGGTTCTGGGTTTCAGACTCGACTGCAAATGATGACTCCCTCGCCTCTCGCCAGCAGCCCCTCTCCATCCCTCAGCCCCTGCCTTTGCCTGCCTGGTGTGTGCTCACCCCTTACGCCAGGCCTCAGGCAGCTCCTCAGTGAGGCTTCCTTGCCTCTGCGTGCACCTCCAGTTGCGCGCTCACCTGTCTGAGGTCATGTGGCTCCTTATTCATACCTTTTTTCTTCTTCTTCTTCTTTTTCTTTTTTTTTTTTTTTTTTGAGATGGAGTCTCGCTGTCGCCCAGTCTGGAGTGCAGTGGCGCGATCTTGGCTCACTGCAAGCTCCGCCTCCTGGGTTCACGCCATTCTCCTGCCTCAGCCTCCTGAGTAGCTGGGACTACAGGCGCCCGCCAACACGCCCAGCTAATTTTTTGTATTTTTAGTAGATACGGGGTTTCACTGTGTTAGCCAGGATGGTCTCGATCTCCTGACCTCGTGATCCACCCGCCTCGGCCTCCCAAAGTGCTGGGATTACAGGTGTGAGCCACTGTGCTTGGCCTTCTTTTTTTTTTTTTTTTTTTTTAAGAGACAGGTCTTGCACTGTCATCCAGGCTGGAGTGCAGTGCTGTGATCACGGCTTATTGCAGCCTTGAACTCCTGGACTCAAGTGATCCTCCAACCTCAGCCTCCCAAGTAGCTCAGATATAGGCACGTACCACCACGCCTAGCTAATTTTTTGTGTATGTATTTTTTGTAGAGATAGGGCCTTGCCATGTTGTCTAGGCTGGTCTTGGACTCCTGGGATCAAGCAATCCTCCTGCCTTGGCCTCCCAAAGTGCCAGGATTACAGGTGTGAGCCACTGCACCCGGCCTTTTTATTCATACCTCTAACAGCTGCTAACGTGAATGCAATTCTTCCCCTGTTGAACACTCCACCGCCTATCCCAGGATGTGGTCTAGAGCATCTGAACATGCTGAGTGCATGTTGAAAGAGAGAGAGGGAGAGCGAGAGGTGCACAGAGGGCCATGTCTCTGTGGATGGGCCGGGGTCACCAGTGCAGGACCAGCTGCATGTTCTGAGCCCAGGCCTGAGGGCCAGACCCGGTGGGAAAGTCCATGTGGCACAGAGTTGGCACCTTAGCTTCGTGTCAACTAAAGGAGAGGGAGAGGGGTTAAGAGCACCAGCAGGGGACTCAGACAGACCTCGGTTTGAGTGCCGGTGTGGGTCGGAGTGCTGGTTTGGGTTTGACTGCTGGTTTGGGGTGGAGTGCTGGTGTGGGGTGGAGTGCTGGTGTGGGGTGGAGTGCTGGTTCGGGTCGGAGTGCTGGTGTGGGGTCGGAGTGCTGGTGTGGGGTGGAGTGCTGGTTCGGTCGGAGTGCTGGTTCCGGTCGGAGTGCTGGTTCGGGTCGGAGTGCTGGTTTGGGTCAGAGTGCTGGTTCGGGTTGAAGTGCTGCTTTGGTCACCATGTGCTGGGTGTAATATTTCTGTACCGCTGTTACCTGTTGTGTGAAATGAGCATGACAATACCTATCATCTCAAGATAGTTTTTGAGGAATGAATGAGGAGGTATTTGTACATTTGGACTTAAATTTAAGACTTAACACACCCAGCCTGGGCAACATGCTGAAACTTCGTCTCTACAAAAAGCAAGAAATTAGCCAGGTATGGTGGTACGCACCTGTAGTCCCACCTACTCAGGAGACTGAAGTAGGAGAATCACCAGAGCCTAGGAGGTGGAGGCTGCAGTGAGCCATGATCATGCCATAGCGCTCCAGCCTGGACATAGGAATGAGACCCCATCTCAAAAATAAATAAATTAAAAAAAAATACTCAACAGACAGTAGCTGCCACTTTTGAGGATGGAATGCTGGTATGGATACAGGTGAATAGGGCCCCCAGAGGACATTGGGGCATAGCTTGAAATTAGGTCAGGCAAGTTGCCATCTGTTCCAACTTTCAGCACCATTATTATTTGTGTTATTTTTAAATTTTTTAAGAGAAGGTCTCGCTCTGTTGCCCAGGCTGGAGTGCAGTGGCCCGATCATAGCTCCTGGCAGCCTCAACCTCCTTACCTCAAAGGATGCTCCCACCTCAGCCTCCTGAATAGCTAAGACAACACCACTATTAGTGTAGGTATGTGGGCATATTTGGGTTCTCAAAAAAAATAGAACCAACAAGACGTATATGTGTGTATGTATATATAGGTAGAAAAACGAGATTCATTATAGGGAATTGGTTCATGGAGTATGGAAGCTGACAAGTCCCAAGGTCTGCAGAGTTAGTTGGCCAGCTGGAGACCCAGGAGAGCTAAAGGTGTGGTTCCAGTCTAAGTCTGAAGGCCTGACAGCCAGGAGAGGTGATGGTGTGGTTCTAGTGTGAAAGCCAGGAGGCTTGAGACCTAGGAAGAGCCAATGTTTCAGCCTGAGTCCAAAGGTAGGAAAAAGCCAACATCGCAGACTGAAGGCCAAGGAATTCCCTATTCTCAGCCTTCTTTTTCTACTCAGGCTTTCAGCAGATTGGACGAGACCCACCACACTGGGGAGGGCTTCTGCCTTATTCAGTCAATGGATTCAAATGCTAACCCATCCAGAAACACCCTCATGAACACACTCAGAAATAATGTTTGACCAAATATCTGGGCACCCTGTAGCCCAGTCAAGTTGACACAAAGTGTACAGTCACGGGGTGAAGGGCTGATGGATGCCATCTCTGCGGAGTTCTGGGCCTTGTGTTGGGTCCACCAGAGGGTGTGCTGGCAGGCTGGCAGCAAGGGATCAGGCCTGGGTTGTCCATGCAGTGGGCTAGTCACTGTCCTCGGTCTGGACCACAGAAGGGAAGGAAGGGCCTCTTTCTGCCCCTTCCTTGGCTGTTTCATCTGGGCCACCAGAGGTAAGATGGCGCTAGTCCTCCCAGGCAGGCCAGTGGGGGCCTTCCCACTAGGTGGAGTGAAATGAATTGGCTTAGGTGGAAAAGATTCACACCAGTGACAATGGTTCGTTTTCAGCTCTATAGAAAAGTGAAGCCAGGTTCTGGTGGGGAGGCAGATGCTGCAGGCAGCCAGGGCTGCAGCTTCCGCTCTGGACTGCCTCCAGCCTGGACGCAGTGGTTTGCCTGCTCCTCTGCTACTGCCCCAGGTGACAGTTCCCCACCACTGGCATCCCAGCCCTCCTCTTCCCAGTGCTGCTTTCAGTTCCTCCCAGCTGCTGCTCAGGTGGAAGGGAAAACCGTCAGCTCCACACGCTGCTTGCGGGCTCGTTACAGGATTTACTGCACACAGAATTAGCCAGTTCTCATCAAGTTGAGTCTGTTGTATTAATATTTCAAAAACAGTGTGGTCTGAACCTTTCCAGACAAATCTTACCTACAAGATTATATTAAAACCTCTCTTAAGAGAAGAAGCCTCCAGTTGGAGGTGTTGTGTTAGCCAACAAATGTAGATTAATTGTGCTCCCCTGAGTCAGTCATTGTTTAATATGCTGCACAGATTAACACCTTAAGGAATTCTGCACATTGTAAAGTACAATACAAATATGCTAATAAAATAACAGCAGACATTTATTAAGCTTACCACGTACCCAAGGACCCTATGCTGCATACATTGAATCTACTATCTTATTCATCCTCAGAATCATTCTAAGGGGTAGATTCTATTACTGTCCGCATTTTCCAGATGAGGAATTGTGACTCAGGGAGATGGATGTAGCCTGTCAGTGTGGACTCTGTGCTGGTTAGACAAAACATGTCCTGGCCTGGTAAAGCCAGTGTTTTCCTCCAACGATGATGCCTCCAGTTTACATCCAACTGTCACAGGAAGAAAGCTTTCCTGCAGTCCAGGGCCCGACTAGTTCCCCACAGTCACAGCAGATTTGGAAAGGCTTTATCCTCCATACACCACTTAAAAGCACCCACCCAGCAGCCCGAGGGTCCTCTAGCAGCCCACTTCAAGCCGCCACACTGCCCACAAAGTAGCCTCTGGGGCAGTTTTGCCTCTAATGCTTGTGTCTAATGCTTGAGACATGGTTGCATTTGAGAAATGGAGCCTCTCAGTGAGCTGTTGCCCCCACCATCCCCAAAGGCCTGGTCAGCCCTAACCAGAGGAGAGCCTGGCCCGCAAGGGCAGCCCCAGCTTCATCAGCAGCAAGGAGCTTGTGGTTTGACCGCCATTACCTGTTTGTTTGTTTGTTTGTTTGTTTGTTTGTTTGTTTGTTTGTTGTGAGATAGAGCCTTGCTCTATTTCCCAGGCTGGAGTGCAGTGGCAGGATCTCGGCTCAGTGCAACCTCCACCTACTGGGTTCAAGTGATTCTGCCTCAGCCTCCCGAGTAGCTGGGATTATAGGCATGCACCACCATGCCTGGCTAATTTTTGTATTTTTAATAGAGATGGAGTTTCACCATGTTGACCAGGCTGATCTCGAACTCCTGACCTCAAGTGATCCACTTGCCTGGGCCTCCCAAAATGCTGGGATTACAGGCGTGAGCCACCGTGCCCAGTCTAGTACCTTTTTCTTAGGTGGGGCTTTCTAGAAGAAGCAGAATGAAAAAGAATATTTAGTTTCTGAATAAAAATGGGCTATTGGCAACCAGGTTTGGATGTCATCAGAAGGAATGCCTGAAGAACTGATATGCCATGTTGCTGCCCAGTTTCACACTGGAAGAGATCCTGTGCAAAGATCCAGAGGCCTGCTTTGGGTTCCAGTTAAAACAAAAGTACATATTGGCACCCTACGGATTACAGACTTACTGATAACTTTATGGATTCATAGATCAAGTTTTGTTACATTGATCCAAGGTGAAGGCACGCCACAGCCGGTTACTTGTGGCCTTGTTACTGTCTGTGACTCCCTGAGTTACAGATGAAAGTTCAGCTAAAGACGAAAAGGGCTCCAGGCGGGGCAGGAAAGGTAGCATCGTGAGGCCAGCATCTCACCTATTACATTTTGACCTAAAAGAGCTATATCAACAGAGGTAAAGTGACCCATACATTTACCTTGGGGTTAGACAGCTTCTAGTTCCTTGAAATATCTGGAATCATGTCTCTTTCTGAAGGTGCCACATGCAATGAGGAACCTGCCCTGGCAGAGAACTCGTGTTCATCCTCTGAGGCCCCTTCGTTTCCAGCTGAGCCATGTGTTTAGCAGTTGGGGGTTTCCTACTAATTTTTCGGAGAATGTTATTGTTTGAAAAGTGCTCTCCACAGAGCATGTGATTAGATCTTTTTGTTACTTAGGTGAGAATCTAGGTCAGCTACAGAGCTCCTGTCTTGCCTTGACAGCTAATATTCGTGCCCATCTATTGTGGTCCTGTTCCCAAAGAGGAACACACAATAGAGTTTCTGTGCAGTGAAACCTGTGTCAGACCTAAAGGAGGCAAGGGCTGCTAAGGAGCTTGAAATGACCCTTGAAAGATACCAAGGAGAACAGTTGTCTTCATACTCTCTTCTGTCTCTCTGTCCCATCTGTCCATCCATTCATCCATCCAGCATTCAGAGCAGGTCTCCCATATTTTAATGAAGGGAACCAAATTTTTATTTCCCCAAGATCTAGAGATTAGGAAGAGTGCAGACAGTGCTGAACGGCTAGAAAGAAAGGATTCCCAGTGAGGGTCTCCTTCCTTCCTTATGGGAAACCAACAAATCATAGCCAGATGGGCTGGACTGTCTACAGAGGAAGACTTCACATGTGGCAGGCTGGGGATTCCCTGCCTCCCGGTCCAGCTTAGTGCAGATTAGGGGATGCAATTTAGCCTATACGTGACCTTCTGTGACCTCTCAGCATCCTTGGCAATTGGTTCTTTCCTGTTCCCTGAAAACAAAGGCCTTGAGTGTCCCCACAAGCCCTGTTCCTTGTGTAGGCAACTGGGATCCTATCTTTGGGGTGGGTGCAACTCATCCTCCTTTTCTGAATAGTGTTGAATTTAGAATGTTCTGGTTGGTAGTAATAGCATTACTAATTGTCCAAGGCCCTCGGAAAGCTCCCAACAATATGTCTTCCATTCAAGTTGATTCTCTTGGTACCCCATTCCCACCCCCAATGTGGTGGCTGAGTTGGAAGAGGCCCAGCATCTTCCAAGCACAGCTCCCTGCCCCACAGTTCCTCCCTCGTACCTACTGAGGTTCTGAGCTGTCAGCCCCCCAGTATTGAAAGTCAAAAAATGAGGCAACATAATGCATTCTGCCCTAATACTGTCCTTTTAATGTCCAGTTATCATTGTAGACAAAGTGGCTTAAACTTAGGCTTTCATCCTAGAAGCTTTACCACCTTTACTGTTTCTATACTTTCATAGCTAATAAGTCAAATGTAGAACGAAGAGAAGGCTGCATTTATTCAGGAAACTGTAAACCTGTCCCATTTGATCACAGTCCTGTTGAAGAAGCCTTACGAGGACAGTGTTTGCCACAACGCTGAGCCGTGACAGCTGCAGCAGCGGCTCCTGGAGCACAGGGCTGCTGGCGTGGGCTCACCACCCTCACAGCCATTTGTCTGGCGGCTTGTATTCAGAAGTATTTGTTCAGTAATCCAAAAATGGAAGGGTGATTTGGAACCTTGAGCAGCAGGCTGGGGGAGGCTGTGAATTCTGCTTTGCATTTGCCCACTACATCAACACCCCAAGAAACTCACCTGCCCCATCCCAGTGCATTATGAACATTTCTTATTTTTATTTTCTTACCAACCTTCTCTCTTAAAATCAGCTTCATTAAAATGGATTTTTCTAGAGTAACCACCAAATCACCTCCCCTACTCTCAGTCCGTTTTCCAGTCAAACCATTTGTTACTTGATTCAATTCCAAATATAATGTGTGTCTGCTACTGTTAAGTCATTGCCTTATAGTCAACCTCAAGGGTGGTCATAAACTCCAAGAGTTTCACGTTTCTGACTATATTTCTTAGAAGGTTGATGGGTTACATTTTTCTCCTCGATAGTGGTCACGGGGGAAATGTGGCAGTTTTTCACTTTAGATGTTGTGAAATGTTGGGGAGAGTGAGGGGTTTGTTCTTAAGTGGTGTGCCATTGACCCAAAGCGTTTTTTCTTCCTTTTTTTAGGCTGCATTTGATGCCAGAAGGCAAACACAACCTGCATTTGCGTTTTGCAGATGAATTCAACAAGTTAGCAGAAGACTTCCTACAATGAGAATGCACACTGGAGTCGGTGGTTCCTTCGTGTGGGGTTTGATCATGTTGCTGCCTGTTACCATGATACCTTTGAAACTCTCCGCCTTTGAAACTTTCTACCCCTCCCTTCAATCTTATCCTAACCAAATGAGAATAATGACATATTGAAAACAGCCTCTAGCTTCAGGCTGGGCACCGTGGCTCACAGCTATAATCTCAGCACTTTAGGAGGCTGAGGTGGGAGAATTGCCTGAGCCCAGGAGTTCAAGACCAGCTTGTGCAATATAGGGAGACTCCGGCTCTACAAAAAAAAGTTTTTCAAAATTAGCCAGGCGAAGTGGCACACATCTGTGGTCCCAGCTGCTCAGGAAGCTGAGGTGGGAGGATCACTTGAGCCCAATTCAAAGCTGCAGTGAGCTGTAATTGCATCACTGCACTCCAACCTGGGCAACAGAGTAAGACCTTGTCTTTAAAAAATAAAATAAAAAAGGAATAAAGCCTCTAACTTCAATAGCTATGAAAATTAAATCCGATTTTTTTTTTTTTTTTTTGAGACGGAGTCTCGATGTGTCACCCAGGCTGGAGTGCAGTGGCGCAATCTCGGCTCACTGCAAGCTCCGCCTCCCGGGTTCATGCCATTCTCCTGCCTCAGCCTCTCCGAGTAGCTGGGACTACAGGCGCCCGCCACCACGCCCGGCTAATTTTTTTGTATTTTTAGTAGAGACGGGGTTTCACCATGGTCTCGATCTCCTGACCTCGTGATCCGCCCGCCTCGGCCTCCCAAAGTGCTGGGATTACAAGCGTGAGCCACTGCGCCCGGCAAATCCGATTTTCTAACATGAAGTTGTGACAAGTTATACCATTGTCTTACCAGGTGAATTCCTGCCATAATTTATTTTCGAATAAATTTTAGGTGGAGAATGTGTAGTGTTAATGTTGCAGATGTTAAGACATCTTGAATTTATACTGTACCTTTTATCTGAGAGGTTCAAGCTTCACTTGTGTTTTTATTTGTGTTTATCTATCATATTCAAAGAGAAATAGGGAGAGTCCGTGCCCAAGGTCCTCAATTCTAAGATCATAGAATGTCCAGAACAGCAGCAGATAGGGGCAGGTCTGCTTTACCCCATATCCCTCTCCTGGTTCACTTTTGAGAGATGAATACTTTGGACCAGTAAAGGTAAACAAAATATATATTTTCATCACTCTGTATTAAAAGGGCAGGAATGCTACTAATTAAAACACTAAAGCAGAAATCCTACATTGCTATTAAAATTAAACTTTGATTACCACAACAGTAACAAGTTAAACCTTGAAACTTTATACTTATGCATTTAGAGAAAGAATAAAATTATTTGAAGTGAGAACAGAGACAAGGTTTTCTACACATGCTTTTTTATTAGTATAGATACCTTCACAGACAATACTGTAATTTTTAGAGGAGTTCCACATCGTTACATCAACAGTGAATTTCTAACAGAGGCAAAACTGAGCACCATAGTTTACAAGTAGAAAGACCATGCTTGAGGACAACAGAAGTTCACTAAGGATGCACGATTGAGCTGAGTTGTTCTTAAGCCTCGTCCTCGCCCTCCTCCTCCTCGAACTCCCCTTGTTCGTCGGCCGTGGCGTCCTGGTACTGCTGGTACTCAGACACCAGGTCGTTCATGTTGCTCTCGGCCTCGGTGAACTCCATCTCGTCCATGCCCTCGCCCGTGTACCAGTGCAGGAAGGCCTTGCGCCGGAACATGGCCGTGAACTGCTCCGAGATGCGCTTGAACAGCTCCTGGATGGCCGTGCTGTTGCCGATGAAGGTGGCCGACATCTTCAGGCCGCGGGGCGGGATGTCACACACGGCCGTCTTCACGTTGTTGGGGATCCACTCCACGAAGTAGCTGCTGTTCTTGTTCTGCACGTTGAGCATCTGCTCGTCCACCTCCTTCATGGACATGCGGCCCCGGAAGATGGCAGCCACCGTCAGGTAGCGGCCGTGGCGCGGGTCGCAGGCGGCCATCATGTTCTTGGAGTCGAACATCTGCTGGGTGAGCTCGGGCACCGTGAGCGCCCGGTACTGCTGGCTGCCCCGGCTGGTCAGGGGCGCGAAGCCGGGCATGAAGAAGTGCAGGCGGGGGAAGGGCACCATGTTCACCGCCAGCTTGCGCAGGTCTGCGTTCAGCTGGCCCGGGAAGCGCAGGCAGGTGGTGACCCCGCTCATGGTGGCCGACACCAGGTGGTTGAGGTCCCCGTAGGTGGGGGTGGTCAGCTTCAGGGTGCGGAAGCAGATGTCATACAGGGCCTCATTATCAATGGAGTAGGTTTCATCTGTGTTTTCCACCAGCTGGTGGACAGAGAGGGTGGCGTTGTAGGGCTCCACCACCGTGTCTGACACCTTGGGTGAGGGCATGACGCTGAAGGTGTTCATGATGCGGTCTGGGTACTCTTCCCGGATCTTGCTGATGAGCAGGGTGCCCATCCCGGACCCCGTGCCGCCCCCCAGAGAGTGGGTCAGCTGGAAGCCCTGGAGACAGTCACAGCTCTCTGACTCCTTCCTCACCACATCCAGGACCGAGTCGACCAGCTCGGCTCCCTCTGTGTAGTGGCCCTTGGCCCAGTTATTCCCGGCTCCGCTCTGGCCTGCCGGAGGGAAAGTGAACATTAGACACTAAAACATAAGGAATTTCAAAATCTGTCATTTTGACTATGGAGGAGAAGGTAGGACTGGTCTTAGACTGGCAGACTCTTCTCTTTTGAATACTCTTCTTTTACCTGAAGAAATATTTATCTATGTCAGTGACCTCAAAAACACTGGGGATCATAATAAAGTAAGAAGTAAGTTTAGCTCATCTGAGGCTATTGATTGAGGAAGAAGATAGGGTTAGAAAACTGAATTGGTTCTGAAATATATCCTTTTTTTTTTTTTTGAGACGGAGTCTTGCTCTGTCGCCCAGGCTGGAGTGCAGTGGCGCGATCTCGGCTCACTGCAAGCTCCGCCTCCTGGGTTCACGCCATTCTCCTGCCTCAGCCTCTCGGAGTAGCTGGGACTACAGGCGCCCGCCACCATGCCCGGCTAATTTTTTGTATTTTTAGTAGAGATGGGGTTTCACCGTGGTCTCGATCTCCTGACCTTGTGATCCGCCCGCCTCGGCCTCCCAAAATGCTGGGATTACAAGCGTGAGCCACCGCGCCAGGCCTAATATATACATTTTTAAGAGGCATTCTCTTTATACTCAAGTACAATTAAACAGGCAAGGTGAAGGCAGTGTGACCAGCAGAGAAGGTGGCCTCAGCATCTGTCTAGCTCTGGTCATAACCTGTGCTTTTGGCCCCTGGCTCTTTGAAGTCCTTTCAAGTTGCCTATAGCCTGTGAAGCCTGGCTTGAAGCTTTTCCTTGCTCTTTCTTCCTTCCAGTCTGAGGCTGCTCTGCAATGGGAGGGCTGCAGCAGCCCTCTGCAGCCTGGCGTTGATCTGTGAGCCATGACCGCCCATAGGCTGCGTGGAGCTAGGCCAGGACTCGGGGCTGCCGTGGACAGTGTCACCTTGGCACTGAACACTAAGAACTGTGCTTTGCAGGGCTGTTAGGAAGAAGGTGTGTCATTTGGCCAGTTCCCAGTGATCATGACTACATACCGAACACGAAGTTGTCTGGCCTGAAGATCTGGCCGAAGGGTCCAGACCTGACGGAGTCCATGGTGCCAGGCTCCAGATCCACCAGGATGGCCCGAGGTACATATTTGTTACCTGCAGAAAACGAGAACTGCCTCAGACCTGTGCTTGGGGAGCGACTCACAGCAGCATTCAACTCTAGCATCTGAGACAAAAGGAGAACAGGAGATTTTCTGCTTTTAAGAAAAAGGAGGTCCTGAGTGTGCTTAGCCGTGGCAAACTGGCAGGAATCTTACGAAACCACAAAGCATGTTTTTCCAGCAGTTGGCATTTGAAATGAATATGCAAGAAGCATGCCTTTGTCACGTGCATGTTCCTAGGATGTTTCATCTCCCACATCATGGAAAGCAAGGATTCCTGGGCGCACACATCCTGCTACTCACCAGCAGCCTCATTGTAGTACACGTTGATTCTCTCCAGCTGCAAGTCACTGTCTCCATGGTAACTGCCTGTGGGGTCGATCCCATGCTCATCGCTGATGACCTCCCAAAACTGAAATGAAAAAGGAACCACACCATGGCCCGGCATCCTGAATGTCACTAAGGATGTCCTTGTCCTCCTCCCATGTCCTTGGAACAGGGGCTTTTGTGGTCAGTAAATGCTAGAGAGAGAGAGCAAAGAGCTGCACCCCCTATTTCCTGCAGCAGCCGCTGCTGAGGGGCTTGAAAATCTGCAGAGCATCGGCCATATTATGGGGATAGACTGAAAGGCTGGGAGGGGCCCTGGAGGAGGAGGGGACACAGCAGATGCCCTTTTAGGGAGAGGGTGGGGAAGAGTAGAGAAGTGGAGAAGGGGTACAGGGAGGCTCTGTCACCCCAGGCAGGGCTGAATGCCATTGCATCCGGGATGATTGATGGGTCGTGGCAGGACCAAGGACAGGGGGACCCACTCTGTGGCTGCCTCCAGGGAACAAGCTCTCTTGGCACAGATCCCAGGCACCCCTGCAACAGTGCAGGTTTAAGCCACCGATCTACATGCTGGCACTGACCACCGGAGGGACTGAGCGAAGGGCAGCAGGAGCCTGGGAGGGCACCTGGGCGGCAGTGGAAGGAGCTGGCCATCGTGAGGGCGCTGGCTCCATTGTGAATTTGCGGCAGGGAGGGGGCGGGGAGGCTGGGTGGGCAACATGGCGGTTCTCAAAGAGACCACGTCCTTGTACTGGCGCCCGCCCCCACCCATGCACCAGACCCGCTGCTGCCTCCCACACAGCGGTCGGTAATTGCAGCCCCCACCCAGCGCAGTCACCTGCCGCCTCGGGGACTGGCAGCAAGACTATCGCGTTGTATGTCATCATGTCAAGACAGTGCCCGAGCAAGGGAATTTGTCTAACACCCTCGCCTGTACGACCCCAAGGGAAGCCTCTGTTACATCTGTCAGTCCAGTGACACTGCATGTTTTCATTCAAACCGTAGAGAAAAATATACAAATTAAATTCACATGAAGCTAGCGCAATAAATATGACCGTAGCCCCGACCCAAGTTTCTGAGACAAATACACCCAGGGGAATGCCAACCGCGTCCCGCAGAAGGGCTGTGTCCCAGGGAAATCGAAAGCGCCCCGATTAAACGCACACACAGCTACGGCGCTGCGGGCATCCTGGCGGGTCATGCAGCCTCCCAGGCCCCGCCCGGCGGCCTCGCCGCAGAATGTGCACCCGGCCAGCCCGGGGCCGCCGCGGCCTCCAGCCCCCGCCCCGGCCCCAGCCCGCACCCGCGGTCCCAATCCCGGGCCCCTCCGTGGCGGTGAGCCCACCTTGGCGCCGATCTGGTTGCCGCACTGGCCCGCCTGGATGTGCACGATCTCGCGCATGGTGCCGGCTGCGGAGCGGGTGGCGCTGGCCCTCGGAGCGGTGCGCGGCGTGGACCGGCGGGCTGGGCTGCGCAGAGACCTGCCGCCGCCCCCCAGCTCCGTCTTTTATACCCGGGGACCCGCCCTGCCCGGTGACGTCATGACGGGCGGGGCTGCGGCCGCGGGGGCGGTGCGGCTGGGACTGCGGCACCGCGAGGGGGAGCCGGGGCGCGGTGCGAGGTGTGGGGGCGCTCGCCCTATTGCTGCTGCCGCTGGGTCTTGAGTGGGCGGCCGGCCCCGCGGTCCAGCGGTGAGTGCGGTGCCCGGGCCTCGGGCTCAGCCGCAGCCCCCTGCCCGATCCACGGGCGCGGGCGACCCCTGGCGCTGGGTCCTCCGCTCACGCCGCAATCCCCACCCCGACCCGCCCACTCTGGACCCTCGAGGGGGGCTGGGGACCGGGGGCCCCGGAACCAGGGGGAGGGGCTGCCTCGGAACAGGGTCCTCGCCTCCTAGGGACGGGAAGAGGCGTCGAGTACCCTTTGGAGGTGGGAGCTGGAAACTGAAGACCCATTTGCAGTGGGCTCTCCAGCGGGTGGCAAAGGTTTCCCGCATCCTGGGCAGGGTCTTGGACGCCGTTTGTGGGGGTGGGGTGGGCAGCGTGGAGAGGAGTGGGGGGCCACGGGGAGCCGACGGGCAGCTGCCTGAAAGGAATGCCAGGACGGCGGGGTGGGCGGCCTTTCGCCCCTGCAGGGGAGGAAGATGGCTTGGTCGGGGGCGGGGGTTGGGGGGGCTAGAAAAGGGCTGGATTTGTCACATGTCCGCTTTGGGCTCCTGCGTCCTTGTAAACGCCTTTTAAATGTGGAAAATTCTGCGTGTTTGTGTGTGTGTGTGTGTGTGTGTGTGAGGAAAGACAGGACACATCTGCCACGTTGATGTGTCAGCTGATGGCCCTGCCCCTTACACCCCTTAGGTCGCCTGATCCTCACAGAAGCTTTCGGAGCTAGGCTGTCCAGTTCGGTAGACCCTAGGCATGGTGGCTGCTGAGCATTGAAACGTAGGTAATCTGAACTGAGATGTGCTGTTAAGTGTGAAGTACACACTGGATTTTATGGGCTCAGTAAGTTAAAATAATGTGAAATATTTCATTACTGATTCTTAAATATTGATGGTCTATCAAAATAATAGTGCTTTGGATACATTGTGTTAAATGACTTGTTTTGAAATTAGAAAATGTAAAATTACATACTTGGTTTCCATTTGCTGCTCACTTACGCATATTTTTGTGGACTACCACCGGCTTGTGGCAAGCATTATTATTACCCCAATTTCATAGCTCAGAAAGCGAGGTTGAAAGACCTGACCAGCCACAAAGCTAGTAAGGGAAGGAATCTAAAGTCTTTGCATAAAGAAAAAGCCCAGGTGAGTTTTAAAGGCTTGGGTGGGCTGTGGTAAGGACCAGCCTGAATTATTAACAAAGATGGCCCTGCACGGTGGACTAGGTAACAGGGGCCTGGAGACTGCCTTTGGTTCCCAGCACATTCCAACTATATAATTATGATAATTACAGGTGCCTCGGAGCTGGCTTTGTGGTAGGAAATGAGAAGCCATATATGAAAGCACATTGAGTTTATGGGGCAAAAATGCCTCGGTAAAACCCAAGGTGATGGGCCGGACGCGGTGGCTTACGCCTGTAATCCCAGCACTTTGGGAGGCTGAGGCGGGTGGATCACGAGGTCAGGAGATTGAGACCATCCTGGCTAACACAGTGAAACCCCGTCTCTACTAAAAATACAAAAAAATTAGCCGGGCATGGTGGCAGGCGCCTGCAGTCCCAGCTACTCAGGAGGCTGAGGCAGGAGAATGGCGTGAACCCAGAAGGCGGAGCTTGCAGTGAGCCGAGATGGCGCCGCTGCTCTCCAATGTGGGCGACAGAGCCAGACTGCGTCTCAATAAAAAAATAAAAATAAATAAAAAATAAAAAAACCCAAGATGATGCTGTCATTCCTAATGTGCACCCTACCTGCCACCTCAATAGTTGGTCTGTATCGGAGGTGGAAACTAAGGCCAGATGTCTGTGAGTAGCCTCTTAGGCCAAGTTAGGTCTTAATCACCCCAGCTTTAGGAATCGCCCAGCATGCTCCCAGCATGTAGGTAGGCAGGTGCCTAGTGCCTCTTCTCAGGGTGGGGACAGATTTCCTAGAATTTCTCCTCCTCTCTCCCCTCTCCCTGCTGCTGGGCCCCCAGTGGACAGCCTGTCCCTCAGATGCTACTCCCAGGTACCCAGGGCTTGGCGTCCACCTTCTCTCCACCCCCACCCCAACTCTCACATCTTGGCTCTTTACCACCAGCCGGAGCCTTCCAGAACCTCTCCAGAGAATGGCTCTCCTTGGGGTAGCTTCGCTCATTACACAGTTCTGAAAAGATTTTTCCAGAGATAATTGCTTCTTGGCCTTTGTGTTTTAATTCAACGTGAAATCTGAGGCCAAATAGGAGCAGAGGATGAGACCTGAAAGGGACAGCACTGGGGACCCCTAGCAGCTGGGCGTTTCCCGGCCTGTGGAGCATGTGCCCACTCTGCTGTTCCTAGCTCAGTCCTCCAGCAAGTCACTGCACCTCTCTGAGCTTCTCTCACCATATCTGAAGAATGGAAATGAGTTTTTCTTACGTTGGGAAGCTGAGAGGCACTATGCGTGAACTGGACATTAGTGAGCGCACAGAAAATAAATCCATGGCAGCGTTCACGGGCGCAGGCCAGGCACCTGTCTGCTCTGGATCGCTGGCAGTGAATGTTCTGCCCAAGTCGGCCTTCTCCTGCCTGGCAGCTCACGCCCAGCCTACTTCTCTCTGACGCGCTCCTCCCTCGGTGCCGCCCGTGATGTGTGTTAGTTTATAATGAGAGAAACTCAGACGCAGAATTTTAAATAATGCCTGCCCTGCCTAAGGTGACTCATCTGAGGCTGTGAGTTCCTGCTGTCCCCTCCCTCGTGGCAAGTGTAGATATCCCCAACCCCACCTCGCTGTCACTAAGCAACTCGACCTTGTACAGCACCGATGCAGATAATAACAGGAGGAAATGGAGCCTGCTAATTCTCCCCTTCCCTAGAATAGGTTTTTGAGGACCAGTCTCTCCCCTTTCATCTATTTTTCAGTGTCTAAAGAGGAGCAGCTCCACTGGCTGTTGGGTGGGCCAGGGATGGGGAAGGGGAAGAGGACCAACCTCCTCCAGCCTCGTCACTTCCTGCTTTAGACAGGATGCCACTCACAGTGTCTGAGCCACCCCTACCCTGAAGGCATCATTGTCGGGGCGGGGGTGGGGGGGGAAGGGCAGGCGTAATGACAAAATTCAGACTAGAGAATGTGTTCCCGGTAGGAGGCTGAGCCACATCTGTCTTTTACAAAAGGACAGAAGCTCTTACCCTTTTGCCTGCCCTTCCTGTCTCCTGCTTCAGAGGGCGGCCCAACAAGAAAGGTCCTGGTGAGAATGTTCTAGTGAAAAGTACCCTGTAAATATGTGGTGTTATGATAATATCGTTACTGTTCACTGATGCCATCTCTAAGGGTGACAGTTACGATCTAGTTGAAATAGATTTAGTTGGTCCAAGTAAGAGTCCTGGAACTTCAAAAACACTAGTTTCCTCTGCACAATGATGAAAACCCAAGGACCATCCCAGCAATACAATTGTCTAAATTTGTATGGAACAGTCTTGCATCCTGTTTGTTTGTGCCCTCAGAGAACTAGCCGCACCCTCCGCTCCAACTTCTCTTTCCCATGAAACTCATCCAGTGCAGCCCCTGTCTGCTATTTTTTAAATAAAGGCATCTGCTTATGAAGATGGGAGAATTTTGTTCAAAGCATTTAAGGGGATGTAACCTTTTCAAAAGGTTACCTAAAATAAAACAGTCTGAACTCCAATTAAATTTAATTGTAAAATATCAACCCCACCAAAGTTTACAATTTTTTTTTTTTGCATCAGATGACTATAATAATACAGAGTAAATATATAGAATATTTTTAGCCACTTTCTGGAATGGGCCATGCCCAGAATGTGACATTCATATTACAAGTGTTGATCTGGGGCCTTTCAAAACTGAAGATGTCATTTTTTTTTTTTTTTGAAACGGAGTCTCGACCAGGCTGGAGTGCAGTGGCATGATCTTGGCTCATTGCAACTTCTGCCTCCCAGGCTCAAGCGATCCTCCCACTTAAGCCTCCTGAGTACCTGGGATTACAGGCGTGCACCACCATGCCTGGTTAATTTTTGTATTTTTAGTACAGACAGGGTTTCGCCATGTTGGCCAGGCTGGTTTCAAAGATGGTATTCTTGATGTCAAATTCTCATTAAGCTATACCCCCCCCAATTTTTTTTAAATACATACAATGTACACAGCAATTATATATACATATATCTTTTTTTTTTTTTTTGAGACGGAGTCTCGCTCTGTCGCCCAGGCTGGAGTGCAGTGGCGCCATCTCGGCTCACTGCAAGCTCTGCCTCCCGGGTTCACGCCATTCTCCTGCCTCAGCCTCCCGAGTAGCTGGGACTACAGGCGCCCGCCACCACGCCCGGCTAATGTTTTTTCTGTATTTTTAGTAGAGACGGGGTTTCACCGTGGTCTCGATCTCCTGACCTCGTGATCCGCCCGCCTCGGCCTCCCAAAGTGCTGGGATTACAAGCGTGAGCCACCGCGCCCGGCCTCATATCTTATATACATATTTTCTGATTATAAAATTAGAAACACTTAGAAAGTACTAAAGAGCACAAGTGTATCCACTGTTCTGGAGATTTTTTTAAATGCTTGATGTATTATATTCCTTTTTGTTTTTCCTATTCATGGGCTGTTTAGGTGTTTTTGTTCCTTTATAACTTTTTTTTTTTGCCTTCAACATTATGAAGAAATACTATATCTTCTTCTGCTATGACTTAAACATAATCTCACAAATTCTCAAAAATATGTAACCTACTCCCAACTATCATTCTCCCCACAATCTGAGGCGTCCAGACCACACTGAATTATCTATAGAGCAAATTCATCTCTGCTTCCCATGACTAAGGCCATTTAGAGGACTCAGTGCCCTCCTGCCGCGTTCCCTGACTGTTGAAGAGCACAGGCCCTAGAGTTGATGGACTGGGTGCTAATCCTCACTCTGTCACTTCCTAGCTGCGTGACCTCGGCAAGTTACTTAACCTCTCTGCCTTAGTTGCCTCATCTGTAAAGTGACAGAAATAATAGTACCCGCTTCCTGGGGTTGTGATAAAGACTGAATGAATATGTGAAAGCACTTACAATACCACCTGCCCCACAGGTTATATAAATACTAGCTATTATAACTGGTTAATCCCGTCCTCCCCCGCCCCTCCCTTTTTTTCTCCCTCCTTCCCCTCCCTCCCTGGAGCTCTTCTTGAATCCGGACTCAACTCCAGCGCCACTTGCGAGGCTCCGGTGCGGTGAGACTGCGGTGTCCTGGCCGCACGCTCTTCTGCACACAGCTCCGCACTGCACTCCTCGCCCCTAATCCCGAGGCTGGCGCAGCAGAGTGAGCGAGCGCAGGATCGCTAAGCGCGAGCCGAGGCGCCATCGGAACGCTCTTGCCCCCACCCAGACGCCGAGAGTCTGCAGGTCCAGGGCCCCTCTGCACTTTCCAGGGCAGAGGGCGCTGGGCGGCGCGAGGCACCCGGGAGAGCCGGCTCCGTGGCTTCCTACTACCTGACTCCTGACCACCTAGTTCTGGACCCAGGCTTCTTCACCCTCCGCCAGGTCTGGGCTGCCAGGGACTCGCGGTGGGGCCGCCACGCTGCCTTCTCCTTCCTTCTGGAGCGCCCGGGCGCGCGACCCGCTCCGTTTCACGCTCTAGTCAAACGGTAGCTCGGGAAAGGCTGAGCTTCGCCCCCTCCCCGCGGTGAGAGCGCGGCGCGGCGGGGCGGGGCCTCCTGCGGGCGGGAGAGGCACTGGGGTCCCGGGGCCGCGGCGCAGAGGGAGGGCGAAGCTGCGCCCCCTGGAGGCCCTTGCCGCCCCGCCCCGCCCTAAGACCCGGGTTCCGCCTGGAGGCCGCCACCGCCCCTCCTTGCCTGTCGCCGGCACCGCCTGATCCTCTGTCTCAAGATCGGACGGCCTTTGCAGCGGGAGCAACAACCAACCCCACAAATTCATGAAATACTAGGCGGGAAATGCGCTCAAAATAGGACTTGCCTTTTATTTTTTGTAGCTATAAGAGAATATCGAAGTACTTTTTTTTTTTTGAGATGGGGTCTTGGTCTGACACCAGGCTGGAGTGCAGTGGCGCGATTTGGGCTCACTGCAACCTCCGCCTCCGCCTAACAGCCCTGTAGTACAAAAATAACAACAGGGAACATTTGAATGGGGATGGGCTAATTTTGTTAAATTTACTTTTTCATGCCACCACATTTTGTTGCTAGTGTTAATGAAATGCCACCAATGGCTGGCAGCTAATGAAGTGCTGCTAGTGTATATATTCTGTGTCTCTTCTTAATAAGGAAGAACATTTGTTACTTCCACTACCTAAAGTTTGCCCGGCATGGTCAGTTTTACCATTAGTCACCACAAGCACAGTGCTAATTAGTTTTCCAGACCTAAGAAAACGTTTGAGATCAGGGTTGGGATGTGGGGGTATAGGGGGAGTGATGACTCCAAAATAAAAGGAAAATTGCAATAGTAAAATGAATGTTTATTTGTCTACAGAATATATCATGTCAATTAGTCAAAGACAACTCAACTTTTATATTGTAATGTATAAATTATAATTAATGTAAAAAGTTGAAATAGAAAATGAAACATATTTAATACGATATGGGACAGTTCCTCTAAAAGAGTCCCAGTGACCTCCAGAGCTGGAGCTGGCTCCATGCATCACCCACTTTTAGTATCATTTTCTGGTTATCAAGAAATGAGTAGAATTTTGTTTGAGACCGAGTCTCACTGTGACCCCCAGGCTGGCACAATGGCTCGATCTCAGCTCATTGCAACCTCCGCCTCCCGGGTTCAAGCTATTCTCCTGCTCCAGCCTCCCAAGTAGCTGGGACTATAGGCGCCTGCCAACATGCTGGGCTAATTTTTGTATTTTTAGTAGAGACAGGGTTTCACCATGTTGGCCAGGCTGGTCTCAAACTCCTGACCTCAAATGATCTGCCCGCCTCAGCCTTCCAAAGTACTGGGATTACAGGTGTGAGCCACTGCGCCCACCCAGAATTTTTTTAATAACTGAAAGAAGGAGATTAAGGAAAATGGAGACAAATATGCAGGAGAAACACCCTCTGAGGGCGATTTAACAGAGCAGCTAATTTGGAAAGGGGAAGGGGAGGTGCTCCTTGAGTGCCCAGTTTCCTTGGGAGGAAATCGGGTATGTGGTCAGGGGTTGTGGGCAGTTATTCCCCTCGTTGAGCCTCAGGGGGCTCACAGGCCAAGAGCAGCTTGGTTGCTGTACATGGGTTAGGGGAAGAGGGGAGAGTTAGGGTGCATGATAGAATAGAGAGGCAATATGCAACTGGATATTTCTATGTACTTGGTCTTTCAAAATTCAAAATTTGTTAACTCATGAATACTTGTATACTGACATAATTTACAGACGCCATTTAGGGTTGGATAGTTTTGTAATTAATGAGGCATTATGAATCTCATTGAGAGGCCAATACTGACTCTGTGAGTGAAAAAACACAAATTGTTTTTCCTCGGTTCTCACAGCACAACAGCCAACACAGAAGACTTCTGTGACCCAACGTGTAGGGGTGTTTCCCCATACACCAAGCAGGAAATCAATTCTGCCGTAGACACCAGCTGGGTGTCCTCAACTTCCATTCCATTCTGACACCATCTACCAGCAGATAATGTCAGATCCCACAGGCTGAGGGCTCAGTCCCCCAGGCTCTCCCCACCACCTTCAGATGCCAATTGCAAGTGCCAGGCTGTCTTACCTGTGCCTCTGACCAACTGGCTATAAATCCGGGATTCCAGGGTCTCCTCCTTGGGAATCATTAACCACTGGTGATCAACTTAACCTTCAGGCCCTCTCCTCTCCAGGGAGGTTAGGGAATGGGGCTGAAAGTCCCAACCCTCTAATCATGCCTTGGTCTTTCCAGTGCCAGCCCCATCCTGAAGCTACCTAGGGGCTGCCAGCCACCAGCTGACTCATTAGCATAAAAAAGACATCACTTTGGAGATTTTAAGGATTTTAGGAGCTGTACGCCAAAAAACAAGGTTGAACATATACTTCACAATATCACACTGACGTTGGAGAAATGAAGCTGAAAACAGCATAGGCTGAGGCCATCCATGGTGGGGAAAGCCCAGGCTAAGGATGGGAAGAGGGAGTGAGGACAGAGGCTGAACGGCTCTGGAGCTGAGTCAACAAACGAGCTGCTAAAAATGACCAGAGATTAATGCAAGAATCAGAATCTGTGACACAATCTCAGATCTGGCTGAAAGGCCTTGATGGGGAAGCAGGACGAAGAGGCTAGGATGTATATGTCAGAGGTAGGTTACAAGGAGACCTCTGCCCTGCAGGGCTGACTCAGAGAAACCCAGGTTGCTGCTACTCTGAGCCCAGCCTGAGAAAGAAATTTCCACTGTAGCTACCTGCAGTTGTAAACTTAGCTTACCAATCCAGAACTAGTCCTCAGTGACATTGTAAGGGTGGTTACATCTCCTTTTTGTTCTGCGAAAGGAAAATAAAAATCTCAGGGCCCCAAACTCATTAAGTCAAAGGGAAAAGCTTGAGAACTGAGTCATGCAAAGACTGCCTTCCTTTTGTTCCTAAGCAGATAGCTACAAAGATAGAAGGCCACAGACCTCCCTAGGGGACCTTCCACATGATTTGCCCATGATGAAATTCCTTGTAGGTCCCTAGATCTTTAGCCTATAACAGTTCTGTTGAATTTCACCCTGACAATGTAAATCCACAGCTCATCTTCATAGGTAAAGGACAAAGACAGGACTAGATCCTCCCTCCGCTCACTAGAGACAAATGCATGTTTGGCTGCTTCCTGTACTCTGTGATTACTTTATCTAATGTAAAACTGCAGATTCACTGAGACAAATGCATAATTGACTGGCCTTCTACCTCCTCCTTTCACATGTAAAATGTGCATTCTGTGAAAGCTGATCAAAGTCTCAAAAGAATGCAACTGCTCTCCTTTTATCTACCCGCCCATTTTTTCTTTCCTCTTTCCCCCACTGCCACTCTTTCTCTGTTAAATATTGACGTCTCCAGACCCTTTTTGGAAAAAGCGCAGATCACAGATGTTCCCATGGTTTTGTGTTCTTTATTCTCCCTGACTGAGTCTTCAACCTTGGCAAAATAAACCTCTAAAATGATTGAGACTCACCTTGGTCATTTTCTTTGATTTAGAGTTCTTTTATGCCTCTCATTATCCTCCCACCATTTTGGGCAAACAGGCTCCACCCCCTTAAATTCTGTACTCTAAGGACATAATTTTTTTTTTTTTTTTTTTTTTTAGGCAGAGTTTCACTCTTGTTGCCCAGGCGGGAGTGCAATGGCTCAATCTCAACTCACTGCAACCTCCACCTCCTGGGTGTCAGGACTCTGAGCCCAAGCTAAGCCATCATATCCCCTGTGACCTGCACGTACACATCCAGATGGCCCGTTCCTGCCTTAACTGATGACATTCCACCACAAAAGAAGTGAAAATGGCCTGTTCCTGCCTTAACTGATGACATTATCTTGTGAAATTCCTTCTCCTGGCTCATCCTGGCTCAAAAGCTCCCCTACTGAGTACCTTGTGACTCCCACCCCTGCCAGCCAGAGAACCCCCCCCTTTACTGTAATTTTCCTTTAGCTACCCAAATTCTATAAAACGGCCCCACCCCTATCTCCCTTTGCTGACTCTCCCCGCCTTTTTTCAGACTCAACCCGCCTGCACCCAGGTGAAATAAACAGCTTTGTTGCTCACACAAAGCCTGTTTGATGGTCTCTTCACACCAACGTGAGTGAAATTTTGGTGCTGTGACTCGGATTGGGGGACCTCCCTTAGGAGATCAATCCCCTGTCTTCCTGCTCTTTGCTCCGTGAGAAAGATCCACCTATGACCTCAGGTCCTCAGACTGACCAGCCCAAGGAACATCTCACCAATTTTAAATCAAGTAAGCGGCCTCTCTTTACTCTCTTCTCCAACCTCTCTCACTATCTCTTAACCTCTTTCTATTTCAATCTTGGTGCCACACTTCAATCTCTCCCTTCTCTTAATTTCAGTTCCTTTCCTTTTCTGGTAGAGACAAAGGAGACACATTTTATCCGTGAACCTGAAACTCTGGCACCAGTCACGGACTTGGGAAGACAGTCTTCCCTTGGTGTTTAATCACATGGGGATGGCTGCCTGATTATTCACCCACGTTTCAGAGGTGTCTGACCATGCAGGGATGCCTGCCTTGTTCCTTCACCCTTAGTGGTAAGTACTGCTTTTCTGGGGGGCAAGAACCCCCCGACCCCTTCTCTCCATGTCTCTACACTTTCTCCACTTTTCTGGAGGGCAAGAACCCCCCAACGCTTTCTCCCCGTGTCTCTACCCTTACTCTGCTTTTCTGGAGGGCAAGAACCCCCCGACCCCTTCTCTCTGTGTCTCTACCCCTTCTTCTGCAACACCGCTTGGCCCCAATACAAACTTGACAATGGCTCTAAATGGCCAGAAAACGGTACTTTCGAGTTCTCCATCCTACAAGACCTAAATAATTTTTGTCGAAAAATGGGCAAATGGTCCGAGGTGGCTTACATCCAGGCATTTTTCACACTTCGTTCCCTCCCTAGTCTCTGTTCCCAGTGCGATTCCTCCCAAATCCTCCTTTCTCTCCCGCCTGTCCCCTCAGTCCCAACCCCAAGTGTCGCTGAGTCTTTCCAGTCTTCCTTTTCTACATACTCATCTGACCTCTCCCCTCCTCCCCAGGCTGTTTGTCGCCAGGCTGAGCTAAGTCCCAATTCTTCCTCAGCCTCCACTCTTCCACCCTATAATCCTTCTATCACCTCCCCTCCTCACACCCAGTCTGGCTTACAGTTTAGTTCGGTGACTAGCTCTTTCCCACCTGCCCAACAATTTCCTCTTAAAGAAGTGGCTGGAGCTGAAGGCATAGTCAGGGTACACGTACCTTTTTCTCTATCAGATCTCTCAGATCAGTCAGCATTAGGCTATTTCCCATCAGACCCCACTAAATATATACAGGAATTCCAATATCTAACTCTGTCCTACAATTTAACCTAAGTGACTTAAATGTCATCCTGACTTCTACCCTCTCCCCAGATGAACGGGAAAGAGCTTTTTCTCTAGCCCAGTCTCACACTGATAACCGCCGGCTTCATGAGCCAGACCTCCAGGAAGGCATTACAGCGGTTCCCCGAGAGGATCCCCAATGGAACTACCAGGCAGATTCCCCACGTATAGCTAGGCGAGATTACATTATTTCCTGCCTAGTTGAAGGGCTTAAAAAGGTAGCTTACAAAGCTGTTAATTATGACAAGCTTAAAGAAACTACCCAAGGTAAAGACAAAAACCCAGCCCAGTTCATGGCCTGCTTTGCAGCAACCCTTAGACGCTCTACCGCCCTAGACCCGGAAGGGCCAGAAGGCTGCCTTATTCTTAATATGCATTT
This sequence comes from Nomascus leucogenys, assembly GCF_006542625.1. Lineage (NCBI taxonomy): Eukaryota > Metazoa > Chordata > Mammalia > Primates > Hylobatidae > Nomascus > Nomascus leucogenys. The sequence continues at coordinate 51,560,379 of NC_044388.1, forward strand.
TATCACCCAATCCACTCCCGACATTAAGAAAAAACTTCAAAAATTAGAATCTGGCCCTCAAACCCACAACAGGAATTAATCAACCTTGCCTTCAAGGTGTACAATAATAGAGAGAAGGCAGCCAGACGGCAATGCATTTCTGAGTTACAATTACTTGCCTCTGCTGTGAGACAAAACCCAGCCACACCTCCAGCACACAAGGACTTCAAAATGCCTAAGCTGCACACGCCTAAGCTACAGCAGTCAAGCATTCCGACAAGACTTCCTCCATTAGGATCTTGCTTCAAGTGCCAGAAATCTGGCCACTAGGCCAAGGAATGCCCACAGCCCAGGATTCCTCCCAAGCCATCTGTGCAGGGACCCACTGGAAATCAGACTGCCCAGCTCATCCAGCAGCTTCTCCTAGAGCCCCTAAAGCTCTAGCCCAAGGCTGTCTGACTGACTCCTTCCTAGATCTGCTCAGCTTAGCGGCTGAAGATTGACGCTGCCTGATCACCTCGGAAGCCCCCTGGACCATCACGGATGCCAAGCTTCAGGTAACTCTCACAGTAGAGGGTAAGTCCATCCCCTGTTTAATCAATACGGGGGCTACCCACTCCACATTACCTTCTTTTCAAGGGCCTATTTCCCTTGCCCCCGTAACTGTTGTGGGTATTGACGGCCAAGTTCAAAACCCCTTAAAACTCCCCCATTCTGGTGCCGACTTGGACAATATTCTTTTATGCACTCTTTTTTAGTTATCCCCACCTGCCCAGTTCCCTTATTAGGCTGAGATATTTTAACCAAATTATCTGTTTCCCTCACTATTCCTGGACTACAGCCACATCTCTTTGCCGCCCTTCTTCCTAACCCAAAGCCTCCTTTGCGTCTTTCTCTCGTATCCCCTGACCTTAACCCACAAGTATAGGACATCTCTACTCCCTCCCTGGCAACCAATCACATGCCCATTACCATCCCATTCAAACCTAATCACCCTTACCCTGCTCAATGCCAATATCCCATCCCACAGCACGTTTTAAAAGGATTAAAGCCTGTTATCGTTCGCCTGTTACATCATGGGCTTCTAAAACCTATAAACTCTCCTTACAATTCCCCCATTTTACCTGTCCAAAAACCGGACAAGTCTTATGGATTACTTCAGGATCTGCGCCTTATCAACCAAATTGTTTTGCCTATCCACCCCGTGGTGCCCAACCTGTACACTCTTTTGTCCTCAATACCTTCCTCCACAACTCACTATTCCATTCTTGATCTTAAAGATGCTTTTTTCACTATTCCCCTACACCCCTCGTCCCAGCCTCTCTTTGCTTTCACCTGGACTGACCCTGGCACCCATCAGTCCCAGCAGCTTACCTGGGTTGTGCTGCCGCAAGGTTTCAGGGACAGCCTTCATTACTTCAGCCAAGCTCTTTCTCATGATTTACTTTCTTTCCACCCCTCCTCTTCTCACCTTATTCAATATATTGATGGCCTTCTACTTTGTAGCCCCTCCTTTGAATCTTCTCAACAAGACACCCTTCTGCTCCTTCAGCATTTATTTTCCAAAGGATACTGGGTATCCCCCTCCAAAGCTCAAATTTCTTCTCCATCCGTTACCTACCTTGGCATAATTCTTCATAAAAACACACATGCTCTCCCTGCCAATCATGTCCAACTGATCTCTCAAACCCCAATACCTTCTACAAAACAACAACTCCTTTCCTTTCTAGGCATGCTTGGATACTTGCGACTTTGGATACCTGGTTTTGCCATCCTAACAAAACCATTATATAAACTCACAAAAGGAAATCTAGTTGACCCCATGGATCCTAAATCCTTTCCCCACTCCTCTTTCCGTTCCTTGAAGACAGCTTTAGAGACTGCCCCCGCTCTAGCTCTCCCTGACTCATCCCAGCCCTTTTCATTACACAGAGCCTAAGTGCAGGGCTGTGCAGTCGGAATTCTTACACAAGGACTGGGATCGCGTCCTGCAGCCTTTTTATCCAAACAACTTGACCTCACTGTTTTAGGCTGGCCATCATGTCTCCATGCAGCAGCTGCTGCCGCCCTAATACTTTTAGAGGCCCTCAAAATCACAAACTATGCTCACCTCACTCTCTACAGCTCTCATAACTTCCAAAATCTATTTTCTTCCTCACACCTGACCATATACTTTCTGCTCCCCGGCTCCTTCAGCTATACTCACTCTGTTGAGTCTCCCACAATTACCATTGTTCCTAGCCTGGACTTCAATCCGGCCTCCCACATTATTCCAGATACCACACCTGACCCTCATGACTGCCTCTCTGATCCACCTGACATTCAGCCCATTTCCTCGTATTTCCTTCTTCCCTGTTCCTCACCCTGATCACATTTGGTTTATTGATGGCACTTCCACCAGGCCTAATCGCCACTCACCAGCAAAGGCAGGCTATGCAATAGTATCTTCCACATCTATCATTGAGGCTACCGCTCTGCCCCCCTCCACTGCCTCTCAGCAAGTCGAACTAGTTGCCTTAACTCAGGCCCTCACTCTTGCAAAGGGACTACACGTCAATAATTATACTGACTCTAAATTTGCCTTCCATATTCTGCACCACCATGCGGTTATATGGGCTGAAAGAGGTTTCCTCAGTATGCAAGGGTCCTGCATCATTAATGCCTCTTTTTTTTTTTTTTTTTTTGAGACAGAGTCTCGCTCTGTCGCCCAGGCTGGAGTGCAGTGGCGCGATCTCGGCTCACTGCAAGCTCCGCCTCCCGGGTTCACGCCATTCTCCTGCCTCAGCCTCTCCGAGTAGCTGGGACTACAGGCGCCTGCCACCACGCCCGGCTAGTTTTTTGTATTGTTAGTAGAGACGGGGTTTCACCGTGGTCTCGATCTCCTGACCTCGTGATCCGCCCGCCTCGGCCTCCCAAAGTGCTGGGATTACAAGCGTGAGCCACCGCGCCCAGCCACATTAATGCCTCTTTAGTAAAAACTCTGCTCAAGGCCACTTTACTTCCAAAAGAAGCTGGAGTCATTCACTGCAAGGGGCATCAAAAGGCGTCAGATTGAGAGGTGACAGCATGCTGGCAGTCCTCACAGCCCTCGCTCGCTCTCGGGGCCTCCTCTGCCTGGGCTCCCACTTTGGCAGCACTTGAGGAGCCCTTCAGCCCACCACTGCACTGTGAGAACCCCTTTCTGGGCTGGCCAAGGCCGGAGCCGGCTCCCTCAGCTTGCAGGGAGATGTGGAGGGAAAGGCGCAAGCAGGAACCGGGGCTGCGCGCCGCGCTTGCGGGCCAGCTGGAGTTCTGGGTGGACGTGGGCTTGGCAGGCCCCGCACTCAGAGCAGCCAGCCGGCCCTTCCAGCCCTGGGCAGTGAGGGGCTTAGCGCCCGGGCCAGCGGCTGCGGAGGGGGTACTGGTCCCCCAGCAGTGCCAGCCCACTGGTGCTGTCGATTTCTCACCAGGGCTTAGCTGCCTTCCCGCGGGGCAGGGCTCGGGACCTGCAGCCCGCCATGCCTGAGCCTCCCACCCCCTCCATGGGCTCCTGTGCGGCCCGAGCCTCCCCGATGAACACCACCCCCTGTTCCACAGCACCCAGTCCCATCGACCACCCAAGGGCTCAGGACTGCGGATGAAGGGCACGGGACTGGCAGGCAGCTCCACCTGCAGTCCCGGTGCAGGATCCACTGGGTGAAGCCAGCTGGGCTCCTGAGTCTGGCGGGGACATGGAGAACCTTTATGTCTAGCCCAGGGATTGTAAATACACCAATCAGCACTCTGTATCTAGCTCAAGGTTTGTAAACACACCAATCAGCACCCTGTGTCTAGCTCAGGGTTTGTGAATGCACCAATCGACACTGTATCTAGCTACTTTAGTGTGGCCTTGGAGAACCTTTGTGTCGACACTCTGTTTCTAACTGATCTGATGGGGACGTGGAGAACCTTTGTGTCAAGCTCAGGGATTGTAAATGCACCAATCAGCGCCCTGTCAAAACAGACCACTGGCTCTACCAATCAGTAAGATGTGGGTGGGGCCATATAAGAGAATAAAAGCAGGCTGCCGCGCCAGCAGTGGCAACCCGCTCGGGTTCCCTCCCACACCGCGGAAGCTTTGTTCTTTCCTCTTTTGCAATAAATCTTGCTGCTGTTCATTTTTTGGGTCCATACTGCTTTGATGAGCTGTAATATCGTGAAAGTCTGCAGCTTGGCTCCTGAAGCCAGTGAGATCACGAGCCCCCGGAAGAAATGAACAACTCCAGACGTGCTACCTTAAGGCTACCTTAAGAGCTGTAACACTCATCATGAAGGTCTGTAGCTTCACTCCTGAGCCAGTGAGTCCGTGAACCCACCGGAAGGAAGAAACTCTAGCTACGCCACCTTAAGAGCTGTAACGCTCACCGCAAGGGTCCGCGGCTTCATTCTTGAATGCAATGAGACCGAGAACCCACCAATTTCGGACACAAACTCCCATTGCTCTAGATGAACGCTTAATGCTGATAAGGTGGCTAGACAAGCAACTACCGTTCCAACTTCTGTCCGTCATGGCCAGTTTTTCTCCTTCACATCAGTCACTCCTTACTCCCCCGCTGAAACTTCCACCTATCAATTTCTTCCCATACAAGGCAAATGGTTCTTAGACTCAAGGAAAATATCTCCTTTCAGCCTCACAGGCCCATTCTATTCTATCGTCATTTCATAACCTCTTCCATGTAGGTTACAAGCTGCTAGCCCATCTCTTAGAACCTCTCATTTTCCTTTCCATCATGGAAATCTAGCCTCAAGGAAATCACTTCTCTGTTCCATCTGCTATTCTACTACCCCTCAGGGATTATTCAGGCCCCCTCCCTTTCCTATACATCAAGCTCGGGGATTTGCCCCTGCCCAGGACTGGCAAATTGACTTTACTTGCATGCCCTGAGTCAGAAAACTAAAATACCTCTTGGTCTGGGTAGATACTTTCACTGGATAGGTAGAAGTCTTTCCCACAGGGTCTGAGAAGGCCACCTGCCTTCTGTCAGACATAATTCCTCAGTTTGGCCTTCCCACCTCTATACAGTCTGATAACGGACCAGCCTTTATTAGTCAAATCACCCAAGCAGTTTTTCAGGCTCTTAGTATTCAGTGAAACCTTTGTATCCCTTACCGTCCTCAATCTTCAGGAAAGGTAGAACGGACTAATAGTCTTTTAAAAACAACTCACCAAGCTCAGCCACCAACTTAAAAAGGACTGGACAATACTTTTACCACTTGCCCTTCTCAGAAGTCAGACCTGTCCTCAGAATGCTACAGGGTACAGCACATTTAAGCTCCTGTATAGACGCTCCTTTTTATTAGGCCCCAGTCTCATTCCAGACACCAGACCAACTTGGACTGTGCCCCAAAAAACTTGTCATCCCTACTATCTTCTGTCTAGTCATACTCCTATTCACCATTCTCAACTACTCATAAATGCCCTGCTCTTGTTTACACTGCCAGTTTTCACTGTTTCTCCAAGCCATCACAGCTGATATCTCCTGGTGCTATCCCCAAACACCATTCTTAACTCCCTTTTAAAGTAAATAAATAATCTTTGCTGGCAGGGCTATGCTGAACCTCCTTAGGCACTCTCTAATTGGATGTCCAGGGTCCTCCCAATTCTTAGTCCTTTAATACCTGTTTTTCTCCTTGTCTTATTCCGTTCTTTTTTCAGTTCATACAAAACCGTATCCAGGCCATCACCAATAATTCTATACGACAAATGTTTCTTCTAACAACCCCACAATATCACCCCTTACCACAAAATCTTCCTTCAGCTTAATCTCTCCCACTCTAGGTTCCCACGCCGCCCCTAATCCCAGCCCTGAGAAACATCGCCCATTATCTCTCCATACCACCCCCCAAAATTTTCACCACCCCAACACTTTGCCACTATTTCATTTTATTTTTCTTATTAATATAAGAAGACAGGAATGTCAGGCCTCTGAGCCCAAGCTAAGCCATCATATCCCGTGACCTGCACGTACACATCCAGATGGCCCGTTCCTGCCTTAACTGATGACGTTCCACCACAAAAGAAGTGAAAATGGCCTGTTCCTGCCTTAACTGATGACATTGTCTTGTGAAATTCCTTCTCCTGGCTCATCCTGGCTCAAAAGCTCCCCTACTGAGCACCTTGTGACCCCCACTCCTGCCCGCCAGAGAACAACCCCCTTTGACTGTAATTTTCCTTTACCTACCCAAATCCTATAAAACGGCCCCACCCCTATCTCCCTTTGCTGACTCTCTTTTGGGACACAGCCCACCTGCACCCGGGGGAAATAAACAGCCTTGTTGCTCACACAAAGCCTGTTTGGTGGTCTCTTCACACAAACACGAGTGAAAGTGGGTTCAAGCAATTCTCCTGCCTCAGCCTGCGGAGTAGCTGGGATTACAGGCATGCACCACCACGCCCGGCTAATTTTGTATTTTTAGTACAGACGGAGTTTCACCATGTTGGCCAGGCTGGTCTTGAACTCCTGACCTCAGATGATCCGCCCACCTCAGCCTCCCAAAGTGCTGGGATTACAGGCGTAAGCCACTGCGCCCAGCTTATATACTTTTTTTTTTTAAGAGACAATGCCCTGCTGTGTTATCGAGGAAGGAGTGTGGTGGCATGATCATGGATTACTGCAACTTTGAACTCCCGGGCTCAAGTGATCCTCCTGCCTCAGCCTCCCAAGTACCTGGGATTATAGATGCAAGCCACTACAACTGGCCAATATTTTCATTTTTAGTTTTTGTAGAGACGACGTCTCACTGAAAGATACTCCCTGGGGCCTGAAAGCTTAAGGGAATGAAGAACTCCTCCCTTCTCAGGCCCATCCCAAGGTGCAAGGCCCCTTGTGCCAAGCAGCGTGTGTCAGCAAGATAGCAGAAGCAGGAAGAGAGCTGGCCGGAAGACCCGTATCCCCTGAAGACCGAGAGAGAGAGGCTATGCGGTTACCACGTAGCAGTTACATCAGACTGACGCACTTCCTGTTTAAAAGAGACTATAAAACCCCTGCCCTGTCCTCATTTGGTGCTGACGGCGTTTTAGGCCTCAGCCCGCCTCCACCCAGACACTCATTAAAACAGTGTGTGGCTCCACACCGCCTCGTGTTGTCTGTTGGCGCACTCTTGGGGTTCGAATCAATACAAGAACATTTTACTCACTATGTTGCCCAGGCCAGTCGCAAACTCCTGAGCTCAAGTAATCCTCCTGTCTCAGTCTCCCAAAGTGCTAGGATTACAGGTGTGAGCCACTGCACCTAGCCCCAAGGAAATAATTTAATACCAGTCAATGAAGGCCTTTTTCTGATGAAAAGCTCCTTCAAGAATGTTTACATGGAGCCACAGACTTTTCCTCGTTGTAAAAAACCCAAAGGTTGTATATTTAAAAATTAAAAGATATTCCAGCTGGGTGTGGTGGCTCACGCCTGTAATCCCAGCACTTTGGAAGGCCGAGGCGGGTGGATCATGAGGTCAGAAGATCGAGACCATCCCGGCTAACACAGTGAAACCCCGTCTCCCCTAAAAATACAAAAATTAGCCAGGCATGGTGGCGGGTGCCTGTAGTCCCAGCTACTCGGGAGGCTGAGTCAGGAGAATGGTTGAACCCGGGAGGCAGAGCTTGCCATGAGCTGAGATCGCACCACTGCACTCCAGCCTGGGCAACAGATCGAGACGCAGTCTCAAAAAAAAAAAAAAAAAAAAATTAAAAGATAGTCCAAGATTATCATGGTTTCTCTTTGCAGAATCCCTGACAGGAAGTGATATAGCCTATCCCTGAACACCTCCCTTGACAAAGTGCCCCCACAGAGCCAGTGATTGCACACATATGTGACAAATAATTTACATGTGCATTTCATTTAATCCTCATAATGGCCTTCTGAAGTGGCACCATGATCACCATTTTTTGGACAAAGAAGTTATGGCTCAGAGAGATTAAAATCCTTGCCCAAGACCATACAACTAGGAAGTAAAAAAAAGACTGACTTTAGGAACACAGGTTCATCTTGTTCCAGAGGCTGTACTGTTTCCACTCTGGGGTAGGCAGGACTCTAAGGTAGCCCAAGATTCACCTGGCTCGTGGTATATACTGTTGGCAAAATGAGTCAAACTCTGTAAAATATTCAAAGAGGTTTATTCTGAGCCAAATATGAGTGACTAATGGCCTATGATACCGTCCTCAGGAGGTCTTGAGAACATGTGCCAAGGTGGTCAGGGTCCAGTTTGCTTTTATACATTTTAGGGACACAAAAGGCGTCAATCAATTCATGTAAGATATACATTGGTTTGGTCTGGAAGGGTAGGACAACTGGAGGGAGAGGGGCTTTCAAGTCATAGATAGATTCAAAGATTTTCTGACTGACGATTGGTTGAAAGAGTTATCAATAGAAAGGAATGCCTGGGTTATGATAAGGGGTTGTGGAGACCAAGGTTTTATCATGCAGATGAAGCCTTCAGGTAGCAGGCTTCAGAGAGAATAGATTGTAAATGTTTCTCATCAGACTTTAAGAGTCTGTTCTCTCAGCAATTCCTAAAGGGAGGAGGGAATGCAGAGACATGTCCAGCTCCCACTTCCCATCATTACCTGAATGAGTTTTTCAGGTTAACTTTGAATGACCTTGGCTGAGACAAGGGTTCTATTCAGATGGTTGGGGAGCCTTAGAATTTTATTTTTGTTTGACAACACTCACCTTTTCCCAGTTGTTCAATCAAGCATAAATCTAGGTACTGCTGTGACAGGATTTTGCAGGTGCAGTTAAGTTTCCAAGTCAGTTGACCTTAAGATAGAGAGATGATCTCATTGGCCTCCCCTAATCACATGAGCCCTTTTGAAGAAGAGGATTTCTCCACCCATTGACAGAGAGGATATTCGAGTTTGGAAGCAGTAGAGACCCCCTCCTGATGACCTTGAAGGATCAGCTAGCCTGCTATGGAGAGGGCCATGTGGCAGGGAACAGAAGGCAGCCCCCAGGAGCAGGAAGCAGCCTCTGGTCAAAGGCCAGCAAGAAAACAGGAACCTCCGCCTATCACCGTGAGGACCTGGCCCCTGCTGAGCACGTGAGCAAGCATGGGAGAAGCCCCTGAGCTCCTGATAAGTGCAGCCCTCCCAGCCCTGCTGGACTCCCGACCAACGGAAACTGTAAGGTGATCGTGGTGTGTTAAGCTGCTTGACTTTGTGGTAACCTGTTACAATAGCAAACTAGTACACGATTTCTTCTTTGATGGGTGACATAGGTCATGTGCCCCAAAGCACACCCTGAGGCTAGGATTTGAGTGGAAGTTGAAGAGGGCAGTGTCTGTCCTGGGAAGCGCTGAAGTGCTGTGGGGTACAGAGCCAGGAAAGAGAAGGAAGCCAAGGGGCTGCCTCAGAACAGGTTACTGCTGCAGGTGGCAAGAGTTCAACCCAGGGGCATCTGTCAGAGACAAGGCAGAGCTTCACTCTGCGTTGCCCCACCTGAGTGGAGGGGAGCTGGCTATTTAGCCTCCAGAAAGAGGTTTACCTTGCTGCACAAATGAGCCCTGGGGCAGGTCACAGTTTTTTTCAGTAAGAAGCCATCAGCAGGTCTGAGAAAAACAACGGCCAAAGGCACAGGGTGGGTCCAACAGTGTCTGCTACAAAGAATTTTGATGGGAAAGTCCTTGTATCTACTGACAGTGGCCTTCAGCCTTTGGCCCTGCTGTGTCCCCTTAGTTAACATGTCTGTCTTCTGCGGCTACCATTCAGATTCCTGTCATTTGCATGCAGCAGCAGTGCTCTCCTCACTAGCTAAGCATTTCCAGTCCCTCACTGGACCCACCATGAAGCAGGATTTTAAATACTTTGTAATCTAGAGAGGCACTGGATTCAGAGCTGAATGCAAAGGCCAGAGATGCTCTCACTCATTTAGTTGTTCTTGTCTGAAGGCTGGGACGATGCAGGTCTGATTACGTCACCGCTGGAGAGCCTCATCACACTGGTGACTCACAGGAAGCTGTCCCGGTTCTTTGTGCAGCTGCTGAAAAATATTTCACTTTCCCTGCCCCTCTCCTTTTAGTGTATGGATGCTAGGCAAGGGCAGGTCATCTGCTGGGTGAGCTTGGGCACCATGAGCGCCTGATACTGCTGGTCAGGGGCGCGAAGCCCGGCATGAAGAAGTGCAGGCGGGGGAAGGGCACCATGTTCACCGCCAGCTTGCGCAGGTCTGCGTTCAGCTGGCCCGGGAAGCGCAGGCAGGTGGTGACCCCGCTCATGGTGGCCGACACCAGGTGGTTGAGGTCCCCGTAGGTGGGGGTGGTCAGCTTCAGGGTGCGGAAGCAGATGTCATACAGGGCCTCATTATCAATGGAGTAGGTTTCATCTGTGTTTTCCACCAGCTGGTGGACAGAGAGGGTGGCGTTGTAGGGCTCCACCACCGTGTCTGACACCTTGGGTGAGGGCATGACGCTGAAGGTGTTCATGATGCGGTCTGGGTACTCTTCCCGGATCTTGCTGATGAGCAGGGTGCCCATCCCGGACCCCGTGCCGCCCCCCAGAGAGTGGGTCAGCTGGAAGCCCTGGAGACAGTCACAGCTCTCTGACTCCTTCCTCACCACATCCAGGACCGAGTCGACCAGCTCGGCTCCCTCTGTGTAGTGGCCCTTGGCCCAGTTATTCCCGGCTCCGCTCTGGCCTGCCGGAGGGAAAGTGAACATTAGACACTAAAACATAAGGAATTTCAAAATCTGTCATTTTGACTATGGAAGAGAAGGTAGGACTGGTCTTAGACTGGCAGACTCTTCTCTTTTGAATACTCTTCTTTTACCTAAAGAAATATTTTTCTTTTTCTTTTTTGTTTTTTTGAGATGGAGTCGTGCTCTGTCACCTAGGCTGGAGTGCAGCATCTCCATCTCAGCTCCCTGCAACCTCTGCCTCCCAGGTTCAAGCAATTCTCCTGCCTCGGCCTCCCTAGTAGCTGGGATTACAGGCACCTGCCACCATGCCCAGCTAATTTTTATATTGTTAGTAGAGACAGGGTTTCACCATGTTGGCCAGGCTGGTCCCAAACTCCTAACCTCAGGTGATTCACCCACCTCGGCCTCCCAAGGTGCTGGGATTACAGGTGTGAGCCACCGCACCTGGCCAGAAGTATTTTTCTACGTGAGTGACCCTCAAAAACCTTCGGGATCATAGTAAAGTTAGAAGTAAGTTTAGCAAATCTGAGGCCGTTGACTGAGGAAGAGGATAGGGTTAGAAAACTTAATTGGTTTTGAAATACATACATTTTTAAGAGGCATTCCCTTTATACTCTAGTACAATTAAACAGGCAAGGTGAAGGCAGTGTGACCAGGAGAGAAGGTGGCCTCAGCATCTGTCTAGCTCTGGTCATAACCTGTGCTTTTGGCCCCTGGCTCTTTATTTATTTATTTATTTTTGAGACAGAGTCTCGCTCTGTTGCCCAGACTGGAGTGCAGTGGCGCAGTGGCACGATCTCAGCTCACTGTAAGCTCCGCCTCCTGGGTTCACGCCATTCTCCTGCCTCAGCCTCCCGAGTAGCTGGGACTACAGGCGCTCGCCACCACACCCAGCTAATTTTTTGTATTTTTAGTAGAGACAGGGTTTCACCGTGTTAGGCAGGATGGTCTCGATCTCCTGACCTCGTGATCCATCCACCTTGGCCTCCCAAGGCCCCTGGCTCTTTGAAGTCCTTTCAAGTTGCCTATAGCCTGTGAAGCCTGGCTTGAAGCTTTTCCTTGCTCTTTCTTCCTTCCAGTCTGAGGCTGCTCTGCAATGGGAGGGCTGCAGCAGCCCTCTGCAGGCTGGCGTTGATCTGTGAGCCATGACCGCCCATGGACTGCATGGAGCTAGGCCAGGACTCAGGGCTGCCGTGGACAGTGTCGCCTTGGCACTGAACACTAAGAACTGTGCTTTGCAGGGCTGTTAGGAAGAAGGTGTGTCATTTGGCCAGTTCCCAGTGATCATGACTACATACGGAACACGAAGTTGTCTGGCCTGAAGATCTGGCCAAAGGGTCCAGACCTGACGGAGTCCGTAGTTCCAGGCTCCAGATCCACCAGGATGGCCCGAGGTACATATTTGTTACCTGCTGGGATGAGAACTGACTTAGACCTGGCTCGGGGAGGGAGTCAGAGCAGCATTCAATTCCAGTATCTGAGACAAAAGGAAAAGAGGAGGTTTTCTGATTTTAAGAAAAAGGAGGTCCTGGCTGGGCGCAGTGGCTCACGCCTATAATCCCAGCACTTTGGGAGGCCAAGGTGGGCAGATCACAAGGTCAGGAGATCGAGACCATCCTGGCTAACATGGTGAAACTCCGTCTCTACTAAAAATACAAAAAATTAGCTGGGCATGGTGGCGGGCACCTGTAGTCACAGCTACTCGGGAGGCTGAGGCAGGAGAATGGCGTGAACCCGGGAGGCGGAGCTTGCAGTGAGCCGAGATCGTGCCACTGCACTCCAGCCTGGGCAACAGAGCGCGAAAACAGGCAGGAATCTTAGGAAAGCATAAAGCATGTTTTTCCAGCAGTTGGCATTTGAAATGAATATGTGAGGAGCATGCGTTTGTCACGTGCATGTTCCTAGGACGTTTCATCTCCCACATCATGGAAAGCAAGGATTCCTGGGCACACACATCCCACACCAGCAGCCTCATTGTAGTACACGTTGATTCTCTCCAGCTGCAAGTCACTGTCTCCATGGTAACTGCCTGTGGGGTCGATCCCATGCTTATCGCTGATGACCTCCCAAAACTGAAATGAAAAAGGAACCACACCATGGCCCGGCATCCTGAATGTCACTAAGGATGTCCTTGTCCTCCTCCCGTGTCCTTGGAACAGGGGCTTTTGTGGTCAGTAAATGCTAGAGAGAGAGCAAAGAGCTGCACCCCCTATTTCCTGCAGCAGCCGCTGCTGAGGGCCTTGAAAATCCGCAGAGCATCGGCCATATTATGAGGATAGACTGAAAGGTTGGGAGGGGCCCTGGAGGAGGAGGGGACACAGTAGAAGTCCTTCTAGGGAGAGGGTGGGGAGGTGGGACAGGGATACAAGGAGGCTCTGTCACTCCAGGCAGGGCTGAATGCCATTGCATCCAGGATGATTGATGGGTCGTGGCAGGACCAAGGACAGGGGACCCACCTATGGTTGCCTCCAAGGATCAAGCTCTCTTGATACAGACCCCAGGCACCCCTGCAACAATGCAGGTTTCAGCCACCGATCTACATGCTGGCACTGACCACCGGAGGGACTGAGAGGGTTCCTGGGCGGCAGCGAAGGGAGCTGGCCATTGTGAGGGCGCTGGCTCCATTGTGAATTTGCAGTAGGGAGGGGGTGAGGGAGTTGGGTGGGCAACATGGTGGTTCTCAAAGAGACCACGTCCTTGTACAGGTGCCCACCCCCACCCATGCACCAGACCCGCTGCTGCCTCCCCTGCTGAGGTTGGTAATGTAATTATAGCCCCCACCCAGTGCTGTCACCTGCTGCCTTGGGGATGGGCAGCAAGAGCATCATGGTGTATGTCATCGTGTCTAGACAGGGCGTGAGCAGGGCAATTTATCTGCCACCCTCACCTGTGGGTGTCAGATGACCCAATGGTCAGATAAATACAAATCCAAGGTGGGAGCGATGGCACCTGACTAGACTTGCAACTCTTCAGGAGGGTGAGGTGGGAGAGTTGCTTGAGCCCAGGAGTTCAAATCTAGCCTGGGCAACACGGTGAGACCCTGTCTCTTAAAAAAAAGGAAATCCAGACTTAAATAAAAAGAAACTAGGGTGGGCGCGGTGGGTCACGCCTGTAATCCCAGCATTTTGGGAGGCCAAGGCAGGCAGATCACCTGAGGTTGGGAGTTTGAGACCAGCCTGACCAACATGGAGAAACCCCGTCTCTACTAAAAATACAAAATTAGCTGAGTGTGGTGGTGCATGCTTGTAATCCCAGCTACTCGAGAGGCTGAGGCAGGAGAATCACTTGAACCCAGGAGGCGGAGATTGTGGTGAGCCGAGATGGCGCCATTGCACTGCAGCCTGGGCAACAAGAGTGAACTCTGTCTCAAAAAAAAAAAAAAAAAAGAAAAGAAAAAAAAAAAGAAAAAAACTAACCAAATAGCCTATTGAAATAAAGAGAATGCTCTGGTTTTATTAACCTGTGTGTATCCAAAATCAACTAGATAAAGCTTTTCTTTAGTAGGGTGGGGTAAGCAGGACTTGCAGAAGCTTTGTTATGGAGGAGGGCAAGTGGATGGGTAGACAGGTGGCAAAATCAGGTCTCTTGGACAGGAAATATTTTTCTCTGTACTCAGCTGATTGTGCAACTGAGCCTTTCAGGAAGACAGTGCGCCTCTGAGTGCTTGCGTGAAAGGCAACATTTAGGGATTTATGGGTAAAAGCCAAATTGAAGTTTGGTCAAGCCAAAGTCGTTGGTAAAAAATTGGCAACTGTGAGCCCGTGGTTATTCTCTCACTGTTTCCGACAGACAAAATCTGTCCTTCAATGTTATTAGGGATGGAATAAGCTTCACTGTATTCAGTGCTACTAGGGATGGAATAACCTTCACTGTATTCAGTGCTACTAGGGATGGAATAACCTTCACTGTATTCAATGCTATTGGGGATGGAATAACCTTCACTGTATTCAATGCTACTGGGGATGGAATAGCCTTCACTGTATTCAATGCTACTGGGGATGGATACCTTCACTGTATTAATGCTATGGGGATGGATACCTTCACTGTATTCGATGCTACTGGGGATGGAATAGCCTTCACTGTATTCGATGCTACTGGGGATGGAATAGCCTTCACTGTATTCGATGCTACTGGGGATGGAATAACCTTCACTGTATTCGATGCTATTGGGATGGAATAACCTTCACTGTATTCTATGCTACTGGGGATGGAATAGCCTTCACTGTATTCGATGCTATTAGGGATGGAATAACCTTCACTGTATTCAATGCTACTGGGGATGGAATAACCTTCACTGTATTCGATGCTACTGGGGATGGAATAACTTTCACTGTATTCAATGCCATTAGGGATGGAATAGCCTTCACTGTAAGGTTGAGGCGGATTCAATGAGGTCTCAGGGGTGCGCTGGCCTTCGTGTTCTCAATGGCCCGGAAGATCTGGCTGTGTCATCTGCTGACTGTGTTCTAGAATGACAGGTGTTAGAGAGTCTTAGAGATAAGCATTCAAGAGAGGTATACCTAGCATATGATTAAAATAATAATTATTAACCCTTTTCCCATTTAGGAAAAAAAAGTACAGCTGGCTGCTAGTGCTCATTTAATTTTACATAAACACATTCTTTGAGGCCAAAGCAAATCTGACTGATTTTCAATGTGGAGGTAAAATATAAAAACTGTTTTTGAAGTTTTATTTCTAAACAGACCTAATATCAGAATCATCTGAATCATCTGAGCCATTTATTTTAGAAAAACTGTATTCATCACATGAGTCTTTGGCCAACAGCTATTTAATGATGTTAACATCACGCATAGGAATGCTGTGTTTTCTAGGCTCTGACATTTTCAGCGATCAAGAATTACTATATTTTGTAAATGGAACTACCACCACTAAAAACAGAATGCTATAAATAGAATGATGTCTTCTGTTTCCAATGTCAATATGCTAGAGAAATGCAAAAGTAATAATAAAAGCAAGGTCTTTCCTGGCAAAGGTATCTTTGGGTAAATGCTGCAGCCAGAAGTGCTGCCGGCAAGTGTTCTCAGGGCAAATGGGAAAAGGGTTAAAGGTTAAATTAGACAGAAACCGAGATTTGAGGTTTGAAGGAAGCTAGCCTAAAAGGCCTTGAGACGTTGGGCCTGGAGTGTCCTTAAACAGAAGTATAAGGACAATAGTGGCAATTCAATGCATTTCCTGGTTTGCAGTCTGAATATTTTTGGTGATGGCATAGACATCAGAGAGGTCTGTGGAAACATATGCACATCAGTCACTTCTGATTGCACAATCCCAAGTGCCCTGTGGGAAGCTAGGATCATGTCCTATGCCGGCCAATTGTTGTGGGCCACTCACTGGATTTCTTTAATTCTCTGGTGATGATGTTAGCATCTTTGGTAAGATTGTCCACAGTTCTGGTTGTTTCCTGAAACAGAGCATGGAGAATGTGGGAGCCTGGGTGAACTTACTGAGTGGCCCACTAGCAGCAGCTCCAGACACAAAGCTTGTCTGTCCGCGACCTACAGCAGCATGAAGCCTTTCCAGTGTCCTTCCAACCTCTTAGCCTCTTGTTCTATGGCTTCTTGGGATCCTGATGAGGAAGGAAGGTCACAGTCTCTTTCTGGGGCTGATATTCTGTGCCTTGGCTTGTAGATGTAAAGTTTTTGTAGATCTTTTGTATTGTCTAGTGCCTGAAAAACTTAAATCAGTGATAATCTAGTAGTAGTTAAGAAGAGAAGGTGGGCTAATTAAAGATTTGAAAAGCACAAAGAGGATTAGCTAAATAACAGGATCTATTCCAACCAGCAGGCATGCTTTTTCCTTTCCTGTCCAGCCCCCTTCCCATAGGAGACAATTTGTAGATCAAAGAGGTCATGTTCACTCAAAGCTTGCATTCCTGTTCTGGACCACGTTCCAAATATTATGGTTCTTGAATGTCGTTCTCAGATTGCCCAGAAGCCACTTCCAATGCCTGAGAACACTTCTCTCTGGGTCAGTCCTCCTGAGGGTAGGCCATGCCTGTAGCGTGCACCCCTGGAATCAAGAGGGGTTGCAGGGGTAGCTGCCTGTGAAAGTGATGGAGTTCGGATGCGGAGTCCAGGACATACACAAACATGCACCCAAACCACAGTAAACGCTGAACAACAAAGCTTACGTGAGCTTCACTGGTCAGTAACACTCCATGTGTGTCGTCGTATGTTGATATTGGGAAAGTAATATGCCCTGACTCCACAAAAAAAAACTACATTTGACTCCCCTGGACGTCACTGTAGGCACTTTTCCCTTGGCTGGTTTTGATTTGTATCCTTTCCATGTAAAAGAAAAATCATTACTGTAAGTATAACAGATTTCAGTTAAGTTCTGTGACTCCTTCTAGTAAATTATCAAACCTAAGGGTGATCTTGGAGACCCTTGTATTTGCAATTGGTTTCAGAAGCAACAGTGGTCTTAGTGACTGTTCCCTCTGACATTACAGGTCGCCAAAACACTTCACAGTTGGTGTCATAGGTGGGATTCACTAGCCCCACCCTGACTCGCTGAAACATGTGATTTGAGAGGAAGAAGGAGGAAAGGGCTGGGGGTGATTAAATGGTTGGAAGTAATGAGCCTTTGATTACTGGATGGCCACAGGGTTGCTAGTGGTACGGAAATGGTGTTGTCCTGCAGTTAGTTGCTGGAGGCAGAAGTTACCAAAGGAATTCAGAAATAATGGCTCCAATTCTGAGGAGTTGGTACTGGATAAATAAGGAAATGAAAAGTAACAAGGAACAAGCTAGTACCAATCTCTTGGTTATTGTTATCTGTAATAACTAAAATAAAAGTAAGAGTATTGGGATGGATCCTGAGGCTGTTCTAAGCTTGTATTCAGGTGGGCCCAAGCTAGAGCCACTAACGTCAGTGCTGCTACCAGAGGGAACAGTTAAGCAGATGCAACCAATAGCTAAGATGTGCAGGGCAATGGGGGAAGGACAGAGGAGAAAGTCAAAGGACTCATCCCAGCAGGGCAGAAATCTTTCAGTGGTTATTAATGGGATGAATACAGCAGACCTTGATGGAGTGAAGACAAAAGCCTTAATGCAGCACTCTCAGAAACTGTAGGGACTGATGGGAGCCCCCGCTTATCCCCCAGCAGTGAAGATTTTTTTTTTTTTTTTTTTTTTTTTTTTGAGACAGAGTCTTGCTCTGTCAACCAGGCTGGAGTGCAGTGGCGTGATCTTGGCTCACTGCAACCTCTGCCTCCCAGATTCAAGCGATTCTTCTGCCTCAGCCTCCCAAGTAGCTGGAATTACAGGCACCCGCCACCATGCTTGGCTAATTTTTGTATTTTTAGTAGAGACGGGGTTTCACCATGTTGACCAGGCTGGTCTTGAGCTCTTGACCTCAGGTGATCTGCCTGTCTCGGCCTCCCGAAGTGCAGGGATTATAGGCATGAGCCACCGTGCCCGGCTGTGAAGGGCTTTAAATAAATCTGCTTTATTCACTTTAAACAAACTCTGCTTCATAGTTTGGAGAAATTTTAAAAGCCAGCAAGCAAGGATGACAATGAGAAACCTGATTTTCAATCATTGAGACAATGGTCTCACAATCTAATCAGGATGAAGATTGACAAAAGGGCCTGAGTCCCTTAGCCCCATCTTCAGCTGGGGAACTGAGGGTATATGCGTGCATGTGGGTAAATGGTCAGCAGGTGGAGAGAAGATATTTCTAGGACTCCTTGACACAGGAGGCCCATGCACTGTGATTCCAAAAAGCTGTTCAAGTTCTAAGGGGCTACAGTTAGATTGAGAGGATATGGGAATGAAATATTGAAGAAATTAAGTGAAAGTTTGGATGAAATTTGGAAAGTCTGAACGGACTTTATGTGAAGTGGTGGTATCTCCTTTACCTGAGTTTATTAAGCACATGGATATTGAGTCTGACTGGGGACTGCTTCCCTCACCTAGTACTACAAGACATTAAGCATGTAAATCTACCCTTCAGCCAATATTGGCTGAACATGCCAAAAATAGGAATCAAGAAAATTACCTGAGCCTATGCAGGTTGTTAATTTTACTAGAGTAATGACGGGGACAGATTATCTGTGCAATGTGCCTGTGCGGAGGGCAGGTTGGAACTTATGGCAGTAGCCTCTGAGAGCCACCCAGTGATGACTACTGGGATTTTGGACTAGGAAAATTCCATTCAAAAGGCAATGAGTTACTAACCTTCTACTGGACATTAATTGAAGCTGCCCTATGACCGAAGGACATAAACTGATCTTAAAACCTGAAATATTCAGAATGTCTTAGACAATGTCAGAGAAACACTCTAATGGAGAAAAGAGTGCTCAGAAAAGCTCCGTAGTAAAATGGAATTGGTTTATACAGGACCATGGTACCAGGGGAATGCAAGGAGGAGGCACTTGCGAGCAAGGAGCCTCTTCTCCCCTAGCATTGACTTGGAACCACCCGAGGAGCTGCTGGGCCGTATAACCAGTTAAGTGTTACCCTATAAACAACTTAACAACTTTTATTGATCAACAAAGAGCTACTTGGTTTATGGATGGCAGTTCCAATGTGAGCAGATAGCATCCTATTTGGAAGGCGCCATTCTGACTGAAAAAGGTACCAACAAATCAGCTCAGTGGGCTGAGATGCATGCTGTTTGCCCCTCTGTTTGAGTTTTTGCCGACTCATGGGCAGTAGCCAATGGCCTGGCCATAGACTAAGCCAGGTGGCAATGGAAAGCTGGCCTCTTAAAGGGATGCCCATATGGGGCACAGCCCTGTGGAAATCACTATGAGAATTTGAGGGCTACGTTGAAGTAGGACATGTCAGTGCCCATCAGAATGCCCTTCCGGGATGAGAAAGTGGTTGGAATTGGCAAGTGGGTATTCTGTGCACTTGCTTGGGTGGCCATCTGGGTTTATGGAAGGCGTGGATGGGGGTAGTGGGGATGCTG
The DNA here is from genome assembly GCF_006542625.1 of Nomascus leucogenys. Classification (NCBI taxonomy): domain Eukaryota; kingdom Metazoa; phylum Chordata; class Mammalia; order Primates; family Hylobatidae; genus Nomascus; species Nomascus leucogenys. The sequence goes on from NC_044388.1 coordinate 51,579,933, forward strand.
CAGTGTAGACATGGCTGAATCCACACATGTTCCTCTTGTGCTCTCTGAGGCACACAATACCAGCTGCTCAGCCAACCAGCAAGAGAAACAGGGATGCGGATGGTGGTGGGGCAGATTCTCCAGGGCAAGGCCCTACATGGAGCTGCCAAGTTGGTCTGATGCTGATGGCCCTGAGCGGTGACAGCATGCTGGCAGCCCTCACTCGCTCTCGGTGCCTCCTCTGCCTGGGCTCCCACTTTGGTGGCACTTGGGGAGCCCTTCAGCCCGCCGCTGCACTGTGGGAGCCCCTTTCTGGGCTGGCCAAGGCCAGAGCCGGCTCCCTAGGCTTGCAGGGAGATGTGGAGGAAGAGGTGCGGGCGGGAACCGGGGCTGCGCGCGGTGCTTGCGGGCCAGCGCGAGTTCCGGGTGGGCGTGGGCTCGGCGGACCCTGCACTCAGAGCAGCCGGCGGGCCCTACCGGCCCGGGGCAGTGAGGGGCTTAGCACCTGGGCCAGCAGCTGCTGTGCTCAATTTCAATTTCCCGCCGGGCCTTAGCTGCCTTCCCGCGAGGCAGGGCTCAGGACCTGCAGCCCGCCATGCCTGAGCCTCCCCCCACCCGCCGCTCCATGGGCTCCTGTGCAGCCCAAGCTTCCCCGACGAGCGCCGCCCCCTGCTCCGTGGCTCCCGGTCCCATCCACCGCCCAGGGGCTGAGGAGTACGGATCACGGCGCGGGACTGGCGGGCAGCTCCACCTGCCGCCCTGGTGCGGGATCCACTGAGTGAGGCCAGCTGGGCTCCTGAATCTGGTGGGAAGGTGGAAAACCTTTGTGTCTAGCTCAGGGATTGTAAATACACCAATGGGCACTCTGTATCTAGCTCAAGGTTTGTAAACACACCAATCAGTGCCCTGTGTCTAGCTCAGGGTTTGTCAATGCACCAATCCACACTCTGTATCTAGCTAATCTGGTGGGGACGTGGAGAACCTTTATGTGTAGCTCAGGGATTGTAAACGCACCAATCAGTGCCCTGTCAAAACAGACCACTCGGCTCTAGCAATCAGCAGGATGTGGGTGGGGCCAGATAAGAGAATAAAAGCAGGCTGCCCAAGCCAACAGCGGCAACCCGATTGTATCCCCTTCCACATGGTGGTGACTTTGTTCTTTTGCTGTTTGCGCTAAGTGTTGCTGCTCCTCGCTCGCTGGCTTCACATCTGCCTTCATAAGCTGCTAACACTCACTGTGAAAGTCAGCAACTTCATTCTTGAAGCCAGCGAGAACCACGAACCCACCAGGAGGAACGAACAACTCCAGATGCGCTGCTTTAAGAGCTGTAATGCTCACCTGCAAGGTCCGCAGCTTCACTTCTGAGCTGGCGTAAACCCTGAACCCACCAGAAGGAATGAAACTCCAAACACATCCTAACATCAGAAGGAACAAACCCCAGACATGCCACCCTAAGAGATGGAACACTCGCTGCGAGGTTGTGCAGTTTTTCTTGAAGTCAGTGTAGACCAAGAGCCCACCAATTCAGGACACAAGCCCCTGGCGTCTACAAACGGGTCTTGACCAGAACAGGCACTGGCTCTGGACTGGGTGTTGAGCAGTGGTAGATGCAGGTGTTACCACAAAAGGACTAGAATTGAAAATATTGCCCCAATTTATACCAGTTAATCACTCAAGCTGTATTTGCAAAATTATGACAGAGAAACCTGGCATAGCTGACTCTGTCTGGCCTCTTAAGCTCTAAGCTGTCTGTTCAATCCTGGGCATGGGCTAAGCTAACCTAGAGAGGAATTTAGTTCATGGGTTAACCTTAATGTAAGCATGATAGTAGCCCTTTCCTAAAACTACACCCTTCCTTATTCAAAGATCAAATTGCTTTTTTAACACTATGAAAGGCCGCGGATTAAGATTAGGAAGGGGTCTGAACTCTGCTAAGATGTAGGCATAGTGAAACAATAACCAGCCATTGTTCTAGAGGGCATAAGAGTCATAACCTCCCCAACTGCTCCTATAGATAACATCACTATTGTCAAACCCAAAACTGGTGTTCAAAACTGCATCCTGATGAACCAGCTGGCACCACCCAGAATGGGAAACTGGCTGAACTAGTTTTGCGATCCCACCAAGGAACTCGAGAACAGTAGGAAGACAGCTTCAACCCCGTGATTTTATCCTCAACCCAAGCAATCAGCATTCCCCGTTCCCTAGCACCCTCGCTGCCAAATTCTCCTTTAAAAGCCCTAGTCTCTGAATTTCTGAGGAGAGTGATTTGAGTAGTCAACTCTTTCCTCTTGGCCAGCCTTGTGATAGTTAAAACTTTTGTTTATTTGTTTATTTTTTTTGAGATGGAGTCTCGCTCTGTCGCCCAGGCTGGAGTGCAGTGGCACGATCTTGGCTTACTGCAACCTCTGCTTCCCAGGTTCAAGCGATTCTCCTGCCTCAGCCTCCTGAGTAACTGGGATTACAGGCACCCGCCACCACGCCTGGCTAATTTTTTTGTATTTTTAGTAGAGACGGGATTTCACCGTGTTGGCCAGGCTGGTCTTGAACTCTTGACCTCAGGTGATCCGCCTGCCTCGGCCTCCCTAAGTGCTGGGATTACAGGTGTGAGCCACTGCACCCGGCCGTTAAACTTTTTCTATTGAAAGAAACCTGCTGTTCTCAATGCATTGGCTTTTCTGGTCAGAAGGCAGGATGGACCAATCAGGCAATTACATTTCTTTGGAACACACTTTAACCCTCAGAATAAAAGTTTGATAGAGAAGTGGAACAGGCAATTGAAATGTGTGTTGTCTAAAACAGGGTGATAAAGGCAGGAAGGGCTGGCTTACACGCCTTCACGCACACACTCCACAAGAGGGGCCCAAGGGAGTGCACACCGGCCACAGTCCTCGACTTTTCTGTGGGATCTGGGGAGGCAGGGATGGGGGGATGCTAATGTGACTACACAGTTCTTCCCTATGTCACTTCACCTTCCGTTTTTCCTACCTCATGCAGCGGCTGCAGGATCATGGCAGCAATGGTAGGTGCCAGAAGGAGGGATGATCCCTAAGCAAGAAGCTAGAACCAGGCCTTTAAAGCTTTGTGTCAGAATTCCTGGGGGCCTGATGGTGTGAGCTGTGCCTTCACCCTGTCTGGCAAAATTGGGGTTAGCGTTGAATGCAGCTGTGTTACCTGGTTGTTGGGAGAGCGCACTAGTTCTGTGCCTGTGTGCCTCTATGCTATATGAGTGGGAAACGACTGAGGCAGAAGTCCTTGATTCACCGTGCTTGCTTCTGGCAGTCTATACCAGCATAGCGGCCAAACCTAACATCCTTTCCAAAGATGGAAACACTGGTAAAAATAAAATGATAGAGAGAAGGGGAAAGGCAGCTAAGAGCAAAGGGATGAATAAATGGTTTATGCCATGAGGGAGATCTGATATTTACATTGGCGCTTCAAGAAAGACTCTGAGCGAGAGGTGATATTGTCTCTTTTTTTGTTTGTTTTGTTTTTTTTTAGACAGAGTTTCACTCTTGTTGCCTAGGCTAGAGTACAAGGGTGTGATCGCGGGTCACTGTAACCTCTGTCTCCTGGATTCAAGCGATTCTCCTGCCTCACCCTCCCAAGTAGTTGGGATTACAGGCATGCACCACCATGCCTGGCTAATTTTTGTATTATTAGTAGAGATGGGGTTTCACCATGTTGGCCAGACTGGTCTCGAACTCCTGACCTCGAGTGATCTGCCCACTGGCCTCCCAAAGCGCTGGAATTATAGATGTGAGTCACCGCTCCTGGCTGATACCGTCTCTTACCACAGTTATATACCTGATGCCTGAAAAGGTGGAGCTATGGATTGCTGAGACTGCATGTGCTTTTGGAACCTGACCATGTCGAATGAAAGTCTGCAAACCTGAGTGTTAGCATTCGGGAGACATTTTGGTCATATGATATAATGATTGGTGGTCATTTGATTGATGATTGATGGACATTTTGGTCATATGATGAAACTGGAGTAATTGATAATGACGAAGTAGGACTCTGGTAATGTGGTGATATCTTTTGGCTTCTATTTTTTGGGTTACCATACTGTGATGTGGTGTAACACTGGCCTTGCTACCAATAAGAGTCAACTACCTTATATAAACAAGTCTTAGAATAATGCTGATATTGATGATCAAATATATTGAGAGATTGAGTTAAAACCTCTTCAGGTTGTAATAAAATGGCTGACCTGAGGAAGAACTGGGTTTAGCTGACTATTACCTAATTTCTATGCTAAATAACTCAGTATAAATTTATCAGAACGTACAAATAACAGCAGATCAAGGGAGGAAAAGAGTAATATCAAATTATTAACAGTATAAAAATATGAAAATGTATGTAATGGCTTTATAGGACAGACGAGTTGCCCACTATTGCTCTATCTGTCTAATAAACACTACACTAACTATAGATGCCTAAACAAAGACGATTGTTTTGCTGTATAAGAAAGCCTTGGCCAAATGCCAGAGGGTAGCTTATGTAGTGAAAAATTGATTTTGCCCAAAGAGAGGTCCAGCCTTTGCCGTTGGCACCTAGGAGGTGATCTCTAGGCCCCTGGAATGTCCTGACTAACTGGAGTGTCTTTGCTTTGGGGGGATTGGCCACCAGACAGCCTAACAATGTGATTCACGACACATGCTTTGTGCCACATAACATCAGTTCCAATCTCCCAGGGACTGGAGATAAAAGGTATCAGCCTTGCCTCCAGGAGGGGCTAAGCAGTAAAGGCCAGCCATGTGGGTGATGTGTGGTTAAGCCCGGAAAAAAATGCTGGGCCCCAAAGGCTCAGGTGGGCTTTCCTGGTTGGTGATGCTCTGGGCACGTTGTCACACATCAAAGCCGGTGAGGGCAGAGTTAACAGTGTGCAGGACTCCACCGGGAAAGGACAACCTGAACCTTTGCATTTGGGCCCCTCTTTGTCTCCACCTCATGCGTCTCCTCCCTTGGCTGATTTTAAGCCGTGTTCTGTTCCCTGCAATAAACCATAACTGTGAGTACAACAGCGTTCAGTGAGTTATGTGAGTCCTTCTAGCAAATTGTTGACGCTGAGGGTGGTTTGGGAACCCTCCAAACTTGTACGTGATGTCAGACATGAGGGCAGTCTTCTATGTGGACACCGTGTGCCCTCTAAAGCTTCATAAATTGCCCTAACTTGCTTGGAAAATGAAGGGAATACTTACATATTGAGTGCTGAAAACCCCAGCCTTCCCCTCAGCTCTTACAGTGCTGGCAGCCAGGAACAAGGAGCAGGATATTGGCTTATTCTACTCTGGGGAATATGATCAGCTCAAGAAAGACCTAATGACAATGACTATATCAGTCAGTGTTTGCTGTGTAACAAACCACCCCAAGATTTGGTGGATTAAGATGAAGCCTTTGTTAATCACAGCTTTGCAGTTTGGCTGAGCAGTTTCTCTGCTCCAGGCCAGTTCATTTGGGCCTTTGTGTTCTATGGGAGCCTCCCTGTCTCATCCAGTGGTTGGCTTGATGTCAGCTGGAACAACGGCCATGTGTCTTCCATCGTCCATCAGGATAATCTAGGCTTTTGTGGTGGCAGAAAGGTCCCCAGCTGCTAATGTTCCATCTGCCAAAGCAAATCATGCGGTCAAACCTAGGTTGAAGAGATAGGGAAGCAGGCTCCAGCTCTTGACTGACAAAGTGGCAGAGTCACCTTTCAAAGGTGTAGGCATCAGTCAGGATTCTCCAGAAACAGAACAAACAGAGCCTGACATCGTAGGGCAGACCAATCTGGCCAACAGGGTGAAACTCTATCTCTACTAAAAATACAAAAATAAGTCGGGTGTGGTGGCATGTGCCTGTAGTCCCTGCTACTCAGGAGGCTGAGGCAGGAGAATTGCTTGAACCTGGGAGGTGGAAGTTACAGTGAGCCAAGACCGTACCATTGCACTGCAGCCTGGGCAACAGAGAGATTCCATCTCAAAAAAATAAATAAATAAATAAATATATCTATATACCCAAACAAGCAAACAGAGGTAAAAACGGAAACATAGAGGAAATTATGTAGGGGGAGGAAAACATCTTTGAAAACCTCATGAATTTCCTCAGATAAGAGATGATAGAGAATCCATGAAATAAGAATAGGAAGATGTAAAAAATAAAATTTGGAGAATAAAGAAAAGTTCTTGAGAACTATATAAAAACACAAGGGAACACATGGAGACCTTGGAAAATAGGTCAAGTGAGTCTCCTAGAAAGTGCAGTAAGAACAGAAGGAGATGGAAAACAGGAAAGAACTGATAAGAAAATGAGGACTGGCCGGGCGCAGTGGCTCACGCCTGTAATCCCAGCACTTTGGGAGGTCAAGGCGGGTGGATCACCTAAGGTCAGGAGTTCGAGACCAGCCTGACTAATATGGTGAATCCCCTTCTCTACTAAAAATACAAAAACTTAGCCGGGCATGGTGGTGCACGCCTGTAATCCCAGCCACTAGGGAGGCTGAGGCACGAGAATCACTTGAACCTGGGAGGTGGAGGTTGCAGTGAGCTGAGATCATGGCACTGTAGTCTAGCCTGGGCAACAGAGCAAGACTCTGTTTCAAAAAAAAAAAAAAGAAAATGAGAACTGGGCTGGAGGTCCAACATTGGATAGACAGGAATTCTGCAGAGAATAGTTTTTCTTTTTTTTTTTAAGACAGAGTTTTGGCTCTTGTTGCCCAGGCTGGAGTGCAATGGCGTGATCTCGGCTCACTACAACCTCTGCCTCCAGGGTTCAAGCAATTCTCCTGAGCCTCAGCCTCCCAAGTAGCTGGGATGACAGGCGCCTGCCACCATGCCCGGCTAATGTATTTTGTATTTTTAGTAGAGGCGGGGTTTCATCATGTTGGCCAGGCTGGTCTCGAACTCCTGACCTCAGGTGATCCATCTGCCTTGGCATCCCAAAGTGCTGGGATGACAGGCATGAGTCACCGCAACCGGCCGAGAATGATTTTTAAAAATGAGAAACATGATCGTGTATCAAGAAAAATGACCAAAGAACATGAGTTTCCAGATACAATTCTATGTGATGAAGTCCATCACCTTCTTATAATCTGCACATATGATGTAGTTACTTTAAAATGAATTGTCTCAGTTTGGTTCCTGGGGAAACAGACTCAGAAGGAGATTTGCATGTGAAGCATGTCAGAGAATGAAGAATGGAAGACTGGGGATGCCAGGAGTCAGGTGGTGCATTCCCAGGAACTGTCTCGGTCTGTCCCAAGTATCTCTGGAGCTCAGATGACCCTCAGAGTTGCCCCGAACTGAGGCAAGGGAACTAACCCTTTGTACTATCCCCCAGTGCCCAGCACTTGCACTAAGCCGTCCCCGAGGAGGGGCTGTGACTGTGGGTGGGCTGCTCACTTTAGCTGAAGATGACTCTAAGAGAGGGGCTCTCTGAGGGCCAGCAGTGGCCCCAACTCCCAGCAGCTGGGAGAATATGAAGGGGGAGTCTGTGGTCCATGTAACATTTGCTTTGTTAAACTGGAAGCTTCTAGTTTTGACTTCTTTGAAGTCTTTAATGCTCACTTGGTCAACAACCTCTAGTTATACTTCTGACTCTCACCACGGGGAGACAGGTGTCTGGCTGGCAGACAGCGTGTGCTTGGGGCTCCCGTGCCGTGCAGCAAAAGCCGGATCAGGGAGCTCAGTGCTGAGGCCGGCAGTGGCCACAGTCACCCAGCACTGTCTGTGGGGAGATTGTGAAGTCTCTCTGGTTCGGGGGTAGGAGGGTGACATTGAAAGGCCTATTGTTGCTGCACAAGTCGGTAACATGGATTTCATCAGCGATTATGCAGGCATTTCGCTATTGCTAGATCTGACTCCCACACCCATCTCTCTTTTGGGTCTCAACTCCAAAAGGGGTGCTTGTTATAAGGCCCCTCAACCCTTACTGTGTGGCTGTGCTTATTCAAAGAACATCCAGACTATCACATTTAACTTTTTTCTCTTTTGAGATGGAGTCTCATTCTGTGGCCCAGGCTGGAGTGCAGTGGTGCGATCTCAGCTCACTGCAAGTTCCACCTCCCGGGTTCACGCCATTCTCCTGCCTCAGCCTCACGAGTAGCTGGGGACTAAAGGCGCCCGCGACCACACCCAGCTAACTTTTTTTTTTTTTTTTTTTTTTTTTTTTTTTTAATTTTTAGAGACGGGGTTTCACCGTGTTAGCCAGGATGGTATCGATCTCCTGACCTCGTGATCTGCCCACCTTGGCCTCCCAAAGTGCTGGGATTACAGGCGTGAGCCACGGCACCCGGCCTGCATTTAAAAATTTTTAAGCTTACCAAAGTGACAAATTAGAAGTATTTGTATCTTAAATGACTTTTCAATTTACAAAAGATTGATCATCTATCACCATATAAGGAACTTACTTATTACACTTTAAATGTAATTCCAGTTACACAAATTCAATTAACTTCTCATTCATTGCCAAAGCTGTTTCTATATCATATCTATATCCTATTTATTCAGTGGTGCCTGTTAAGTGCAGCAAGCTTGTGAGGTGGGTAGAAGAGAAGGGAAAAACATCTACATAACGTCTTCTGGGTTCTACAACCAGCTATGGTGCTACACACACACACACACACACACAGAGAGAGACGTAGATATTATCTCCTGCTTACATGTGAGGAAGCTGGTTCAGAGGGGTTAATAAAATGGCCTGGCATCACACAATGCCTGCAAAAAATCAGCAATCGCATCCCCTGCTGCCTGACAGCACATTTTCTGAAGTTTCACATCCAAGCTGTTTCCTAGGTAACCACCACACAGCCTCCAGGACCGTCTGCATAAATAGGGAGGAAGGGGGAATCCAGCCAGCGCCTCTCATTTCCTGCATCAACAATAGTGCAGGCCTTTGTCAGGGCGTTAATGTGGCGAAAACAGCCCCAAAGCTTATCCGTGGGATTCTAGTTCAAATGAGATATTTCCACTCACTGAAGGGCCCGATTCATTGAGGATCTTGCCTGTCAGAGCACTGAGCCTGTTTCTATTTTTATTCACTCCCCTGCCTTTTCCTTTTCTCCCAGGCTTTTTGTTCTCACAGCAAGGAGTGAGTACTCCTCCTTGTTCACATGAGCCTGTGCCCCTCGAGAAATGCCAGGATCTGAGCAACCCATCCACTCCCCTGATAGGCAAAGGGCTCTGCAGAGTCCGCCGGTCCCCGGCCCTGGGACTGGCCAGGACAAGGCCCAGGGCCGGCATGACTCTGGGTCACAAGGTCTATTCATCTTGGTGTGGCTTCTTTGCTTATTGTGCTCCGTCCTGTGATGGTCTCTGCAGAGGGCCACAGAGACTTAAAGAACTTGCTCTCCTTTCCCTGTTGCAAGAGACAGGTCTAGGTTGAAGGACTAAGCAAGCGAGGGAAATGAGGGTCACGGCAGCCCACTCCCTTAACGCCTTTAACAATTTGATCTCCACCCAACCGAAGCATTGCCTCTATACTTTACTGAGAAGCTGAAAGGCACTTTGCTTTTATGAGCAGCTCTCTTCCGAAATAAATATTAATGACATTCAAGCTCATGGGTGTTGCTGAAAGCCATTTTTCCCGGCAATATTATATGCAAAGAACAGCTTGGAAATGTCGGTGGCCAGTCATATTATGTATGGTTGTATTAGTCTGTTCTGGGATTGCTGTAAATAACTACCTGAGACTGGGTAATTTATGAAGAAAGGAGGTTTAATTGAGTCACAGTTCCGAAGGCTGTACAGGAAGCATGGCTGGAGAGGCCTCAGGGAACTTACAGTCATGGCAGAAAGCAAAGGGGAAACAGGCATGTCTCACATGACGGGAGAAGGAGGAAGAGGGCGAAGGGGAGGCGCTACATACTTTCAAACAACCAGATCTCGTGAGAACTCACTCGCTAACACAAGAACAGCAAGGGGGACATCCGCCCCCATGATCCAGTCACCTCCCACCAGGCCCCTCCTCCAACACTGAAGATTACAATTCAACAGGAGATTTGGGCAGGGACAGAAATCCAAGCCATCTCAATGATTGACATCTTCACTTGTCCTTTCAAACATCCATGGTCAGCTGCAGCGTGGCATAGGTCGCCATCAAGAGGCAGCCGACTACCTGTGGTGCTGGCCCACAGGGATGGGGAAGGGCACACACAGATATTCATTGGGAAGGCATTGGATTGAGCAGTTTGAGCTGGTGGGTGAAGGCAGCAGGCTCCGTCTCTGGACATGATGGTGCACCAAATCACACTATTAGTTCTGGATGGGGCAGGCATGGGGCAGGGACAGGGCTCAGTGCCCAAGCAGCAGGGCAGGGCTGACCTAATCCCAGGGTGCCACAGCTAGTGGCTGGATATGAGGTGGCCCTGTTGAATACCAGTGATACATTTTTCGGGTGTGGTGCTGCCACTGTGGTTACATCAGAGAATGCCTTTGTCCCCAGGAGGTGCGTGCTGAAACATTTAGGGTGAAGCATCGTGATGTCTGCAATCTACTTTCAAATAATTCAGCAGAAAAAAAAAGCTTACACACAAACGTGGCAAAATGGGCAAAATGTTAAAAACGACTGAGGGCAGAGGAAGGGTATGCAGAGACTGACTGTGCTATTCTTTCAACTTGTAGGTTATAAGGCTTTTTAAAAATAAATTTTTGAAGTTTTTCCAAACGGGTTAATGATTTGTTCTAGGCTTGAAACATGAAGCAGTTTTCCAGTTTTCTTCACAAATGGCCTAGAGTTCAAAACTAGAATAAGTGACACAGCTAGTTACTACTACTTTGCTGACTTCTCATCCTAAATGTAGTACAGTCCAGACAGGATGGAATATGGTAAAACTGCTACCTTTAAATTCAACGAGTTAAACAGATGTTTCATAAAACAGGCTGGTGAATTCTATTTTTATCTTATGTTTTCTTGTTCTCACATTTTCAATGCTTAGCTGTTTTTCTCATTCGAAAGAATGTTTTATCCGACAACCCATCCTGTGGCCAGAAGTGGGAGTATGTGCCATCTGGAGGTTATACCACAAAAATGGACAGCAAGTCTCTAGATCCTGCGTGCTCCTGCTTTTGTAGCCTTGAGAAAGTAGTGCAACCAACCAAAACACATATGTGGCTACTTGCTCATGATTAGCATGAAAAAAATAGGTATTCTGTATTTTTTTTTTTTTTTTTTGAGACGGAGTTTTGCTCTTGTTGCCCAGGCTGGAGTGCAATGGCGTGATCTCGGCTCACTGCAACCTCCACCTCCCAGGTTCAAGCAATTCTTCTGCCTCAGCCTCCCGAGTAGCTGGGATTACAGGCATGCACCACCATGCCCAGCTAATTTTGTAATTTTAATAGAGACAGGGTTTCTCCATGTTGGTCAGGCCGGTCTCGAACTCCTGACCTCAGGTGATCCGCCTGCCTCGGCCTCCCAAAGTGCTGGAATTACAGGCGTGAGCCACTGCGCCTGGCCGGTAGTCTGTATTTTGATGTTTGTGAAAATATATTATGAATACATAACTCAAAGACATAAAAATTAAATGATGATGTCTACTTCTCTTCCTAGACTGTAAGACCCATAAAGGCAGGAACAGTGTCTTATTTATATTTGCACCCCTGGTGCCTAGCCCCATAAATATATGTTGAATAAATGAATGTGTAAATAAGTTAGAAAATAGAAACGTTGGCCGGGCGCGGTGGCTCACGCCTGTAATCCCAGCACTTTGGGAGGCTGAGGCGGGCGGATCACCTGAGGTCAGGAGTTTGAGACCAGCCTGACCAACATGGAGAAACCCCGTCTCTACTAAAAATACAAAATTAGCTGGGTGTGGTGGCACACACCTGTAATCCCAGCTACTCAAGAGGCTGAGGTAGGAGAATCGCTTGAACCCAGGAGGTGGAGGTTGTGGTGAGCCAAGATCGAGCCACTGCACTCCAGCCTGGGCAACAAGAGTGAAACTCCATCTCAAAAAAAAAAAAAAAAAAAAAAAGAAAAAATAGAAACGTGATGATGGTTGAATTCCACAGTAGCCAAGGACCAAGGATTACACAAATCCACAATATTGTTGTTTTTATAAATTATAATGTTTGTAGACTAAATATAGCAGACTGATGTTCAATGCTCGGGGGGAGATCCTTAGTTAATGATACAGCATTGTAAGTATGTAAAATATCTGTGTAGTTAAGTGAGGATTAGGTGTTGATATAAAAAATGAACCTAACAGTTGTGTTAGAGTGGTGGGGTTTGGTGTAGCTTTCTTTACCCTGTGCCCCGTTTTGGTTTTTAATGAAAGGAATTTATAAGTGGGTATTACCTGTGCTGGCCAGCAAACTGAGGCTGTCTTAATAAATAAAAGATATAGCACAACATTGAGAATTACTGCTTCTGTTCACATGGAGTCTAGATTCAAAGAAGTATGTGTTGACTTTATCTCACCTTGGGAAGTAGAAGAGAAATGCTGGAAGTGACAAGATCCAGGATGCCACTGCACCTAGTGCCTTGGCCTTGTTTCCAGAAACCAGCCAACCATGTGAGCAGGAGGCCTGGGCAGGCCGATGCGCATATGAAAATGGAGTGTAACTTCCCTGATAGACCGTGTTACCATTCAGGAAGGGAAGAAGGTCAACTGGAATTAAGGAATATGTCTCCTAGGTGGCCTAGTCAGTGCTTGACAATCTATAAACTACTCACTTGGCAGGTGAAAGTGGCAGCACCGTGTCTGCACACATGGGTGGGTCTGCAGATTCAATAGTACTGTATCCTAAACTACAAACATTAATCACACTGGGTTCAAAATCACTGTGGTGGATTTTAAAATAAATGCCCTCGATAATATAAATGATGCTCCTCCTTACTGGTAATTAAGAAATATAAATTAAAGGATGAGATATCATTTTTCATCAAGTGGGCAAAATTTTTTAATTTGATGATGTCTATTGTTGGACAATATGAATGTTTAGTACATAAATACAGGTGCATAAAAAATTTTAAAGCTTTCCTAAAATTGACCTTAATTTCTAACTCAAGAGGCTTCTTCTGTTTGGCAGCAATAACTTCAACTTAGTCAATGTTGGTTAATCTTTATCAATCCAGGAGACCCTTAGTCAACTTCTCTATCTGAGGTTGATGTGAAGTTAGAGAAGGTGTGTGTGATGCCAGAGCAAAGGCAGAGGAGGGAGGCTGCATTCCTTCTTCACTGCCATCAATCCGTGCTGTCCCCTGATGAGATACCCACATTCCCCTAGAGCCTTCCATAATAAATTCCATGCTGACACATCCTGCTTTGTCCCATTGTCTAGATAATGAGGTATCTTTGGTTCTTCTGGCCTTCTCTCAGCTACCTCTGTGCTCTTCCAAGTGAAAATAGGGGAAACTCTTCAAATCTCTCCCACAATGTCCTGGAACCCAGTGAGGCTCCATGAGGATGCCCTGGTACCTTTGAGCCTAAACATGTGTCTTGCTATTTCTACTCTACCGCTGGCACATCAGATTGGAGGGTGTCAGTGTGGTTGGGGTTAACGTTTCCCAGGATCCAAGATAGAAACCAGTAGGCAGATTTCTGGCTTGTGAAGGTACTCCTAGTTTATCAGCTATGTGGTATTTGGCTGTAAGTAATAGAAAACCCAACTGAAAGTGACTTTAATAATAAGGGACTTGTGATCTCATACAACAAAAACATTATGTTGGTAGTTGCCAAACATGGTCTAGTGATACCTGGAAGTCCCTGAAACCCTTTCAAGGCACTACATGGTCAAAATCATCCATTCCATCTGCAAGTTGCAGATGGACTTTAATGTAACAGAGCAGAAGTCAGTGTTTATTTACAAAAAACTTTATTACCAACTGTGTTGTGAATAAAGTTTTATTGGCACGCAGCTATACTCATTTGTTCATGCATTGTCTGTGGCTGCTTTTGTGCCACACCAGCAGAGTCCGACAGTTGTGATAGAGACTGTATGGCCCACAAAGTGGAAAATATTTACTATCTGGCCTTTTCCAGAAAAAAAGTTGCTGATCTCTGCCATGGTGTATAAATCATTTTTGGAGATAATTTCAGACTCCACATTGCAAATGACCTTTAAGGAACTACCACTTGTTACATTATTAGTGTCATATCAACGAAGAATATCTACAATGATCTGGAAAGACATAAAAATACTGCTCAATTTCCTACTACATATCTGAGTGAAACTAGATTTTTTTTAATATACTTCTACCAAACCAACATACCAAAACAGATCGAATACAAGAATAGACATGAGGCTGGACCCGGTGGCTCAGATCTGTGATTCCAGTGCTTTGGAAGGCTGAAGTGGGCGTTTGAAGCCAGGAGTTTGAAACCAGCCTTGTCCCCGTCTTGACAAAGGAAAAAATAAAAATAAACAAGAGCAGACATGAGAATCCAGCTGTGTTGTATTAAGCCAGACATTAATGAGATTTGCAAAAATGTCAAACAATGCCACTTGTCACTAAGTTATTTCTTGTTTTAGAAAGATATAATTTTTTCACAAAAATATATTTATTATTATATAATTGGTTTATTTTTAATGGATTAATAAATATATATTTAAAATTTCTCTCTGTTTCAATTAATAACATAATAAATACTGATAGCTATAACCCACATAAATAAAAGCTTGTTGGGGTCCTCAGTAATTTCAAGAGTGTAAAGGGGTCCTGAGACCAAACAGTTTGAGAATCACTGGTGTAGACTTCGCGCAGCTTCAGGACTGGTTCCCACATCATCTCACTGATGCTCTCACGGGCCCAGTTGTTTCGTATCTGTTTATGCCGCCATTCTCAGCATATGGACTTGCTCTCTTAGATAGCAACCCTCCCCCCACCCTACATGGTACCAAATGGACACACAGAAATGACAGAGAGAAAAAACTGCAGCAACAGTTCCTGGCATCGTAAGTTTCCAAAGGTAGAAAAGGCACTATTTCTTTTTGTCCTTTTTGTCCAAAAAAGTGATTTTTCTTTTTTGTTTTTTTCGAGATGGAGTTTTGCTCTTGTTGCTCAGGCTGGAGTGCAATGGTGTGATCTTGGCTCACTGCAACCTCCACCTCCTGGATTCAGGTGATTCTCCTGCCTGGGCCTCCCGAGTAACTGGGATTACAGGCGTGCACCACCATGCCTGGCTAATTTTTGTATTTTTAGTAGAGATGGGGTTTCACCATGTTGGTTAGGCTGGTCTCGAACTCCTGACCTAGGTGATCCACCCACCTCAGCCTCCCAAAGTGTTGGATTACAGGCGTGAGCCACTGCGCCTGGCCCCACCGATTTTTCAAAAGCAAGGAAAACCTTTTCCAGAACCAGTCTGCTATTTGTTTTTACAATAACCCCCAAAAAAGGCCTCATTAAGAAGGGTGTATAGGAGTGACTGATACAGGCTGGGTGCGGCTCACACCTGTAATCCTGGTACTTTGAGAGGCTGAGGTACGTGGATTGATTGAGCTCAGCCTGGGCAACATGGTGAAACCCTGCCTCTACAAAAAATACAAAAATTAGGCATGCTAATACACTCCTATTGTTCCAGCTACTTGGGAGTCTGATGAGGGAGAATTGCTTGAGCCTGGGAGGTTGAGGCTGCAGTGAACTGTGATTGCACCACTGCACTCCAACATGGGTGACAGAGCAAGACCCTGTCTCAAAAAAGAGGAAGAAGGAGAAGGGGAAACCAGATCGACTATAAATGACTAGAGAACTGGACAAAATACATGAAACAACTGGTTTTGGTCTTCGGAAAATAGAAACATAATGACTGTAATCTCTGAAGACGGGAAACAATGAGGTGAGCTCTGCAATCCCTCCAGCTTTCTGCCCGAGGAACTTTCTAAGCCATGTGCAGAGAAAAGGCATCCAAGTGGAGCACAGCAGTCTCGTTGAGCGGAGGAGACAGAAACAGGTGTTTGAAGGCTGAGGGGGTTGAGTTTTTAGAGATATGCAAATAAATAGCCCCATAAATATGCATAGTACCCTTGAAGATTTTGGCTGAATGCTGTGTTGTGATGTCCAGGTGAGGTTCTACAAGACTGTGCAAAGAACAACTACCAGGGAAAGAGCACCTCCTGGGTAGTTGTAGCTTGCACGATGCTGCAGACATTTGAGCTCTGGCAGTTATGTGGGGCTATCTTAATGAACACTCAGGGCATTCATTAGAAACCACAGACAGATCAGCCCTCAAGAATGTAAGTAAAGTAGTGCCAGCATAATGACCGTAGATCCACTCTGGCAGAGCTTAAAAATGGGCCACAGAAGGATCATACTGATAAAACTATGCATGCAGTAAATTAACTGCCTGCAAGAACCAAGCTTAATGCTCATTAAAAGAAGACAACAAAATTCAGATGTTCAACAATGAAACATTCAAAACGTCCACGATTCAATCAAAAGATGCCAGGCATGCCAAAAAGTAGGAAAATCTGACCCATAATCAGGAGAAAAATCAAGTCAGTAGAAAAACAACCAGAAATGATAGGGGGGAAAATGTAATTATCAGACAAAAATTTTTAAACAGCTAACATAAATATACTAAAGAATTCAAAGTAAAACTTGAACACAATGAGGAGATAAATGGTAGATATAAAAATAATCAATATTATGGTATGTTAACTATATCTCAACTAAAAATAAAAAAGATGAAAATTCTAGAGCTGAGACCGGGTGCAGTGGCTCACACCTGTAATTCCAGCACTTTGGGAGGCCCAGGCGGGTGGATCACCTGAGGTCAGGAGTTCAAGACAAGCCTGGCCAATATGGAGAAACCCCGTCTCTACTAAAAATACAAAAATCAGCCAGGCATGGTGGTACACACCTGTAATCCCAGCTACTCAGGAGGCTGAGGCAGAAGAATCACTTGAACTCAGGAGGTGGAGGTTGCAGTGAGCCGAGATTATGCCACTGTACTCCAGCCTGGGCAATAGCGTGAGTGAGACTCCGTTTAAAAAAAAAAAATTCTAGAGCTGAAAACACATATCTGAAATGAAAAGTTTGCTAGATGGTCCTAACAGGGTACTGGAGAAAAAAGGTGAAGTTAAAGACATGAAAATATAAATGATCAAATTGAAAGACAGAAAGAAGAAAGAGACTTTTAAAAATGAACATACTGTCAATTCTCTTTGAGACAATCTCAACCATACATATAATTAGAATCCCAGGAGAGAGAGGCAGAAAATGTACAAAAAACTGTGGCTAAAATTTTTTTTCCAGTTTTGATGATAAATATCAATTCATAGGTCCAAAAATCTCAACAAAGCCTAGCAGGATAAACAGAAAACAGCAACAACAAACTACATCAAGGCAACATAGTCATAGTCATATTGATGAAAACCAGTGGTAAAATCAGGCTATGAATGTCTGCTGGATTCTTACCACAGACCCGGCAAATAAGGGGGCAATGAAACAACATCTAGAAATGCTGAAATCAAGCCCACCTAAAGTCTCAATCCAGTCACAATGGTCTTCAAAAATGAAGGTGAAATAGGCGTTTGCAGATAATCACGACTTAATTTATCACCAGCAGATCTTACTACAATAAATGTTGAAGTTCTTCAGGCTAAAGAAAAACCATAGTAAAACTCAGATCTACACAAAATAATGAAGATCACTGGAAATGGTAAATATGTGGGTAGATTTTAAAGTGAGCGTGAGGAGAAAAGGGAGTAAAATATACATCTTCAGGCACACCCACCCTCCAAATAGGGTCTAGATCAAATTTGAAGAGCCTAGCTGACACCTCAGCAACTCCAGACTTGCCACCGTGGCTGGCGGTGCTAACATAATTTCCAAGGCTGGAGTCGAGGCTGGCAAGTCCTCCAGGGACCCAGAGATTACCAAAGATGGTGTCGTAGTTCCTAGGCCCTGGAGTCTCCGGGTAACATCTGGACTACAGGCTGCACTGTCTTCTCCATGGCCTGCCTGACAATGGCTTGATCTTGACTCTGGCTCTTATTTCTTTTCTTTTCTTTTTTTTTTTTTCTGAGACGGAGTTTCGCTCTTGTTGCCTGCTGTAGTGCAGTGGTGTGATCTTGGTTCACTGCAACCTCCGCCTCCCGGGTTCAAGCAATTCTCCTGCCTCAGCCTCCTGAGTAGCTGGGATTACAGCCATGTGCCACCATGCCCGGCTAATTTTGTATTTTTAGTAGCCCAAAGTGCTGGGATTACAGGCGTGAGCCACCGTGCCTGGCCTTTTTTTTTTTTTTTTTTTTAATGGAGTCTTGCTCTTGTCGCCCAGTTACAGTGCAATGGTGGGATTTCGGCTTACTGTTACCTCTGCCTCCTGGGTTCAAGCAATTCTCCTGCCTCAGCCTCCCAAATAGCTGGGATTACAGGCACCTGCTACCAAGCCCAGCTAATTTTTGTATTTTTAGTAGGGACAGGGTTTCACCATGTTGGCCAGGGTGGTCTCGAACTCCTGACCTCAAGTGATCCACCCGCCTTGGCCTCCCAAAGTGCTGGGATTACAGGCGTGAGCCACCATGCCCCGCCTCTGGCTCTTATTTTAATCAGATTTGGGGGTCCACAAATCCATTCCTGCCCTGTCCCCTAACTTGGAGGCTAGTCCAGAGGTTTTTGCTTGGTGACATATGGGGGAAGGAGAGAAGCACCAGTCAGTCTTCCCGTACTGCCAGTGTTTAGGCCCTATGGGAGTTACGACATTGTGTTCAATTCCTTCCTTAGGCAGCTTTCACTCCACATTGCGTCATGTCTGCTTTGTACACTATGAGCTTCAGACTACTGGGTTTCACTTTTTTCCTTAACTTGGCCACCGTGGGAGTCTTAAGAAAATGTGTCATGTTAATGAAGCATATGCTGAATGTGCTAGCCCAGTGCAGCCACCACGATGATTCACACATGACCTAGAAAACTGATTGAACCAGTTAGCCTCCCTGATTTCAGTTCCTGGCCCTTCTTGTCTGTCCTTCCCATCATCAACAGATTTTCCTTTGCAAGCCATCGCTCTACGTTATAGACTGAATGTTGTATCCCCCCGAAATACATACGTTTAAATCCTAACCTCCAAAGTGATAGTCTTAGGAGATAGGGTCTTTGGAAGGTGATTAGATCATGGGGGTGGAACCCCCATAAATGGGATTAGTGTCCTTATAAAACATAAACCTGGGAACTCTCTTGTCCGGGTCTTTCCACCATGTGAGGACACAAGGAGAAGGTGACCATCTGCAACCTAGAAGAGCGCCCTCGCCAGGACCCGACCATGCCGGCACCCTGATCTCAGCCTTCAGCCTCCAGAACCATAAGAAGTGAATTTCTGTTGTTTATAAATCACTCAGCCTATGGTACTTTGTTATAGCAGCCTGATGGACTAAAATACTCTAATGCCATGTTAGCACCCTCTTCAGAATCAGAACTGTCTTCTAATGTGCCATTGCCTTTACCCAGATAGAGTGACTGCCAACGTGTTTGTAATGGGTCCAAGGGTCAGGGGAACAAGGCAAAGAGCTCAGGGGCCAAAGAGATGACAGGCCAGTGGATGAGGCAGATGTCAAATATGCCTGGAGATGCTGAAGGACACATGTCTCTCCACTGTTGCCAGTGGGATTAAAAGATCATTCTTCCTTTCAGGCATTTGAATTACAAAAGCAATGCAATACCAAAACATCAAAAGTAGGTTTCATAGTCTCCCTTCCCTGCCCCTCCCGACACCACAACACACTACACTTATTTCTTCTTAATCATGACCCTGGAGAGATGGTTTCGTGGAAGTTTATAAGTTTATAAGTTTGCACTTCAAAGTCGATGACTTCAAGCCTTCATTATGTTACAGTTTTGCTGGTTCCATTTTATAACCTAGAAAAATGTCTTAGGGGCCAGGCATGGTGGCTCACACCTGTAATCCCAACACTGGGAGGGCAAGGTGGGAGGATTGCTTGAGCCTAGGAATTCAAGACCAGCCTGGGAAACATAGGGAGACCTTGTCTCTACAATGTTTTCTTTTTAATTAGCTAGGTGTGGTGGTGCATGCCTGTAGTCCCAGCTACTTGGGAGGCTGAGACAGGAGGATCACTTGAGCCCAGGAGATTGAGGCTGCAGTGAACTGTGATGGCACCACGGCACTCCAGCCTGGATGATAGAGTGAGACCCTTACTCTTAAATAAAATTAAAAAAAGAAAATGTCTTTGTTGAGTGTTGCTGTGTGTGTGCGTGCGTGCGTGCGTGTGTGTGTGTATGTGTGTGATTTGTAACAGAGGTTGGGATTTCAAGAGAACAAAAAAGTCAAATATTTTCTCAAACTCTTCTCTCATAAAAAGAAAGAAGATTTGGCTGGGCGCAGTGGCTCATGCCTGTAATCCTAGCACTTTGGGAGGCCAAGATGGGTGGATCACCTGGGGTCAGGAGTTCAAGACCAGCCTGGCCAATGTGGTGAAACCCCATCTCTACTAACAATACAAAAAAATTAGCCGGACGTGGTGGCACACGCTACTAGCCACTTGGGAGGCTGAGGCAGGAGAATCACTTGAACGCAGATGTGGAGGTTGCAGTGAGCTGAGATCACACCACTGCACTCCAGCCTGGGTGACAGAGCAAGACTCTGTGTCAAAGAAAAGAAAGATTTTTAGCAATTCAGTGGCACGAAAGTGAAATGGTTGCAACAGCTGCCAAATTAGGGAAGATTAGCCCTTCCAAACATTAGGTGAAGCAAGATGGGACTCGTTTTAGAAGCTGCAAAGAGTTTGGATTCCCTTTTCATCTCATTATATCCACAGCTGAGAGAATTTCAGGGTGGGAGTGTATCTAAGGTCCCCGGCACACCGCATTTCTAAGGGTACCGTGGTTCTCGGGAGACGTCAGTAACCTTCCTCCTGTCCTTCTCTTGCTTCCTTGGTATTCTCCTCACCCCTTCCTGATGGGCTGTTATTGGTTCTGTCTCCGTAGCTGAGCTGTAAAACGTTGCATACCACGGATGACGCACATTTGCCCTGGAACCTTTTCCATCCCTCAGCAATCTGTGACCCAGCCCTTTGCCAGCTGCCTGGGAGCCAACACTAATGACTGGAAGCAGGTCAGGGCCATGAGCCTCTGAGACAGGAAAACCTGCAGGCAAGAAGGAATTCCTACCAGGCGGCATAGTGCTTAGACCGAAATGCAGTTCCGCAAAGACTGGCTGATGGGGAAATGACTGAGACATTTCTCTAGGGCTGAGAAACTTAAAGTTTTGTGGAGAAAGGAACCGACAGAATTTCTTTGTAAAGTTGTCAGAACCAAGGGGGCTCAGGAAATCCACCTGGGTTCTGAGAAGTCTCCCTGAAGGGCGTGGTGGGGAGCTTTATCTTGAAGAGCGTGAGTGATCGATGAGGTGGCAAGGGCAGGATCGGAAGAGTGAGGTAGAGAGAGAGAGAGAGAGGGGAGAGAGAGAGGGAGAGAGAGAGAGAGAGAGAGCAGGAGCCCAAGCTTGGGGGCTGGTCAGCAGGGAGCAGGGAAAGCTTTCGGGTGCTGGGTAGGGCTAGAGGCAGGGTGACTGTCAGTCAGGGTAGAAGTCTGCTTTGAGAGGGTATTAAGCATTGTATTAGGACACTTGCACTTTATACTTCAGGGAAATGAGAGTTTAAGAAGTGAAATAACAGGATCAGGTTTTCATTTCTGATAATCATCCTGGCTGCAGTACAAAGCATAGATTGGAATCTCTCTTCTTAGTGTAGTATCTGTCACATGGTAGGTGCTCAGTAAATATCTGTTGAACAAATGGTCAGTGAAGAAAGGAAAGGGAAAAAAAATTCCTTTTAATAGGCTTAATGGGCTTGCAGCAAAAAGTGTCACCTATGAAACTGTCCAGACAGGTGGGGTGGGGGAATTTGACACAGATGCTGCTGCCCTGCTGCAGCTTTGTTTCATTCTGTTTTCAATTTACCAGGGCTGCAAGGGAAAGGGTGACTTCTGGGATCTCTGGAGCTAGGATGAGTCAAAGGCCTGCTGACAGCATTCTAGAGCTCTGCTCCTCACAGCACAGTCAGGCAGCAGCGGCATCAGCTGGGAACTTGGTAGAAATGTAGAATCTCTGGCCCCACCCTAGACCAACTAAGTCAGAATCTGCATTTAACTAGATCCCCAGGTGATGAGTAGGCACTTGAGGGTTAGAGGAGCCGGGTGTAGGCTCAGAAGCTCCGCCCTGCAGATGAATCATCAGGAGAACCCGGGAGAAGTAGGAAGAGTGGGGAGACCTGAGAAATCCATATTTTTCCAGTCTCCTCTGCTTGAGACTACAAGTGGGGCCACACTAATAGAAACCTATGGTTTTCTCCAAAAGCCCCAGCAATTTCATATGATTCAACCTAGTACTTTGGAGAGTCCCCAGAGTGTGACTCATGACTCCCCCTCACTCAGTTACCACATGGCATTCCCACTTTCCTGCTCTCTGACCTGGGCGTCAGCCACGGCTCCCAAGGATGCTTGCTTTATAGGGCACTCTGTCTAAGAGGTGAGAATTCTTCTGCACTGCCTTGAATGGCTTCAGTAATGACAATGATGATAACCAACAACGTCAAGAACTGCTACACACCAGGCACTGTTCTAGGCACTCTTTTGGGTTTAACCTTATGAATCATAATGATCGTTCCTATTTCACAGGTGAAATTTCTATTTCACAGATAAAGAAACTAAAGCTCAGAGAGGTTAAGGAGCTTGCCAAGTCACAGGGCATGTGAGTGGAGTGACGCCCGCTTATCATTTGGGCCCAGGGGGCAGAGCTGCTTGATGCTCCAAGAATCGCACAGAACCTTTAGCAAACGAGCTCTTTTTGTTTATTGCTGGGAGCATGAGCTATAAGCTAAAGAAACCACTCCGGGAACTAGAGACTTATGAGTGGTTTTAAGATAAGTTAATGAGGTTAGGGCTGTGCTGCTGGGGGTGGATGTGTTCCCAGGAGCTGATGTGACCCACTGAGTCCCTATAACCTCTAGCATAATCAGGCTCAGGATATAGCCCCTGCTGCTGGGGCAGACAGAGGAGTTCAGTGAAGGCTGGAACTGTCACAGGCAAGCAGCTTTGCCCAAGGAAACATAAGCAGGATCAGGAGAAGTGGGACGAGGCCAGTGAGGAGCCCCAGGCCAGGGCCATAGAGACCCCCAGGATCTATTGAAGGTGATGGAACACCCCAAAGACAATGCTGAATGTCTACATGAGGAAGTGTCTCCATCTCCGGTGGCCCAGAGATCACCTGAGGGAGGAAAACAGGACCCAAAGGCCAGAGGTCCAGCCTCGGGCTATGTCCAGGGATGAGAGAAAGGAGGAGGCCCATGCCCAGAAGCGCCTTCACCTCAGGTCCACTGTGGTCTCACGACTGAGACCCTCTGCTTGCACCCAACCCAGACAGTGCTGAGGAAGGGAAGAGGAAGCAGGAGGGGAAGCCTGTGACAGGACCAGCTGTGCCAGTCTGTAGGAGGCTGAGCTAGGATAAGAATCCTGTGGCTTGGAAGTCCTTTGCTTCCAGGATTTAGAATCTCTCAATTCTTCCAGGGCTGTTCTAACCTTACTTTTATTAATTAATTAATTTTTTTTTTTAAACAGGGTCTCACTTTGTCACCCAGGCTGCAGTGCTATGCAATCTCAGCTCACTGCAACCTCCCTCTCCCAGGTTCAAGTGATTCTCGTGCCTGAGTAGCTGGGACTATAGGCACGCTCCACCAGGCCCGGCTAATTTTTGTATTTTCTGGTAGAGGCAGGGTTTTGCCATGTTGGCCAGACTGGTCTTGAACTTCTGACCTCAAGTGATCTGCCCACCTCGGCCTCCCAAAGTGCTGGGATTTCAGTGTGAGCCACTGAGCCCGGCCTCTAACCTCATCTTATGGGACTGTCTTGCATCCTTACTTGGATGAAGAATGGAGGTGTCAGTGAACCCCTAGAGGCCAGAAGTAGTGCTGACCCTGCAGTGAGTTGCTCAGGGCCTAGGCATGAGCCAAGGAAGCTGGTGTAGGGACGAGAGGGCACTCAGAGGGCAGGGCTGAAAGGCTGTTGGGAACCTGCTCATCCCTTCTCTACTGGACTCTCCATCCTCCTCCTCCTGCTCCCTCAGTCACCACCTTCAGGCTGTGCTTACCCTTAGCAGGATCCTCTGCGTGGCCATGAGTGGGACTGCCCTAGGGGAAGGCCTTCTTTAGGTCACACCCCTCTTTCTCCCACCTCCTGGTCTCGGGGTCACTTTGGAGCCTCTGGTCCTGGAGGAAGCCATAGCAGCAGGGCCTGAGGAAAGACTGCAAGTTCCAAAGATAACCGCATCTTCCATGACTTTTTAAAATTTCCAGCTGAACCCTGGAATCATTGAATACAGGATTCAACACTTAAAAAAATAAAACTGTTCTGATGACCGGAAGCAGGACAGAAGCACTGGTGACCTCTAAAGGGGGTCTGCCCCCAGAGACGGCTGTGGGTGAAGCCAGGCAGATGGCAGCCTGCCCTCTTTCCTGCCAGCGCACACATCAACTGCTTGGCTTTTTATGAGAAAATCCAAACAAAGGGGCATGATTGTGTGAGATGCCAGTCTGTGTGCCAGCCTGCGAGCCTGCCCAGGGGATGGGGTGGCCAAAGACTGGGGCTGGACGTCACAGGTCAAGAATGCAGAAAGGCTGTCTGCAGCCTCCTCTTTCAGCAGAAGAATGGAAAGCTCTAATCTGGTGTCTCCTGTGGGAGGAAGAGCTAGAGATCAACACCAGGCAACAGCCATACTGTCTTCCTCCCAGAGAGAGACCTGTCAACATTGCTAGGGGAAGAGGAAAACAAACAAACAAAAAAGGAGGCCAGGCTACTGATGACAGAGGGAAGCATGAGCTCTGTGAAGGAGACAGCCTCGTTATCCAGCTGCATTTTTGGTAATAACACATCTTGGCTGTTTCAAGAACCATGGTTTGAGTCCATCCACCTACAAGAACCCGGATTCTTATTAATATGTGAATTCCATTAGACTAGCTAGTTTACGGGATGTCCATGTTGCTTCCTGTATGGAAATGACCCTGATTTCCGGCCAACGCGAGTGAGTTATGTTTTCTGTGCACAGCGCGTGCGCAGGCTGGCTGTGCTTACTTGAGCTTATGTTTCTCTCCCCCGCTGGCTTGAAACCTCTGGAGACTGGAGCGTGTTTATCCACATTCGTATCCTTAACACAGTGCAAGGCACATAGTAGGTACTCAGCAGATATTTGTTGAAGCAAAAGGATGATGAGATAGAAACATGACAGTAGGAACTATTTGACTTCAGGAGACTTTAGAAATGACCCGACTTTGGGATAGGTGGAAGACAGCAGACATTGGACATCAAGCAATGAATGACAGTGACTCTAGAGAAAAGGGAAACAAATGAGGTAGCCATATAATTTCCCCAATTTACTCTCTGGAGGTATTTTCCATGCTGCAGTGCAGGGAGGGAGAAACCCAGAAGGAGTTCGGTGGTCTCATTGAGTTGAAAATACAGAAATCAGAATTCAAAGTCCAAGTTAGAATTCTGAGAACTCGAGTCAGCTAGAAACACAGAGCAGAATATAGAAGTGGAAGGAACTTCACAGAGAGAGCTTGGAGGTCAGCAGAGAGGTCCTCTTGGGTCTTCAGCTGACAACTGATATGCACAGGCAAGGTAAGAAACTCTGTGAGAAGAGGGGAAGAGCAGCTGGAAAGCAGTAGACCAAACAATTCCCATTGCTCACACAGGCCTGAATGGAAACACCTCACCATGTATGGGGCATTTCCTTAATAAGGGGCGTAAATGGCCAGGTGCGGTGGCTCACGCCTGTAATCCCAGCACTTTGGGAGGCCGAGGTGGGTGGATCACGAGGTCAGGAGTTCGAGACCAGCCTGACCAACATGGTGAAACCCTGTCTCTACTAAAAATACAAAAATTAGCGGGGCAAGGTGGCGCACGCCTGTAATCCCAGCTACTCAGGAGACTGAGGCAGGAGAATCACTTGAACCTGGGAGGCAGAGGTTGTAGTGAGCCGAGATCATGCCACTGTAATCCAGCCTTGGCAACAGAACGAGACTCCATCTCTAAATAAATAAATAAATAAATGGCGTAAATTATGCCTGGAACAAAATCTACTTTGGATGTGTTCTAGCAAAGCTTAAAAACAAATTTCAAAAGGACCCAACTGATTCCATGTAATGTAACTGAGTGCCAGAACAACATCCAACAATGCTTAAAGGACTACAGCACAACCCAGCACTCACCAACATAAAATTCACAACATCTGGTATCCAGATGAAAGTTGCAAAGCAACAGGAAAATATGGCCCATAACCAGGAAAAAAAATTCAATAGAAATAGACCTAGAGATGACTGAGGTGATGAAATCAGGGCCATAAAGGAGCTTGTATAAATGTGCTCCATACATGCAAGAAGGCAGAGGAGAACATGAAGAGGCAAGAAATGGAACATTTTTCAAGACCCAGGTAGAACTTCTAAAGATTAAAAACATGTCTGGATGCAAAATACCCATATAAGATTAACAGCAGATTAGACATTGCAGAAAAGGTCTGTGAACTTGAAGGAGAATCTTTGAAGCACAGAGAGGAAAAAGACTGACCAAAAAATGAACAGATTGTCAGCAAACTGTGAGACACAATAAAAAATATGTACAGAATACAGGTAATTGAAATCTCAGAATAAGTTGGGAACCCACAAAAATATTTTTAAAAATTATGGTAGAAAATTTTATAAACTTGATGAAAACTCAGAGATTCAAGAAGCTCCGTGATCCCCAAGTAGAACAAATGCAGAGGAAGTTACACCAATGTACATCATAGTAAGACTGCCGGAAAAAAGTGAGAACAAGATAACATTCAAAGCAGCCAGACAGAAAAATAAAATATTACATAAAGGGAAACAAAATTAATTATTACTAGTGACTGCTCATCTCATACAGCACAAGTCAGGAGACAATGTTATTTTATGAACATCTGACAGAGAACAAGTTGTCAACCTAAAAATTTATATCCAGTGAAAATATCTTTCAAAAATGAGGCAAAATAAAGGCTTTTTTTTTTTTTTTTTGAGACAGGGTTTTACTCTGTCACCTAGGCTAGAGTGCAATAGCACAATCTCAACTCACCACAGCCTCTGCCTCCTGGGTTCAAGTGATTCTCCTGCTTCAGCTACCTGAGTAGCTGGGATTATAGGAACCATCACCACACCCAGATAACTTTTTTTTTTGAGACAGGGTCTCACTCTGTCACCCAGGCTGGAGTTCAGTGACATGATCTCGGCTCACTATAACCTCCACCTCCCGGGCTCTAGCGATTCTCCTGCCTCAGCCTCCCAAATAGCTGGGATTATGGGTGTCCACCACCATGCCCAGCTAATTTCTGTATTTTTAATAGAGATGGGGTTTCACCATGTTGGCCAGGCTGGTCTCAAACTCCTGACCTCAGGTGATCCACCCACCTCAGCCTCCCAGAGTGCTGGGATTACAGGTATGAACCACCGTTCCCGGCTACCCAGATAATTTTTGTATTTTTAGTAGAGACAGAGTTTCGCCGTGTTGCCTAGGCTGTCTTGAACTCCTGAGCTCAAGCTATCTGCCCAAAAATAAAGGCCTTTAAAACCCAGCAAAAGCTGAGAGACTCATTGCCAGCTGACTTGCACATCAAGAGATGTTAAAGGAAGTTCGGTTCTGTAGGGGGAAGGAAATGTGGATCCTCCCAAACAAATGAGGAGACCTGGAATTTAAATGTGTGGATGAATGTGTTTTTCTTAGTTTTTAATCTTTAAAATGATAACTGTTTAAAGCAAGCTTGTTCAATCCATGGCCCATGGATGGCTTTGAATGTGGCCCAACACAAATTCATAAACTTTCTTAAAACATTTTGAGGTTTTATTTGCAATTTTTTTTTTAGCTCATCCTCTATCTTTAGTGTTAGTGTATTTTATGTGTGGCCCAAGAAAACTCTTCTTCCAATATGGTCCAGGGAAGCCAAAAGAATGGACACCCCTTGTTTAGAGCAAAAGCAATAACAATGTATATTTTCAAAATACAGTTGACCCTTGAATAACGTGGGGGTTGGGGCACTTGCCCTACCCCCAGTCGAAAATCTATATATAACTTTTGAATCCTCAAAAACTTAACAGTCTACCTCCCAGTAATACTATACTCATAGCTTACTGTTGACCAGAAGCTGTTCTGGTCACATATCAGTTGATTAACACATATTGTGCATGTTATATGTATTATGTACTATATTCTTACAATAAGACAAGCTAGAGAAAAAATGTTATAAGAAATTAATAGGAAGAGAAAATATATTCATTCATTATATATGACGATGAAGACCTCTATGATGATCCACTTCCACTTACTATTTCTTTTTTTTTTTTTTTTTTTTTCTGAGATGGAGTCTCACTGTGTCTCCCAGGCTGGAGTGCAGTGGCACAATCTCAGCTCACTGCAACCTCTGCCTCCCAGGTTCAAGCGATTCTCCTGCCTCAGCCTCCTGAGTAGCTGGGACTATAGGCACGCACCACCACGCCCGGCTAATTTTTTGTATTTTTAGTAGAGACGGGGTTTCACCATGTTAGCCAGGATGGTCTCGACCTCCTGACCTCAGGTGATCCACCTATCTCGGCCTCCCAAAGTGTTGGGATTACAGGCGTGAGCCACGGCGCCCAGCCTCCACTTAATATTTCATTAAGTGGAAGTGGGTCATCATAAACGCCTTCAGGCTCATCATCTTCACACTGAGTGGCTAAAGAAGAGGAGGAAGAGGAGGTTTGGTCTTGCTGTCTCAGGGGTAGCAGAGGTGGAAGAAAATCTTTGTATGAGTGGAACTTCACTGGTCAAACCCATGTTGTTTAAGGGCTAACTGTATGTGAAAATAAAATATGGCTATAAAAGCATGGAAGACAGGAGGAGTAAATGGAAGTACATCATCGTAAGGGTCTCACACTATGCATGAAGTGGTAAAGTATTACTGGAAGGTAGATCGTGATAGATTAAAGATGTATATTTAAACCCTACAGCAACCACCAAAACCGTAAACACAGATAAACCAATAGTGGAGATAAAAATGGAATTTAAAAAATTCTCTTAGCAGGGAAGCAATAAACAATAGCCAAAATTGAAGTGAAAATGTCATGACCAGAACTGGAATTGCCTGCGTCCTAGACCTGTGCTCTTATTCTAATAAAAAAAGAAAGAATGTGCCATGTAAAGCATCAGAGTAAAGAAAGATTTCTCGAAAACAGTGGAGCCTTGACTGTAAGAGCTGAGAGGCATTTGGGAAGAAACGAAGTGGGCTATTCTAGGGAGGGAGAATGGCATATGAAAAGATGACAGTGGGAGATGGGAAAGGAGGGTATTTGTAGTGGGAAAACAGGATTCATTCAGAAAGTTTTCGGAGAGTATTAAGAGGTAAAGGGGCTGAGCGCGATGGCTCACGCCTGTAATCTCGGCACTTTGGGAAGCCGAGGAGGGCAGATCACCAGAGGTCAGGAGTTCAAGACCAGCTTGGCCAATGTGGTGAAACCCCGTCTCTACTAAAAATACAAAAATCAGCTGGGTGTGGTGGCAGGTGCCTGTAATCCCAGCTACTCAGGAGGCTGAAGCAGGAGAATCACTTGAACCTGGGAGGTAGAGGTTGCAGTGAGCTGAGATTGTGCCCTTGCACTCTAGCCTGGGCTAAAAGAACGAGACTCCATCTCAAAAAAAAAAAAAAAAAAAAAAAAAAAAAAAAAAGAGGTAAAGGGGGTGTGCCAGGTAGCCAAGGGCCTTGAATTTAGCCTTAAGCCTGTGGGTAAGATGGAACCCCTGAAGACTGCTTATCTCTAAGTGAGCCTCACCCTCGGTGACCACTCTGGCTATCCTTTTCCCTGGCTGTAATCATTTTTTGGTGTTATGTTGCAAAGGTCATGCACTATGGAGTCAGAAACCTTGGGTTTCTCTCCAGGTTCTCCACTGAATGATTCTAGGGCAAGTTTCTTAGTCTAAGCCCAAGTTCTTTCAGGATCAGTTTCCTAAATTATGAGACTACTGATCACTTGGCCCTTCCTTATCCACCTCAGGGGAGGACACAGTATCCAGGCTAGTCAATCACTGTCCCTCTTCCCCTGACCACAGGACTGATTCAGGGGTGGGTACATGACACAGTTCTTGCCAGTCTTTTTATATTAATTTTTTTGAGATAGGGTCTTGCTATGTTGCCCAGGCTGGCCTTGAACTCCTGGGCTCAAGTGATCCTCTTGCCTCAGCCTCCTAAGCAGCTGGGACTATAGGTACATGCCACCATGCCCAGCTATGGATTTTTCTCCAGCAATAGGGTGATACAAGCCTAAAGTTGCCACCATCTGGGGAGATCTTGCCAAAGAATAAAGACAAAACTGAGGACTACAAAGCCAAGAGAGTAATGAAGAAAGAGAAAGTTCTGATGACATCATTAGAGGCTCCCAGAACCTGAAAGAACTACCTGTGGACTTTTCAATTACGTGAGCCAATAATTTCCCACCCTTACCGCTTTTGTAAGCAAGTTTTGAATTGATTTCAGACACAATCAGAAGCACCCAAACTACACAGTATTCTTGTGAGGATTAAATTAGATAAACATGCAACAAATGGCACGTGTTCAACATATACTGACTATTATTACTTTCTTATCACTACATATCTTAATATCATTTTATCCCCTGTACAAGCAGATACAGAAAACTCTATTTTATAGAGGGATTTAGAGAGAGGAAGTAACTTGTTAAAAGGTCCCAAAGTTAATAAATGACATAGTTGAGCTCTTTTTCCACCTGACACTATAGATGATAGTAACATGCCTAGCGCATAGCAGCCGCTTGGTAAATGTGGATTCCTTTCCCCTTTCCTGCAAACCAAGATCCTCAAATCATGCCTGTCTACCTAGAGATTCACACGAAAGCAGAAGTCGTGAGGGTGCTTCTCTACATTCTGCCTCCCTTAGGTACAGTTTGCTCTTCAGAGACTTATCTTTGAATGATCGGACCTGCTGAACACTTGTATCTTCCCGTCTTAACCCCTCAAGGCTCGCCCCTCTCAGCTGTCCTTCCAGATTTTCATTCACTTCTGAACATGGGCATCTAACATGTTCTCTGGCACTGACTTGCCCTCCAGCCCTCAGACTTGCCTCAGTCCCTGTTGTCTGCCAGTTTTTCACTGGACATCGTCCTCTGAGAGACCATGCAGTCCCATGGCCGCATGTGACCAGCGTGCACCCGGGTGCGTCCTCTTCCCACACAATTCACCGAAGTAGTCTTGGTTCTTTTTCCTCAATGGCAGTCATGCAAGTCACAGTGAACATATTTATTTTTGAAAAGCCCGATGCATAACCTGATATAAACATTTCATTGTCTATCATAGAAAGGAATTTCCCTAAAAGTTCTGGGAGGGTAACTTTTTTACTCTCACTTAAAAAATATAACGTAGTGGCACACAGCCCAGGCAGTGTGGCTTCACAACATCCTCAGTGTGTACCCGACAGCTTCTGGGAAGTTGTCGTCAGTTGACTAAAAGTTAGAAAGGGCTGGGCATGGTGGCTCATGCCTGTAATCCCAGCACTTTGGGAGGCCGAGGTGGGTGGATCACCTGATGTCAAGAGTTTGAGACCAACCTGGCCAGCATGGTGAAACCCCATCTCTACTAAAAATACAAAAAATTAGCTGGGCGTGATGGCGGGTGCCTGTAATCCCAGCCACTTGGGAGGCTGAGGCAGGAGAATTGCTTGAACCTGGGAGGCAGAGGTTGCAGTGAGTGGAGATTGCACCATTGCACTCCAGCCTGGATGACAAGAGCGAGACTCCATCTCAAAAAAAAAAGAAAAAAAAAGTTAGAAAGACCTAAATGTAAGGAGAGTAAACATTTTGATTCAGAAATTCAGACCAAGAAATCTTTCATTTAGTCTTCGGCCATTTTAGAAAATGAGGGCTCTTTGTTAGCATGAAACACTGCAATCTTCCATTTACAAAGAGCACTGGAAGAGGTGCTAAGAGAGTGGGTTAGTGTCACTTCTTAGCCACTGTCTGTTTGTAGACGAAACTGCTGGTTACCTGTCCAGTGCCCATTCTCTGCTTCCTAACAGAACCTTTAAATTGTTGGGGAGATCGTGTACCCAGCTCAAAGATTATCTTGCTCAGTCAGCTTGTGGAAAAGGTGGGGCCAAGGAAATGCAAGCAGAAGTCATTGAGGGGATCCTGGCACAGATCTGCAGAGATGGCTGTCTCAGCTGGAAGGTGACTTTTTACCCGCCCAGTTCTTCCTCTGTCTTGCCTGGAACCAGGTACCATGGCCAGAGATGCAGTGGCCATCCTGCGGCAGAAGAACTTGAGGGTGGTAGCCACTGGTGGTGTTCAGAAGAGCAGAAAGAGAAGAGTCAGGTACGCTGAGGATGTTGTGAAGCTACACTGCCAGGGCTGTGTGCCACTACATTATATTTTTTAAGTGAGAGGAAAAAATAACCCATTGCCATTGTTGCTTGCAGCTGAACATCGGTCCTAACTGATGCAGTGACCTGGAAACATTGCTTAATTGGGACCGTAGTTTCCTCATTTGTGAACTGACGAGGGTTATATCAGAAGATCTCTAAAGTTCTCTCTGTTTCTAAAACCTTATGATTCTAAGACTCTGTATAAATACATAAGTACAAAATGCTTGCTTGATCTCTATTCCATCTTGGCCTTCTGGGCAAATCTGAAAGTGTATGTGTGTATTGTTAGCTGGAAATCAAAATGATTACGAACATAGAATTGCCATATGACCCAGAAATTCCACTCCTAGGTGAAATGAACTGAAAACACGCACACAGACAGACACATATTTATAGCAGCATTACCCTTTTCTTCTGAGATGGGATCTGGCTCTGTTGCCCAGGCTGGGCTGCAGTGATGTGATCATGGCTCACTGCAGCCTCAACTGCAGGCTCAAGTAATTCTCCCACCTCAGCCTCCCAAGTAGCTGGGACCATAGCCACATGCCAGCACACCTGGCGAATTTTTAAAAAAATTATTTTTTGTAGAGACAGGGCCTCCCTATGTTATCCAGGCTGATCTCAAACTCCTGGGCTCAAGTGATCCTCCTGC
Source organism: Nomascus leucogenys (assembly GCF_006542625.1). Taxonomy (NCBI): domain Eukaryota; kingdom Metazoa; phylum Chordata; class Mammalia; order Primates; family Hylobatidae; genus Nomascus; species Nomascus leucogenys. Next base: position 51,612,897 of record NC_044388.1, read on the forward strand.
GTTGGCCTCCCAAAGTGCTGGGATTACAGGCATGCACCACCGCACCCAGCTGCAGCATTATTCTTAATAGTGAAAGAGTGGAAACAACCCAAATATCCATCAACAGAAGAATGAGTAAACAGAACATGCTCTATCCATACAATGGCATATTATTCAACCGTAACAGAATGAAGTACTGATACATGCTACAACAGGGATGACCCTTGAAAATATATGCTAAGAAAAAAAAAAAGCCCAGCCAGACACAAAGGACCACAAATAGAATGACCTATTTATCTGAAACGTCCAGAATAGGCAAATCCATAAAGACAGAAACAGTAGTGATTTCCTGGGCTTGCAGTGGTAGGGAAGACTGCGGAGGGTGTATGGGGGCTGACTGAGAGTAGGCAATGGGGTTTCTTTTTTGGGTGATGAAAATATTCTGGAATTAGATGGTAATGATAGCTGCACAACCCTGTGAATATACTAAAACCCCCGACTTACAGTCTTTTAAGTGGTGAATTTTATGGTAGGCAAATTTTATCTTAATTAAAAGACAAAAAAATGACTGTGAAATATTTTGAATGAAATAGAATGCACCAGAATAAGCTTCTTTGGCTGTGTGTTGACAAGCACACCTGCAGAGAAACATGAGGGGTGAGGATGCGTGAAGGCAGGGTGGTTAAAAAACAAAGGTATGGAAGAGTCTTTTCAAGGGAATGGCTGGACTTTGAAGTGCATTTAGAAAAGCATGACCTCTCAATAGGACATCTTTTACACACCAGAAAGAAATTAGCCTTATAGCAGTTTGCCAAGCCACATCTTAACTAAAATGGGGATTTGAAAAAAGGGCCACTCCTGTCCTCCTTAACTTCCTACTTTTTTTCACAATAACTAACCTGTGGTAGAATATTCCCTTTTGCAACCGTGTTTGCATTAGAGCATTGTGTATGTGGTGTTTTAAAATCAGGCCATTCAACATCACCTGTCAGTGACCTCATTACAGACAAAAGGCTGGTACTATGTCTGTGGCCAACCCATCTGGGAAAGTTGAGTGGGACCTAGGCACACGTTCAGGTTTTCCTTAATGCCAGGGAAATCATCTTTCCCTTCTTCATGATCCTCATGTGGCTTTGTATACAACAGAACCTGAGCCATGCAGCTGCAGTGAAGTCAGCACTGGGTGTAAGACCCAATTTGTACAGAAAGTGTTCTGGGATCTTAGATAATTCTCTGATCCTCAGTTTCCCTACTTACGTATCAAGGAGGGCAAATGAGATATCTTAAGGTAATTTTTGTTCAAATTGCTATCAATCTAATATCAATCACTTTTGGTGATAAAATGGAAAATCTACCGTAGTTTTAGATCATCCCTGAGGCTGATGTAGAGGAGCGGGCCAACTTAGAGCACATCGAGGTTCTAGTTCCTTCTCAGACTCTCTGGATGATCTCAGGGTGACTTCAGCTCCCCTCCCCAAACCCCAATCTCTGAATCATGAATCACATCTCAGTGGGTCTTGTAATTTGGATATTGTGTCTGCTTGGAAGTAAATATCCTCCTCAGGGCACATCAAGGAGGGATAAAACATTTCTTTCGGGAAGTGTTGAAAACAGACACACACAACCACTACCACCACCACCACAACACTACCACATCATCACCACCACCACCACCACCATCATCATCACCACCACCATCACCACCACCACCACCATCATCACCACCACCATCATCACCACCACCATCACCACCACCACCATCATCATCACCACCACCATCACCACCACCACCACCATCATCATCACCACCATCATCACCACCACCATCACCACCACCATCATCATCACCACCATCACCACCACCACCACCACCACCATCATCACCACCGCCACCATCATCATCACCACCACCATCATCACCACCACCATCACCACCACCATCATCACCACCATCACCCACCACCACCACCACCATCACCACCGCCACCATCATCATCACCACCACCACCATCACCACCACCATCACCACCACCGCCACCATCATCACCACCATCATCACCACCACCATCATCATTATCACCACCATCACCACCACCACCACCATCACCATCATCACCACCACCACCATCACCACCACCGCCACCATTATCACCACCACCATCATCACCACCACCATCACCACCACCGCCACCATCATCATCACCACCATCATCACCACCACCATCATCATCACCACCATCACCACCACCACCACCACCACCATCATCACACCACCACCATCACCACCACCACCACTAAACTACCACCACTACCATCACTGCCATCATCACCATCACCATTACCAACATGACCATTATAATACTACCACCATCACTACTACCACCACCACTACCATCACCACCACTATCATCACCACCACCACCACCAGCACCACCAAATCCCATCACATAAAGGTAATGTAACAAATGAAACTAATGATTCCAAAATAGTATCTTCATCCAGGAATTAGTCTGAGCATTTTCCTCATTTTGAACTTTTTTTAATGTATGCATTTAAAATCTGTGTTAGGCCCCAGAAGATCTGCTTGACAGGTCAGTTTGGCACCCACTATTCTAACCATGCCAAAATAACTTTAGCAGTGCATACGTGGTTGTACTGACAGGCTAGCAAGCTGGCCTACTGGTGCCTGCCTGTCCCCTTCTCACCAGGTGGAAGAGAAGTACCACACGTCCAGTATATGCCAAGAGGCCCTTGGATACAATCCCACTAGTCTCTGAGGGTACTGAACGCATGCCTGACAGGTTGTAGGGAATGCATGCCCAAGGGTAGATCCAGGGGGCCTTGGCAGCTGCCCCAGGTGTTTGGGGGGCATTTAAAGCTAATGCCACCCTTCAATTCAGTTGTTGGAAGCTTTACACCAGCTCAGCAGGAATCATATCTGCCAGTCTGCAGTTAAATATAGAAAACTGAGCTGAAGCCACTGGCTCCAGGCACCTGTCTGACCCCACTCATCACTCAGTCAAGTTTTAGAGATGTATAATGCTTGGTAAAGTGAATTGTGCTCTTTTCCATTTATGGGAGCCATGTGGCAGAATTAACTTATTTTCACACTATTTAGAATTATACTGCTTATGGTTTTCTTTGGAACTATTTTCAAATATATTTCAGCCTTTTAAATAATGGAAATCTTGTATCTACACTTTTCTTTTTTTTTTTTTTTAACATTTAAGTAAGAGTAGGACTAAGCAAAATAAAATAAATATAAGGTCAGGTTTAAGGTCACATTTTTTCTAATTTTGAGTTTGTGTGAAAACTAGAAAAATCTTAAAACCTGGCTTTCATGATCCTTTCTTTCTATAGGGGTGTGTAAATAAGTTTTGTACCTTTGCTTATAACTCTTTTTCTCTTCTCAAAATGAGAAATTAGCTCAGATTAAAGCAGAGTATCAGCACTATTTTGACAAGGTATAATTTATCCCATAGGAAAATCTTAACTGAAAATCCATTATTGAAATCCTATAGCTTCTTTAGTGGTTGAGTTCAAGTCCAGAGTCAGACTTGGGTTCAAATCCCAAATCCTATTTCTGCATGGAAAAAAAAAATGCAATAGGCTGAAAATTATTCTGGATTGCCTAAAGTAAAATTCCCCAACAATTCAGAATTTATAATTCCATCTAAACTCAAATGATGTTAAAAATAAGTACAAATAGTTTGTAATATAGTATAAATATGATTGCCTGGAGAAAAAGTTGCTTGAGAATAGAGAATGAGCCTATTCACTGTTTATAACTCTATAGCTATTCCTAAGTGCAGGTGATATAACTTAAAAAGGCATATGCCTTTGAAAAAAAAATTCCATTTGTGGAAATTTACAGGATAACTATTGTCATATGCACACTAATAAATGAACAAAATTATTCATTGTGACACTATGCTGTAAGTATAAAGCTAAATGTCCATTGGTAGGGAACTGGCTAAATAAAACACAGCACAACTACATAATGGACGCTACGTATCCATTTAAAGGAGGGAAGCTCTCTGTAGGTTCAAGATACACTGTTTAGTGAAGAAGGCTGCAGAATTGTGTTAGTATCACATCATGTGTGTGAAGAAAGAAAAAAAGGAAATATCCTACATGGGTTTGAAAATATATGGAGTATTTCTGCAAGGATGTAAGAAAGATAACCGTGATTAGGATGGTTTCCCTCCAGGGAGGAAACTGTATCAAGGAATACAGGAAAAAGAGACACTCACTTTCCACTCTTCAGAATTTTGTTCTGTGAGTATGTAGACCTATTCCAAAAATGCTTTTCTTTTTTTTTGTAAAGGAGACAAAGGCATAGTAGGAATTGCACATGAAGACACACAGTGTGCTTTCAAGTAGACATTTTTTCAACTAATATTTATTAAAGGTATTTTAAAACTCAGGTTGATCTCTCATCTTAACTGTGATTGGTTCAATTTTACCATACCCAAAGAATAAATTCATTTGAGCTTTTACCTACGCCTTTGCTTTTTGTTAAAGGAAGAATTTAATGCAATGTGTTCAGAAAGTTACATTTAAATCGTTAATAAAGAGAAAAAGGAAGAGAAAGAAGAGAGGACACCATTCCGACACAAACGTTTATGTGATTTTAGCCATTACAACAGTAATTCAGAAATATCTCAAATGTTACATTGATGTCATCAATATTACAAAAAAAGGAAAAAAAAGTGACAGGCAACAGTGAAGAGCACCAGAGACCCAGCGCACACCTAAAGTAGACCATGCTTCTTTCCTTCGACTGCCAGGGTATCGTCCCGGGGAGCCCCCCACCCCCTCGCTTTCCTCCTCCGCTTTCCCTAACCCGTCTCGCGGGGCATCTACGCCTCGTCCTCGCCCTCCTCCTCCTCGAACTCCCCTTGTTCGTCGGCCGTGGCGTCCTGGTACTGCTGGTACTCAGACACCAGGTCGTTCATGTTGCTCTCGGCCTCGGTGAACTCCATCTCGTCCATGCCCTCGCCCGTGTACCAGTGCAGGAAGGCCTTGCGCCGGAACATGGCCGTGAACTGCTCCGAGATGCGCTTGAACAGCTCCTGGATGGCCGTGCTGTTGCCGATGAAGGTGGCCGACATCTTCAGGCCGCGGGGCGG